>NC_136644.1:11812088-12169588 GCF_949748355.1 Melanostigma gelatinosum | reverse complement strand
ATGTATATATATATGTATATATATCTATATATATGTGTATATATCTATATATATGTGTATATATCTATATATATGTGTATATATATGTGTATATGTATATGTGTGTATATATATATATATGTATGTATATATGTATATATGTGTGTGTGTGGGGGGGATGAAGTTAGGGGTTAGTTGAAAGTTAATTCCTACACACACGCACACAATGACGTGCATGTACAATGTAAACAAACACACGTGTCTGTTTGCACTGAGTAAACATTGAATATTGCTAAATATCTGACCAGATCTGTATATATTTACCCTCCCAATGACGAGATGAGAATTCTCGACGACCGTTGCTTTGACGTCTTGGACCCATCCACTGACAAACTGATTATAAGCGTCGAGCCCTTTGTAGCACTCCAACTCGTCTTTTGTGTAAGGACTGGGGGTGTTTACGAGATACGTGTAGATGTTGGCGTAGTTTACCGATGGAAGATAAGTAGTATCGGCACTGAAACGATCTGCACTCATCGTATAGGGATCCAAGTTACCAATAACCTTCAATTTGGCCAGGTAGCGAACCTTTGATGCACTATCCAGTGATTCAAAGTATGGTATTTTCGCCGCACTTCCTTGTTTACTCACCGCCATGTAGGTTCTGTATGTACTCCAACATGGCGGACAGACCTCGTAACTAAGGAGATCGTGACGTAGGTGAGACCACTCTATGGAAAGGCTTTAAGTAACTATGGATAATAGGCGTAACTTCTACCTACTACACCAGTAAACATTTGTTTGTGTTTTTGACATTGAATGTTGTCTTGAAAGAGTAAAAAAAGAAGACATATAAAATAATGGGGGGAGGACAAAGAGAACGACAGCATGACAAATTGTTTTCCTCTTGGCTGCCCTCTCACAATGGGTCCTCTTCTCTCATATTCTTTTACTTCTTCTATTCTCATTTCCCCCATCATTCATGAAGCTTAACTATCACTTCCATCAAAGTGGTTTGTAAGGCGTAGCGGTTACAAATGTAGTGAGCCATTATTAAGACATTATTCTTGAGGTCTTCTGATACATTTTTGTTTCACTATTAAGCTTCTGGTCAGATCACAGACTATAATATATTATGAAACGGTCACAAGCAATTTAAAAAAACAAACATTCTGACACAAAAAGCAAAGGTGAACGTCATAATGAAAGTCTCTGCAGGCCTGACAATTTTCACCAGAAATACACTAAAATACAACAAAGCAGGAAGGAAAAACAGTGCCAACAATTCCATATCTCAAAATGATATGCCCTCCACTTCACTTTTCTGGCAGTAAATCATGATTGTAGCGATCCAAGCTCAAAGAACTAATTGTACCAATGAGTTCATAAATGTTTGTGGACAAAATTAACCCATCCCATTTCCGATAATAACGGGATATGTTGAATATTGAAGTTCCTGAACTAAATATACGTTTTATAAAAACTTTCCATATCAGCCTTCTGTCACAATTGGTTGAAACGAACAATTCCAGAAGGATGATATTGTGAAATAATTAGTTATGTTTAGGCTACAAAAGGTTAGAAAAACAAGATAACAAGCTTACATAAATAACAACCACACTTTATTATGTTACGTAACAAGCATAAGAATGTTACATAACATGTGCAGTTAACATTTATTATAGGACACTAACAACGGTCTCCTGGGTGAAAGTCCTGCGTTTGATGATTTCAGAAAACCATTCCCATAAGATCACACCTTTTACAACAAATAGATGACTTTAGAATTGCGAGTAGATAAGTAAAGAGTAGGAAAGAGCAGCATCTTTTGTCACTTGAACTTGTGCCCTTAAATTTGTAGCTCCCTGTGTGAGACCTTAATATTTGACATGGAATATATTGCTTGAATCTGTGAAATCTAATTTCAACAAGCTATAAGAATTAACCATAAATATGCTTATATAACTACAGGAAAGACATATGCAAAATAAGGATACCAACATAATCAATGGCAGCTCTGTAGTATCAATCTGCTTAATCAGACCATACTTTTATCTGCCTGGCTATTTTCCAGCTTATGAAGAAGAAAGGGCCAGAAGAGGAAAGGTGAGAGCAATGGAATGGGGGATTGTTTTGTTTTCCCTTTCATTGCCACGTTTCATCTTGACATTGCACTCGTTCTTGTCCATGGCCTGATTCCTTTTGAAATGTCATCTCCAACTAAAGACAGAGAGGCTGTGGCAAATGCTGGATTGAGTATTTTTTTTAAATGGACTCCCATCAGAAATCCTTTTGATAGCGACAGATTCTCAAAAAACAGGGTTACAGTAACAGTGACACAATACACTCAGCCATGAATAGACAACTTCACTGGAGGCTTCAGCATTCCAATTGAGATCTCTAGAAACATCGTCTGAATCAATCAGTGAAGCTGAATCAAACCTGAATGAAGGCTGACCAAAAGCAAGCTCACTGAAGGGACTCAACCACTGCCACTTCCTGACCATGGCCCCAAGTGGTCAAGTATACCGTACTTTCCGGACTATAGAGCGCACCAGTATATAGGCCGCAACAGCTGATTTTAACAGAATAAAGAAGCCGTACATAGATAAGCCGCACTGGTCTATAAGCCGCAGGTGTCCCTGTTGAACAGCAAGATGATTTTAACAGTACCGTACTAAAGTTGTCTTCTTCTATGAACATCATAACATGTTGCTAGCTTCTAAGCTAATTTTAACATTACGGCCAATGGGGAAATGCGAACCGCGATTAGCATTAGCGAACATATAATATATCTTTGTACATCTTTTCATGTAGACATACTTGCATTACAGACTAAGGTCTCTCACGGCTACCAAACGAAAAGCAATGAGGCAATACCGGTAACTGTTGTTGCTCATAGCTCTGAATAGCTGTTGTTGCCAAGACCCAAATGCAGACTCCGGACAGCAGTTATATTGCAAACCTCAAAAACACGCACACAAAAACACGCATTACGCTGTCCCCTTAATCTAGTACTATCCCAGACTTTCGGAAGCCCTTGGTGATGGTGGAGTCTGTCACACTGTTCCGCGCTGTTAGGATCCACTGGCAGACTTGAGAAAAAGCTGATCTTCTCTGCTCATAGCTCTGAATAGCATTTACGGCTAACTGGCTTGCTGCTGTTAGACCGGAACCGGAAGTTGCGGTTGTTGTTGTGGTGAAGAAAAGCTACCGAAAAATCTGTATATAAAGCGCACCGGACTATAAGCAGACGCCTCAAAGCGTGGGGTAAAAAGTAGCGGCTTATAGTCCGAAAAGTACGTTCTATATTAACAGTGTCTATAATCCACAATGTGTTCTTGAGTTCCCCACTAAAGTACCTACCGTACATTTCCCACACACAATGCATCAAAAGCATTTGCCCAAAGGGTCACAACATGTTTTCTGAGCATTGAACATGGAACCAAAATAAAAGAAAGCTCTTCACACAATACTGTCTCTCTGTCAGGGTCTGGTGTTCTCAAGTAAATATGGATTATTCTACACTCGCAGATGAGGCCTCATTTTTCCCACAAAATAATACAGTGGTAGTGCAATGACAATTGTTTTGTGAAAAACCATGATAGACAATCTTAGGAATCTTTAAAATTTACTGTACAGCAGAGGTTGTTGGTTAAAAATAAACAAGGGAAAATTATAACGAACTAACCCTTAAACCAACCGTCATCTACACTACGCTTTCTCAGCAAATTTGGACATCTGACAGCGGGCACTGTGGCATTTGCATCACGTCAACACTGGTGATTCTGTTTGTATTTACTCATTTTATTTGACAACCACTCCTTTAAACAAGCATAAGTAATAATCAAGCATCACTTTATTTTTTCTTTCATATGATATTGTTTCTCAAAGACAAACAACAGCAGGCCTATATCACACTTTGGCCAAAGGAAACACAAAAGATATTTCATTTTTACTGGAATCACGGTGAGCTCTTTTGCTGAGGAAATCTTGTTTGAAATATAATGGTAGCTTTACAAGGGTGGACACAATAACATGAACACCTGTGCAGTATAATGAAATCCAGTGCAATAAATATTACCGTTGCAACTTTATCTCAAGTAAAATTTTAATATTGAAGCTAAAATTACTAAGTAAAAGAAAGCAGACGAGAGAGAAAATAATGAATGAGTATGAAGAGAAAAAGGACAAGAAAGTTCAAGAAGAGGGGACGAGATTCATGGAGAGGAAACAAAACAGCGAAGTAGAGGAGAGGGGAGAAATTAAAAACAGAAGATGAAGCTTAAGTGAGAAGAAAAGGAGATGGGAGAGATGACAAAGAGGATGAATAAAAGATGGAAGATGAGAAGGTCAGGTGAAGAGGAACAGGATGGTGGGGTAAGAGAAGTGGAAAAGAGAAAAAAGGTAGGCTGTAAAGTGTACATGAGAAAAGAAATGAAAGGAATTGAATGGTGATGTGAGTGGAAGTGAAATGAGATGAAGAGAAGTCCAAAAAATGGCAAGTAGTGACAAGAAAGACTGTACAGAAAGAAGACAAGACAAAAAAGCCTTGTAAGATTATGAAATAAGACAAAAGCAAAGTGAAATAAGTAAGCAACAAGTAAGCAATGAGTAATCGCAGCGACAGAACTGCGATGAGTGAAAACAAACAAGAGATGGAGAGGAAGAGAAGCAGTGGAGCATGAGTAATGTGTTGGCAAAGAGAGCGAGAGAGAGCGAGAGCAGAAGGGTTGTAAATGTTGGATGAGAGAAGTATACATGGCACTGAGCTGCCCCAGCACTTGTGAGGGCAAGTGCTGCAAGTGCCACGCACACACACACACACACACACATAGCATTACCTTGTTGCGAGGACTTCATACCCGAATCCCCTAACCCAAATAGTGCGCTATCTTTAATCCTAATCCACCTCCTTAAATGATAACCGGGTTAGTGGTGGTTATAATAAATAAATAACCGCAGATAGCAGGGATATACGGAGGTGCCAAACCAGACAGGGCCTTTAAATGATTCCAAGTATTTAAAAATCTATTCTAACAGACACGGGTAGCCGATGTAAAGAAGCTGAAGAAGGGTTAAAATGGTTCGCATTTCTTTACAGGGAGTTTAAATAGTTGAGACGTGCTGAAATAAACGCATGAACAATCTTATCCAGATCAGTGAATAACACAAATAATTGGATTTTTCAGATATTTTGTGGTTGATAAAAACACACAATTGAACTATCTTTTTACATGGAGGTATAATTTAAGGTCAGAATTGTGTGTTAAACCAAAATATCTGTGAGAAGGCTTAAATTGGAAGCCAGTGGACGAAAAAAGTTTGTTATAACCCTAAAATGGAGCCCTGGGGGTCGCCATAGAGCAGATGCATTTGAGGGCTGAAAATGTCCGCTCGACAGAGGCAGCAGATATTGGGATTGTCACCGCCCAACATGTCAGGCCATCCCACTGACCAATCACGTACTTGTAGGCCAGCTTGCAGGCTCTGGCACGTCAAAGAATACGCCCAACATGTCAAACTAAAGATCTGATTGGTTGAACACTGTGACAATCAAGAATATCGTCCCCATTCACTTAAACTGCAAAAGGATTCACTTGTGAGTCTGCAGGCCTCGGGCCTCTCTTCTTACCTCGAGACACAGAGGTGAAATCTGATTGGATAAAAGCTTGACTTAAAACAAGCTGCACTTGAAGCAGAGCAACTGAGGAAGACAGTAGCTGTGCAATGAGAAAATAAGATAATGGGAAAAATATTTTTATATATTATAATACATGTAGTGTATTTAAGAAAAATTATTAAATTATAAAATAGCTACAACTTTGTGATTCTCTTTAGGCCAGCAGAGAAGGCTTTGCAGGCCCTGACGGACCAACACTGGTATGAACTATGCACATGCAATTAAACTGTGCCCACAACGTTGAGCTCTGAATTTTACAAATCAAAGTCAGTTTAAGGGTCATGTGACTTGCTTACACCTGCTTCGATTTTGGATTTTTGGTCGCTTGTGATTTCCTGTATTTTATGTTAGAGCTAAATTGCTGCAATTGTCCTCTAATTTGTGTATTCAGAGTTATTTTCTGCGCATGTGAACGTGCACTGTGACATGCGTCTCTCGTTCTCCCCCACTGTCCCTTGTGAACACAGCACACCAGACAAGTATAGTGCTTTTTTTCTTCCCCTGGTTGGGCAGGTAAAATATGTATGAGTGTATTAACCTCTGGCTGACCCCAGTGCAGCATTACAAGGGGCTTCTTGGAAAGCTCCCATGGAGGTGGAAAGGCTAATATTTGGAGAGAGCGATTGACATGTCCTTAGGTTCTTTATGATACTGTGTATGTTGTATATTGGAGTGAGGAAGTTGGATTTAAAGGTTCAGTATGGGCATATAATGAAGTAAGGTGATCCTTAAACTGTGCATGCATACGGGAAGCCGCGAATGCACACATGTACAATATCATACATAAGGGATTTTTCATCTGCCTCAGTATAAGCCAGCCAAGCGTAGCTGTCTAAGTGCCTCTTTTTGCTGCCATTTTCTGTCTGTGTTTTCCCTTTTTCCATTCACTTGTCAGTATCTCTCATGTCTCACCCGCCGATGTTACTGTTCTATTGACAGGTGATAATTTTACACCCCAGTAGTTGTTTATCTGGTACTTACATGATTGAGTAATAGCCGGGAAGGAAGAAGGTTCCCAAACAGCTTAATTATGTCCTCTGTCACATTGTTTAAGGAAAATAAACCTAACCGTGTCTTCCTCTTCACTTGATGTATTCTGAGTTCCTGTGCTCTGTGGTCGTTCTACTATACGGTATGTGCTGGTCTCACTAAGTTATCTTTAACATGCATGGAACAATGAAATATACGTGGCATTGTCTCCCAGAAACAGTTTTTCTGCCATTTAAAGTAACAAGAGTTCCAAAATCCCTTTTTCAGGAGAGTTATTTGTTATAAAAAGTGCTATGGTCTTTGGTTAAATGATTGAATACCTTGTTTAGGCTGAAATTATGTTTGTATCAGAACTCCTGGATTGAAACTGATATGACAAGTGATGCAGGGTAGAGTTTGAGAGCATGTTTCAAGACAACAATGGAGGGACAACATTATCCCTAGCCTTTACTCTACTGTCTGTAGACACTGGTACTGTGCAAGATACACAATAGCTTCACAGATTGTGTCCACAGACAGATTTTATTTCGTCTCTCCAAAGGACTAAAAGCCTCCTGTGTGGTAGTTCCTGCTACAGAAGTTGTCTCCAGGACTACAGCAATCATGACTCAAACACAGACTCACAAGATGAAAAGGACACTAACAGCACAAATACAGACAATCACAGAGCCTCATAGCACAACAGCAGCACAAAACACTACGGTAAAGTGAGCTGTCTTTAGTGAAAAACGGGTCAGGTCAGCAGACACTTGGATTTGGATGCGTTGGATGCGTCGTGGATGATGTCTATTCGTGCTGTTATGGTTCCGGTCTTTAGAGTGGCCAAAAAAATCAAGAAAGACTCGCATTTTTGCAATAATCTCTCAAATATTATATACCAAATAACACCGTCAGCAAGATGTCCTAATTTAATTAAAGGTTTTTCCATTCATTTTTTTTTTTGCTGAAAACTTCATGCAATGCTTTTAAGCCATACTTCAAGTTGTATACATACCGGCCCGAATCTAATAAATTAAATTATATCAATACACAGTGGCGGCTGGCCAATAGAGGGTCATGGGGCGTGGCCCCACCTTGAGCCACAACAAAAAAAATAAAAAAAAATTATACAAATTGTCAATATTTGTGTTTTTGAAATATGGAATGTACCCATTAATATTTGTAAAATATGATATCTGCACAAAATATGCTTTTCCTGCACATCCTCTCCGCCTGTCTGCACATCTCAGCAGTGCTGGGGCCATCGAGAAATGGCCCACAGGAGGCGGGTCTATGAAGCAGTTTAGCCAATTGCTGATTAAAGATATAAATGAGTGACATACAATTTAGCCAATCAGCGCCCTCATATAGATTCAGCTTGGGGCCAAAGTCGTTTGGCCCCGAGCTTGCGCGTTCTCATCAGGAGAAGTCTCTACAGGTGAGCGCGAGCACCAATGCGAGCAGTACTCCTCCAAGACCCGTTTGAGAGGAGAAATTTGGCGGAAATTCTGCAGGCCAAAGAGCTGATCCCAGATCAGCCTGACCTCACAATCAGACAGCAGACTAGCGGGAAAGGGAAGCAGTACATCTATTTATTATATTATTGTTATATTATACTTATTAACTTCTCTAGTAGCTGTACACCAGAAAGGTTTGGTTAGCTGGATGCAGTCATGCTAATGTATTATTTCGCTTTTTAAAACAACAGGGACAGATCCAGCACGGACAGTTCGGGAGTGAGGGATGAGGAGGTAAGGAAACATGAGAACACCAGGACACACATGGAGAACTCTGTCAAAGTTATGAGGCAAAGTTAACATTTTTTCTTCTACATAGTTGTCCTCAGTCTCATCTGCTTAACTTGGTCATGGAGGCATCAACATTTAATTGAGATGGTAAATTAACAGTGAAAACTCATCATAGCTTAATTTAACATCAGTATTTCTAATTACACTTCATGTTTACTTCTCCTGATCTTTACCTCCTATAACAAGGTCCATAGGGGCATCTCAATAAATAAACATGTTATGTTATATTATATTTTATATGTAGATATATACTGTCTATATCTATATATGTATGTGTGTGTTTTATATTAAACTGAATATTATTATGATTTATATATATATTACACTGAATTCCCTGTGAGGGTGACAAAAATAAGATGTCCTAATGTGTTTATCAAAGTGTTATTCACTTATTTTTTTCATGTTGGAATAAAGGTTAAATATTTAACTGCAAAGTAGTAATGCGTGTTTGATACCTTAATGTTTTTGCATTAAATCATACTGGGATGTTTGCTGAAATTGATTGGATGGCCCTACCTAGAAAATATTCCACCAGCCGCCACTGGTAATACATATTATTAGATTGCACTAGAATACATTAAGAAGCAATATGTAATACATGTGTATTTCAGTGAAACCTACTTGCGTATCATTGCATTGTTTTGGTTTTCCCAAAGAAACATCTGTTGTACATTCTAACAAAAGAAAAAAAAAGTGCTCTAATTAAACACAAAACTAAGTATCCAGCAATAACTGAATTTACCTGAATATTGCCATGAAAATGCACGGCACAACCAGGCCGTTCCACCCACTACTGTCTACTAATCAACACTTGTTAACAATGTATAGCTCTGATTGAACCTTATTGAGTTGCTTCTCTGGTCAGAATAGAGTAGCCAGCTTGCTCACATTGACGAAGCCGCATGTCCGGCTCAGGAACATTGAGCAACACATGTCAGAAGGCAAAGTTGTAGGATGCTGTGGAGTTTTTAGCATGGAGTGGAACTGCAGGGCTTTGCTACAGCAGACAGGCATATGCAAATGTTTCAGACCTCAGGGCCTGTGTGTGTGTGAGTGTGTATGTTCAAAGTGTCAGGGGCTGAGATTGCAGGGTGCAGGCGGACCATTGACGCATGTCCAAACCTCGGCCACTGTCTCTCTTGTCTCAGAGACACACATGCACACAAACACACACACACACACACATATGCACTGGTCTCTGACACATCCCTGAGGCCGATCAGTCCATTGTACAGGCTCTCCAGTGAGCCATAGCTTTTACATATATTAAAATGAGCCTTGGGTAGAGAGCTACCCCTGAAGACTTGCTACTCTCAGTCCACAGTGCACACACTGCAGTGCAGCAGTGTTCTGCGTGTGTGAAGACAGGCATGTAGAGAGAGCAGCAGACCATATCTGAGGCAACATTGGTCTCTTCTTCTTTTTTAGTTAAAACTTTTCTACTTCATGGGGTTCTTTAACTTTATTCACCTCTGATATCCTAAATGATAGTATTTGGACTTTCACTGGGACCCAGACTAAGAACAACCATTATTACTTTTATCATATGAGCTTCTAAGACCAGTCCAGCAGGAAGGGAAGTCTATAGTCTGAAGCAATGTTCACTTCTTCCTGTTCAAAGGAGTGAAAAAAGTGAATGATCCCTCTCTCTAACCTTCCCTTCCTCTCTAAGATCCTTGAGAAAGCAGTTGCAAATCAGTTGTGTGACTTTCTGTGTAACAATAGTTTATTTGAGGATTTTCAGTCAGGATTTAGAAAGCATCATAGCACAGAGACAGCTCTGGTAAAAATAACTAATGACCTTCTAATCGCATCAGACAAAGGACTCGTCTCTGTTCTTGTCCTGTTCGACCTTAGTGCTGCGTTCGACACTATAGACCACTACATCCTGTTGCAGAGACTGGAACATTATATTGGCATCAAAGGAACCGCACTGAACTGGTTTGGATCCTATTTATCGGATCGATCTCAGTTTGTTTATGTTAACGATGAAGCCTCGATGAAGACCAACGTCAGTTATGGAGTTCCACAAGGTTCTGTGCATGGACCAATCTTGTTCACCTTATATATGCTTCCTTTAGGCAATATTATCAGAAAACACTCTATAAACTTTCATTGTTATGCAGATGATACTCAATTATATATATCGATCAAACCAGATGAAACCAACCAGCTCGCTAAACTGCAAGCGTGTCTTAAGGACATAAAAATCTGGATGACCTGCAACTTCCTGATGTTAAACTCAGACAAAACTGAAGTTATTCTACTAGGCCCAGAACACCGCCGAAATCAGTTATCTAATGATATAGTTTCTCTAGATGGCATTGCGCTGGCATCCAGCAGCACCGTCAAGAATCTTGGAGTTACCTTTGATCAGGATTTGTCTTTCAACTCTCAGATAAAACTTATTTCTAGGACTGCCTTTTTTCACCTACGTAATATTTCAAAAATCAGGCACATCCTGTCTCAAAGCGATGCAGAGAAATTAGTTCATGCATTTGTTACCTCTAGATTACATTACTGCAATTACTTATTTTCAGGCTGCTCTAATAAGTCTCTTAAATCTCTCCAGTTGATCCAGAATGCTGCAGCTCGTGTACTAACAAGAACTAAGAGGAGAGATCATATTACTCCTGTATTAGCTTCTCTGCACTGGCTCCCTGTAAAATCTAGAATATAATTTAAAATCCTTTTACTTACCTACAAAGCCCGAATTGGTCAGGCTCCATCATATCTTAAAGAGCTTATAGTACCATACTGCCCTACTAGAGAGCTGCGCTCCATTAATTTATGGTTACTTGTGGTTCCTAGAGTCTTAAAAAGTAGGATAGGAGCCAGAGCCTTCGGTTATCAAGCACCTCTTTTGTGGAACCAGCTTCCCGTTTCAGTCCGGGGGGCAGACACACTCACCACATGTAAGAGTAGGCTTAAGACTTTCCTCTTTGACAGTGCTTATAGTTAGGGCTGGCTCTGGCTTGCCTTGGACCGGCCCATGGACAAACTGGTATTGGCAAAAACTACTGGGGGACTTCCTACACTGAGCACCTCTCTCCTCCTCTTCTTCACCTCCGTCTGTATGCATTGATGTCCCATTAATGCTCATTACTAACTTTACTTCTTCCCCGGAGTATTTGTGCTTTCTCGCCTCACAGGTTCCCATGACCGCAGTTTTATCTGGACACTGGTTCTTCAACCAGCCATGGCCCTGCTGACACCTACTACGATCTTCATTATTAACATTATTAATCCTATTACCGATACCATTAATGCACAGTACTGATTTTGTCTCTTCCCCGGAGTCCTTGTGCTTTCTCTCCTCACAGGTTTCCATGGAGCATGGTTTCATTTGGACCCTGGTCCTTCCTCCTACCATGGCCCTGCTGACTCCAACTGCTAATATCACTTTTATTATTACTCACATTACTATTTCATACTACCGATACCATTAATGCACATTATTGACCTGCTTCTTCACCAGAGTCTCTGTGCTTTCTCGCCTCACAGGTTCCTGTGTATCCGGGTTTACCTGGACCAGGTTTTGCCTTTTAATTCATCATTATAATTTGTTTAACTAATTACAATATAGAAAGTGAAGTTTCCAAATTAATCAACTGCATATTTATTCAACACAAATAACTAAACTTCAACATTGTCTTTGTGTTCCCTGCAACACACTTTAAATATTTTTAAATTAGGGTTTAGAATGATGGTAAAATGGTACCAAAGTTTCTCAAGACTTACACTTGTAAAATGCAGCTTAAGTTGTTTGTCTTGTTGAGGACAATGTATTGTTGTTTTTATTTACTCTTTCAAGGCACAATATTGGATCATGTAATTAATTCTAATTTACAGAGAAGCCTATGAAATGATATGAATGTGTCAGAAACAGCCATTTGAAAATACAAACTCTAATTTGTGCAAGCCTCTTACTTCCTTTTTAGATAATTGGGACTGATCCAAGGTACATCTTGGGAATAAACAGGGTTGTCACCGTGTCGCCTCTTCTGCCACTCTGAAAGTTGTGAAGGTACCATCTGTGATGATATTATTCCAATGTGCTGGTACAGCCAGCTAAGCTTTGGGGACCATGTATAAAGCAGCCACAAACCATCCAATACCACACTTGAACCATATTACCCAGGTTACTTTCAGACTGCATGAGGAAAAAAAAATTGTAATATCATATTACTAATTGCTGGTGTCTAAGATAACAGCTGAAAGAATGTTTTGACAATGTTGTTTGATTATGTGAACGACATACTCTTCAAAAACAGGGTAATGCAAGAAAAGCATGTGTCAGAATAGTTATTTCAGTCCAACTAAAGGACTTTTCTTGAGATTTGGGTCATTGACAGAGTCAGTTCCCCTATTGTACTATAAATAAAACATCTTAGGATTAGTTATTTTTATGGGTGGAAAAAGTGATTTGGTCTTTGTAATTCTTTTAACATTTATTGTTAAAATGGTGAACGTTATGAAAGAGGATGGTGGTTTGGAGATTGAAAATAGAATTTCTCTTTCACTGTGATTAGAGTTGAGGTGAAACTGGGATGGAGAGAAGAAACTTTGGCACCCGAGGACACTTGCAGTTAAAGCAAAAATAAATATGTGCTCTTAGTTTGTCCCACCACAGCAAAATATGTCATTAACCACGAGGCAAATTTGAATGATTAGAAAGTGTCCGTCTAACTACCGGTATAGCCCTATGCTGCCTTTAATGGGGATAAAATAAATCAATATGTATATGTATACCAGTGTTGGGCCGTCAGGGCCAGCAAGGTCTTCTCTGCTGGCCTAAACAGAATCACAAAGTTATAGCTATTTTATAATTTAATGATTTATCTGAAATACACTACAGGTATTGTAATTTATAAAATTATTATTATTATTTTCTCATTGCACAGGTACTGTCTTCCTCAATTGCTCTTCTTCCAGTGCAGCTTGTTTTAAGTAGAGCTTTTATCCAATCAGATTTCACCTATGTGTCTCTAGGTAAGAAGAGAGGCCCGAGGCCTGCAGACTCACAAGTGAATCCCTTTGCAGTTTAAGTGAATGAGGACGATATTGTTGATTGTCATATCTTCAACCAATCAGATCTTTAGTTTGACATGTTGGGCGTATTCTTTGACGTGCCAGAGCCTTCGAGCTGGCCTACAAGTACGTCAGCATTATGTGCAGCTCTGCAGTGAGGTGCAGCGTGTGCTGTGATTGGTCAGTGGGCAAGCATGTGAAACGAAACTTACGGAAGCTGGCAAAGCTTAGTCGGAGTAGTGAGAGTTCAAATTGAAAGATATGAAAGAAATCACATTTTTTGCATTTTGGTTGGTGTAGATTTTTTTTTACCTAGCTTTTTTAACACTCAATGGCTGAAGGAGGAGAAACGGATTCGTGAGTTGGGATTAAACTATTCGTCAACAAAGAAAGGAGGATGTCTTTAAGTGAACAGCATTTGGAAAGTCAACTGCGTTTGTTTTTTTACATCTGATATCTGAATGGCCCGTGCCCTCGAGTGTGTAGCAGAATGCGTGTTGCTGCTGTTGTTTTCCCATTGAGCTAGTTAGCGCTCTCCCAGAGCACCTACATGAGTGCACAAACATTATATTTCCTACAATTTAAGCTTCTGCATTTTCCAAATGCACTAGTATTATTCAAACGTATTGTTCGGTTCGTAAGCCTCGTACCGAACGGTTTAATATGAATACGTGTATTGTTACACCCCTAGCAACAAATAATAACTGTAGCTGTAGCGCCATCATGAGGTTATTAGGAGGTGGTTCAGCTGCAGGACAGCAGTGAAGGCCCAGGTATGAAATGCACGGCCTGCCACTGAAGTATACGTACACAGTGTATGTATCTTCTGGACCAGAGGTCTTCAACAGGGGTTCTGTGAACCCTAGGGGGTCCGCAGATGTACTGTAGGGGGTCCGCGAAATGTTTGGTTGATGAGACAATTTTAAAATTTTATATATTTTTTCCAAACATGAATCTGACCATTATTTTAACAGTTCAGTATTGTATGAAAGATAACAGGTATCTTTATGCATGGCAGTGGCACTAATAGGCCATCACAAATTTTTCATTTCCACATTTGTTTAAAATGAAAACATAAATTTGAATAGCTTGTATGCATGATTATCATGCAATTGACAGACAACGTTGATATTGGCATTGGTATCAGCTGACAAGGTATGTTTATGAATGGCAGTGGCACGGCCACCCTACTCACTGTACCTTGCACATGTTTAAAATAAAAACATGAATATATGAACCTGTGTATTATTTGAATAGCTTAGTATTGAATGTAGGGCTGCACGATTATGGCCAAAATCATGATCGCGATTATTTTGATCAATATTGTGATCACGATTATTTAACGATTATTCATTCATTTTAGGGACAACATCTTTTTATTGCACTGTCACGTTTAAATTAACAAGAACACTGCTTCCAGCGATTAGCATTAGCTTAGCGATTACTATGCGGACACAACTCGAACGCACTCTGTGCATATCTTCCAGACAACGAATGATGATAATTTTCGAGGGGCTAGCTCCTCGCCTTCTGCTCCTATATATTTTATATTTGATTTAGCTTTCACACGACACACGGTCACGGCCGTCTGCTCTCTGTTCTGTTGTCTGTCTCTCTTCTTCTACTAATAGCGGAGTCTGCAGGGTGCGCGCATGACACCTCCCATCTCATTCGCCCCCTGGTGGACGGCTGACTGTTAGTTGAGGAAGCGCTTCATTTGATATGTAGCAGAGCATGCATTTTAAATGTCAATATCGCTGACGATCATGCTCATTTAATCGTGGCAGCCAAAATCGTGATCGCGATTAAAATTCGATTGTGCAGCCGTAATTGAATTCACAATAAAGAGGTATGATTATACATGGCACTAGGCCCAGTCTAATATAAAACACAATATATATAGTCAGGGGTCCCTGGTCCATCTTTCTATCAGTTTGGGGGTCCTTGGCCTGAAAAACGTTGAAGACCCCTGTTCTAGACTTTCCAAATGTTATTTGACCAAATTGATCAAGCTCGCATGTGTACCCAGAATGACAAGCACACAGAGAGGGCCAGTAAGGAGACAGAGAGGGCCGGTAAAAACGTTTTTGACGGTCCACCAATGTGACGGCCCATTAGGGATTTGACCCGGTATGCCAGATGGCCAGTTCACCATTGCTAGCTAGCAAACTGTAGGCTGTGGTCGGTAAGTGTTTCAACTTACCGACCACAATGATTGAGCAGCAGAGGCTATGTGATATATACAGTGAGGGGAGGGGTCATGCTAAGGATGGCTCCAGTGCGTCATTGAGCCAAGATTTCAGGAGAATTTCGAGACACTTCAGTTCACAGTTCACTTCACAATTCAGTAATATTTACTTTAGTGTTTTCACATGTCAGCAATCATTTTCTATCATGTATTTTGCGTTTAGAAGCAGATCTCATATTTTACTTTAACCGGACTTAAAATTCATATCTGAAGCAGAGTTTCAAAGAAGAAAGAACACTTACCAGGAATCCCTTGGCTTGAATTCTGCTATTTCATCAGACGACCTGAAAGTGGAATTGGAGAAATAAAAAAGAATATTGTCAAATGATTGACTGAATGCACACTGCAGAAACAGAAAACATGTACTTGAATTATACCAAAATGAAAAGAAGATTGTGATCAGAAATGGAGACTGAACTATTTTTACAATGCCTTTCATCACTGAGTGTACATGACAAGTGAAGAATGAAAAATGTACACAAGAGGACGAAATATATTTCACAATCATTTATCTCAAAGAGAACTCAGTTAACAACACAGAGGAAATTCACACAATCTGCCTCAGGAAGTACTCATGTGATACAGAGGACAACTTGAACACAAGGATAAGAAAAGTTGTAGACGTACTTGCAACGTTGTACACCTATGCAAAGGTACATTGTCACTACAGGACCAGATCTTTGAAATGGAGCCCACCATCCAACTAACTTGACAGTTCGTGGAAATCAGAGAAGCAGAACAATGCAGCCTCTTGATGAGCAGCTATTGAGACTGAAAGTATTCATTAATTACTTATCGTCTTTACTGTCAAAAGAGATTTAGTTACTACTGAACCATGGCATACACACATTTGGCGATTTGCTGTATTTAAGTGCCAATTTATTTCAGAACTGTGATGCAGACACTAACGTTCAACTCTGCCAAAGTTGAACAAATAAATTCTGTTCCAGTGTGTCCTATCACCTGTCAAGAAGAGTTGAGCCCACAGAGCTGCCTCGAAAACATGCATACACGATCAGGGGAAGGTCAGGATATAAAAAGCATAAAGCATATACTCAGAAATCAATAGTAAAAGTGTAATCAAAAGATAAGGTTTATGATCATTATATAACAAAATGTTTAATCAATATGTAACGAATGTTTAATGCATAGAGTGATTTAACAAATGTAAAAACTGATTAACAAATGTTCTGTGTGACCGGAGCCAAGATGTAGGAAAAGTGTTTTGTCAGGATGAGTTAGCAAAAAGAGTGAAGTTAGGAACAGATGTTATTGGGTGTGGTTAGGAAAAGACTGTTGCAAGAGATGAGTCATAGAGGCATAATATAGGATAAGTCTGAACTTGTCTGGACTTGCCTGGACATGTCCATAACCAAACGCCCACAAGTGGGTGGGGGAATGAGATCATGTGTTGGAGAGGAGGGGGCAGAACAGACAGCCCAAATTATGAATAAAAGGAGATGCTTGCAAACTGCAAACTGGGATTTCTACACGAGCGCCGTCCAAGTGCGCTGAGGAGGCGATACGGACGATCGCAACTGATGTATTGAGGACTTCGTCTTTGTTCACGGAAAGAAGACCGCTGTTCGTGGACAATAAGATTTAAAGACGGAGAATTTCCTCTCCCCACTGCTCGACTCTTAACAACTGGACAACGGAGAAGATGCGGCAGCCCTAGAAAGACTTTGTACTGAGTTTTGAGGACTGTTGAGCGGACTCCCCTGCAGAGCGGGAGGACCGAGGGTCTGGCCAGACCTTCGCTCCTAACAACTCCAAAAGAACCTTTTCATCGCACCATTGGACATCCGGCTCCAACCGAGCCGTCTCGGCATCTAAAACTAATGAGTATAATCGAAGAAGAAAATTTAAGTAACGAATCAAGTGTAGTAACGTTTTATGTGAGCTGTAGCTTAACCCTTGCAAACTAACTAAATATAACCTGCAATAAATATCTAATCTGCATTTAAAGTAAATTTCTCAAGTGCATTCATTTGCTCAAGTAGTAAAAAGTTCTTCGTGGCAGTAAAAAGTTAAAGCCATTGTATGTCTAACAACTGAGTTCTGTAAGGTTATCCTAGAGACCGAATCCACTTAACAATCCCTTACGGTTTTAGAAAGAAGTAATCCTAGCCGTTAAAACCTAACCTGGCATTTACCAAGAGCACGGATCCATAAGAAGGAAGCTGCCATAACCGACGCGACTGGTGGGAGCGCCCGGGGCCAGGACTGGTCTCTCGGCCGAGCGCGCTCAGACCGGAGGAAGCAGGGGAGACGTCGGGAGTAACGGCAGTTAGCGGAGCCAGGCGAGTTCCCTCGCAAGAACACCAGCTCGACAATCTTTTAATAGAGAGCTGAGTCAGTAAGTAGCCCCGTATCGGGCCAGAAGTACCCCAGGATCTAACACACCCTATTATCACATTCTGCACAATAGTGGAGAAATACATGAAAAATGTGCTGCCAGACAACTAAAAGACAATAGCTTAAATCCTGCTGATGGAGCGATGAGCAGTTGTTGCACAGGACAAACAGAAATGTAGTCTGGAGATCCGTCTCAGATTTGGTTAAGAAAGACTTTTGAAGATTTGATTCCAAGACAAAGTTTAAAAAAGGTTTTGCATTATTAGCAATTTAAATCTGGCACAAACAGGTAAGGCTGGTCAACACTAAAGGCCATCCTTTTTGAGGGTAGGGTGGACATGTCATACTCACCACACTACTGCTCTGAATTTAACCGAAATACTCTTCACTTTCACAAATTGTTTCAAAGTGATTTTACTCTGCTGTTTGTTTTACAATCTCTGTTTAGATAGAATCAGTGACACTGAGCACTTTTTAAAAGTCCAGATGATAGTGTGCACACGCAACTCTAGTAAAGGAGAGCAAAGGCAGAACCCATAGCAAAAAGACATGCCTCCTATGTGCAACGTTTTGACCTTCTCCATAAAGTCAAATATCCACACCACATGTGACACACCAGTAGGAAGTGTTGACTCATAGTTTCTTGATTTATAGGCAATAGAGGAAGGACATAAGAATACTAAGACTATATCAAAACAAATACATTTTCGTTTAATACTGGGCTTTTAAAACAAAAAAGATCTCCGTCCACACGGGCATTTCAGCATAAACGTAGCAAAAGACATGTATTTTCAAATGGAAACGTAGTAGAGTGGACATGGTCGTAGAAAGACATAACTATTGTGCAATTGGAGACCTACATAATACTGGATTCATCAAGACAACATGGACGACATTTTGGGTTTGCATTCAAGCTAGGGTTGGTAACGTAGGTATCTGTGGCTGTCACAGGACTGTAATAAGCCTGTCCAATCATTTTGTTTGGCCCAGCCTGTTTACCGTCTTGCTCGCCTGCTTGCACTCTTTTACAAGCTGCTAGCTTGACAGTTGTAAGTACAAACAATGGACAAGTTTGTTGTTTATGTCCATAATGATCATTTTTGGGGAGTGGCTTTTGAGGGAAGCCTGTAAGGGGCAGACTGTAAGTGTTGCAGACTTTCTCGCTAGATTTAGCAGCTTTTGGACCTAGCTCTACTGTCTACTTTCATTGGAAAGGAGTTGGCAACACTGGGCTGGGTTTTTCAGTTGGATTATTTTTAAAAGCTAGCGTAGTCTTGCTGGCTTCGCCAATGTTGCAGACCCCAGCTCTAACAGTCAGCAACTGAAGCAGAAAATTGAAA
Organism: Melanostigma gelatinosum; assembly: GCF_949748355.1. Classification (NCBI taxonomy): domain Eukaryota; kingdom Metazoa; phylum Chordata; class Actinopteri; order Perciformes; family Zoarcidae; genus Melanostigma; species Melanostigma gelatinosum. The sequence goes on along the minus strand of NC_136644.1, from coordinate 12,150,172 downwards.
CAACAATTTAGAAAATAGAAGTGTCTTCGTAAAATAATAAAAACATATACTCATTGAGCAAGGGAAATTAGAAATAAATCATTGTCTCTAATAGAAGCCCGTTTATGTAATAAACACTCCAATAGATGTTGCACTTGCCTTTCCCCTTCCATTGTATTCACCAACAAGTGGTTGCCTGTTCATTGCACAACCTGCATATTTCATGGTAGAGTGTAGTGAGACTCACTTTATGTGGTGGTGTGTCAAGAGTCATGTAATATAATCCATTGTAATCCAAGAATGTGGGTAGCAAATTTAATGTTTAGCTTGTCATCTCAGCAGTTGTGTTGCATAAGCTATACACAAGTATACGGCCTATTCCTACTCATTTTTCAGGTGTCCACCCACTTCTAAATCCCCTCTGAAGAGCATCTTTGTTATACATTGTTTGAGGTTATATTGCATAATTGTAAAAAACATCACTAATGTATATAATGAAGCTGTTATTTTTCTCAGTTTGACAATCTAAGCAGTGACAACGCATTTGTTAAGGTTGTGAGGACTGTAGATGATGATAGTGGTTGATGTTTTGTTTAAATAGCAGAATTAAAATTTTAAACCACCATAGCTAATATGTGCTAACCTCAGTTGTCAGCTTTGTCGATGTATCATTTTTGTAAATAATTTGTCGACCAAAAAATTAATAACTGATCAATGAAGCCCATTGTATTTACGAATGGATGCCAGGCGCCATCATACACTAAATTCTTTGGAGTCTATCGCTGTGGGAAATGTGGTGACAGGTTTATGCCAATAAACACTCACACCCAAACATTTACATCACACTCAAACAATGCATGTTTAAGGGTTATGTACATGTTTCAAGCATGTTCACACACACATCTGCATCCCTGTAGCATTTTTTAAACAATGATTAAAGATATAAATCTACTAAGCATGGTGCTCATTGAAAATTCACACTTTGAGGTCACACTATCCACCTTGCCCCTCCCTCTTGTAAGCAATTTGAGCATAGAACTGTGTGTTTAGTAGCTATAATAAAAGTGTTCAATGATTCATATTTAAGAATTCATCATTAGTCATAATAAGGGTTTTGGAAATGCATAATTAAGATAAGCATAAAGTGTTTTAGGATTAGCAGCTAGAAGTAGAATTTGAGACATGAAGCTTTTGCCAAAGTTGCAGAAGTTTAACGCTTATACTGAAGGATTATCATAGAAGGGATTAAACCGTAACTGACGGTCATTGAATGTGTTAGTAACCTCAGGGACAGAAAGCCAGACAGACAGAATACACTCCTGGAAGTTAGCCAATAGGAATTGGGATAGACGGAAGAGGAGGTGTTTCGAACGGATGTGGGTGGTTTAATTTCAAGTCTTTTTCTCTCTCGCGTGATGGCTCTCAGAGGATGGATGGGTTTTATACCTGAGGAGCTGAGTTGAGTTTTTTGCAAACGGGGTTTTATTGATTTAATATTTCATGAAATAGTGTACTTCACTGTAAATAATGTGCTTGCATCAGTGGGATTAAATTCCTTTTAATTGTAAACCAGTTTTGGTAGATTTCTTATTGCAGCGTGTCGACTGTAAAAAGCAGCCGGACACGTGCTCTGGCCTCCTCGCTGTGGAACAGACTCAAACTTCCAAACTCTCTCCCTCCCTACTTGAACTTGTGAACTCTACATTCCTTTTCCATAGTGAGGAAAGTGAGAGCAACCACCAGAGTTGTTCCAAAGGGCCTCCAAACGGAAACAGTGAAATGTGGAGAGAGAAAGGCAGAAAGACAGATAGAAAAGAGGGAAGGATGTTAGGGAAAATTTAAATATTATTTGTACATAATTAGATTATTAATCAATTAATCGATTATTTAACGTGATCTGGAATGCAGTACACATTTATTTAGCTTTTGGGATGCTGTAATCTGTGGTATTGTACAAGACTACGTTTACATCTTACGGACATATTAACAATATCAAGAACAACACATCGTACATGGGGGATTGTGGCTCAGTGGTAAAGCAGGGTGGTCTTTTAGTTAGAACAGCGGTTCCCAAACTTTTTAGGACGCGCACCCCCTTCTACATCCCGACCGGGTTCGCGCACCCCCCCCTTAATAAAAAATAAATAAAAGCAACAGAGCCCATTTACAGCCGCATAAAAATCTGACCAATGAGAGAACAGTTTGCTCGTGCGTGGCGTTAGTTTACAAACGTTTAGTCCGCTGTTAAATGTTGCAGTGTGAACACAAACCGAACAAAGGGGCAACTGCAACATTGTATCATATTAACCCCTGAATCAGAACAAAGCAAACGAACTGAAGGTGTGAAAACGCCCTGAAACACTGCAACAAAGTTTCAATAACTTTCAGTTACACAAGGCGTCACTTTTAAAAAGCAATCAGGATGGCGAGCACACACGCACAGACTCAGAGGCAGATTATCACATTTCATTTACAATTAATGACCGACTAATGTAGCCAGGATGTCTTCGGACAAAGCATCGATGCGGCGCGACACAGTGTTGTTGGACACCGGGATCATGTCCAACTTTTTTGCATCTTTCTCTCCAATCATACATTCCACCATCTCTCTGGCAGCTGGCAAGCACACGTCTTCGGCGATTGTGTGCGGTAGCCCCTTTCTCGCTATTCTGTAACCAGATATGAAGCCCGTAGTGCGTCATTTATAGACCCAACACATGAATGAGACTGCAGTTGTTTTTGGCAGTTTTGTAACTCCTCCAATTTCGATATTAAAATATGTAAGGGGCTTTTGACTTGCACTGGCATGCTTGGTGTTCAGGTGGCGAAGCAAATAAGAGCTTCAGACTGTTAGCCAGAACCTCACTGCACACCACGCACTGTGGCTTTGGGGAATCTGCGTTGCCAATCCAAGTGAAGCCCAGACACAGATACTTTTCCTCATATTTCCTCTTTTTTTCCCAGTCTGATGCTCACTCTCGTTTCCTCTTTTTTCACCTAGACTCCGCGATGGGCCGATGTGCTCCCGATTTGTCTGTGCTATCCCTTCCTCCTTTTCGGTCTCCTCCGTCTCATCTTCCTCTGACTCCCGTTCGATTTCTTCTCCCGTTCTCTCCCCACGCACCTCTCTGTTCCCCTCGCCTCCAATTCCTCTCTCTCTCTCTCTCTCTCTCTCTCTCTCCTCTTTTACGACTGATGGCTTCAGATGTCCCACCTGACAGTTTCCCCGATTTCAGCCAGTTTAGCATTTTTTAATTATTGCTGCTGAATGCATGAAGTTCGCTGTTCGCTGACGTTAGCTGCACAAGCTAGGCTGGCTAGTGTGTACACTGGCGGCAGGCGGCAAGACTTAATTTTAAATCTTAAAATTATTTATTTTTTTAAATATTTAATATTATTACACCATCAGACGCCATTACACTTTTCCTCTCGCGCACCCCCTAGAGGCAGCTCGCGCACCCCTTGGGAATCCCTGAGTTAGAAGATCGGTGGTTTGATCCCCTCGTTAGTCCATGTCGATGTGTCCTTGGGCAAGACACTCAACCCCAATTTGGCCCTGCAGGCTGTTCCGGTGTATGAATGGGAATGTTAGATAGTTCTGATGGGCAGGTGGCACCTTGCATGGTAGCTCCTGCCATCAGTGTATGAATGGGTGAATGATGACATGCAGTTTTAAAGCGCTTTGAGTGGTCGGAAGACTAGCCATACAAGTACAAGTCAATTTACATTAAAATATCCATAAAGGAATTTATTCCAGGACTGTATTTGTTAAAAAACAATTTGTACAGTTGTCCATATTATTTTCTGGTGTTTTAGGAATTTTAGTGTGTAAATTTGTACATTAGCAGACTGACTGCATATACGTACATACTGAATACGTTGGGTAAGTAAGTCCCACACAACATCCATACATCATTTTCAGACAGTTTTTATGCTAATGTCTATTTTACCTTAATGTTACACTGCTCCCTCTTTGTTGTCCACATAACCCGTTCCAGCAGAGTTTAACGTAAGGGATCACTCACATGGGACACAGTATTGGCTGCATAGCTTGGCCACTGTTTTCTTCTTTCATTTTATTTTCCCTCCACCTCAAGAAGGTCGCAGGCCAGCCTACAGAACACAGCTGATAGTGATTCAGTGCCTCGTTCAGGCACACTTCACCACAGCGGATCTCACGCAGTCCATGTCATCAGAGCAGACTCCTTTCAACTTCAGCTCTCATACTGATAAATATTGAAGTTGAAGCTGGGGACAGAGACGCTGAGCAGTGAGTAGTTAACAAGCTTCATCGTGGCTGTTCCTGGCACCTAAATGGTATTACCCCCTGATTTGTCAGTAAGCACTCTTGCTTTCCTGTCAAGGCTCATTGACTGCAGTATTGCTATGCTAGTATGTCATTTAATGTACAGCTGTTCATGGGGGAAGGACAGCTCTACCATTTGCAGTCATGGTGATCTCAACAATCCCATCATTTTACACAGCCATAGCACCCTGTTGGAGCAGTCACAGAATTGGATAGGGCAAAGTGTCCAGACATGGATTGGACATGGACAGTGAGGTCAGGGAAACATCTTGCAAACTTTGCAAGATGTTTCAACAGTGAATTTGTTGATAAGAAATAGATACATCACCTAATTATGTTATTGACATTTCTCGATAGGATAGAGGTCGAAAAAACAGCATGGTAAAAGCTGTAATTTAAAGCCACATTAGTTGGTTTCTGACCACTAAGGGGAGGCAGAACTCCAAAACAAGCTGACACATACACTTCCCCAGGCCCTGTTCTTTAAATGTGGCCGAACTAATTCAGGCTAATATGTTGTCATTAGGATAAATAATCCTGTTTATTGACATCCGGTTAAATTGTGTCTTTGAAAGCACTTTGAGGATTGATTTGTGAAACCTGGATGGATTTATCTTGAAAAACAGTATGATTTTTTTTAAACATTGAAATAAAGGCAAAGTAGAGAGTTGAAACCATCACAGCATTCATATGATTGGCTGAGTGCTGATCATATGATTGCAGTTACATGAGGAACGTGTATTTGGAACCCTCCCAGCATGTACTGGAGCAACAGATTCTTGGTTAACAAAGTTTATGTGTATTTTTGTATTTTTTCTGTAATGGACTTGATAGAGACTGTTAGAGCCAAATATGGTGTTGTTATTCTCTGTGTATACATTGGGTGGCGCTATACTAATGTCCGGTGCTCCGTCTATATAGCTATGGAAATCACTGTTGTCAGGTGTTTGACCCCAGAAGGGCAAAGGGTTTACACCAGTGGCGGGCCGTGCGTTTTATACCTGGGCCTTCACTGCTATCGTTCAATAACACCAGAACAAGTTGCTAGATTTGTCACTAGTAACTTTTGACAAAAAAAGTAGCCATGAGGGTTTGGAAAGTCGCCAGATTTAGCGAGAAAGTCTCCAGATTTAGCGAGAAAGTCGCCAAGTTGCCAACACTGGCACCTGCTAAATATGTCCCCAGAGCAACATTGGACGTAACAATGGTTCCTATCACATATTAAACCAAACAAAATTCTTCATAAAAACAAGTTGTACTAATAATAATATATAAACAAGCATATTAAAGCTACTGCAGATGTAAAAACAAACGCATTTAACTTACCAGAGCTGCTGTTCATTATTTAAAGGCAAAGTGCATCCTCCTTTCGTTGTTAAAGAGTTTAATCTCACTGTTGTTCAGTACATTTTAGTTCCAGTAAGAAGTCCTTCTCAATTCATGGATGCAAGTGAAGACAGTCGAGCCTCCCCAGTTGTATTTCTTGAATACGTTTTAATGTGTTTTAGGGCTAAAAATGTCTGCTCCACAGAGGCAACAGATATTGGGATTGTCACCGCCCAACATGTCAGGCTAGCCCACTGACCAATCACGTACTTGTAGGCCAGCTAGCAGGCTCTGGCACGTCAAAGAATACGCCCAACATGTCAAACTAAAGGTCTGATTGGTTGAACACTATGACAATCAATATCGTCCCTATTCACTTAAACTGCAAAGGGATTCACTTGTGAGTCTGCAGGCCTCGGGCCTCTCTTCTTACCTAGAGACACAGAGGTGAAATCTGATTGGACAAAAGCTCTACTTAAAACAAGCTGCACTGGAAGCAGAGCAACTGAGGAAGACAGTAGCTGTGCAATGAGAAAATAAGATAATGGGAAAAATATTTTTATAAATTATAATACATGTAGTGTATTTTAAGAAAAAATATTAAATTATAAAATAGCTATAACTTTACACCACTGCTTTACACTATACGGTAACAGTGTGTGTTAATGCAGCTGGTGCGTTTAATGTCGGTGGAAAGAACGGGACTGTGCTCCCCAATTGGGTCTGTACGTTGGTCCATGCCGAGAAAATAAACAAACTATCATTCAAGCAACTTGTCTGTGATGATGTACCCGATGCAACGCACATCCAAGGTAATCTAGACCAGGGGTTCTTAACCTTTTTGACCTCGGGGCCCAACTTTTCAAGGACAAAGTGTCCCGGGGCCCATTCAAATATTAACACTATTAGTTTAACTAATTGATCTCACTCTTGGTTTGATTTGTATTCAATAACTATATTGTTACCTATTCAACTCCACCCCTATTTTGGAGCAAAACTGCCTAAAATGACATACCCAAATTAAAATGGCTGTAGCTTCTGAACCACTCTGACTATATGTATCAAAAGTGTCAGAAAACCTGTAGGTCATACAGAAACAGAGCAGTGGGCCTTTGGAGTCAGTAAAAATTGAAGATTTTTGTCCGCATAAAATAAAAAACGTCTGTCTGAAGCCACTAGTTCCATGGTAACATCCGATAGCACATTGTTGGGTCTGTAATGTGTCTTTTTCCGTCGAAATGCTGCAAGATCCAACTTGCAGCGCTTATGGCGACTTTGGAGAGTGTGTGTTTGGGCTCCTTTGAGAAAAATCCATAAGAAATGAAAGAAAATCGATGATTTCTTTGCAAAGATGAGGATTTTGGGCATGCTGGGATACCAAACACGGCCATGTTTTGTGACGTAGTTTGCGCAAGCAAGCCGTAGGAACGGAAAGGGAGGGGATCGAGGACACCGGCGTCCTCGCGGAGTTGAACAGGTAAAACCCTTGTCAAATAAATGAGATGATACAATGTGATGATCACAAATACATTTATTTCTCATGTGTATGTAAACCTGCATACACAACAAGAAGCCCAACAGGCTTTCCCACGAGCGTTGGATGTTTGGTCGCTATGTGTCGCTTTATTTTTGAAGGCTTCAGTGCTTCGTTTGATAGCATTAGCTCACATTCCACACACTGAGCCCTCGGCTCTGCCTCGTTGCCTCCGTTCACAAAGCCGTACTTAGGAAAGTCAGGATTGTACTTGCGCACACATTTAGACTTTTTTTTGGGGACCACTGTCGTCTTCAGGCTAGCGGCTAGCTGAGTGTCTTCTTCTGCTTATTGGAGCTTGTTAAACAACTGACTGACGCATTACCGGCACCAGGTAGTGGGAAGCTATATTGTAACTGAGCATAACAGTAATATCTCTGGTGTCTTCAATTGATAACCTATGTGGTCCCGCGGCCCTCGCGGCCCACAGGTGCAAAACTGAAAGTTTTTTGCGGCCCTCTAGGTGGCCCCATGGTTAAGAATCACTGATCTAGACTACAACCAGTGCGTCAACCAGGTCACTCCAGAGGGAAAGACACCTCGGTAGCTTACAGAACAAGACTGGGCTTCAAATCAACATGTCATAGTGATTTTTTAATAGCCTGCATGTTATCCTCCAAAATTACTCTTGTTACAAATCTAAGCGAGTGAGACATTTGTATTTGAAACTTTAGTTGGTATGTATCATTAGTAAGTATGGAGTTCACCCTAAAACATCATATGTGATTAATGGCAATTGGATAATCCCTCACCCGCTCCATCGCTAACTGTAGCCTCCATCAAACTATCACGATAGGGGATATGAATTCCCCCTTCCCTCTCACATACTCTGTAGCCCTCTCACAGCCGACTATAGCTGACTGGCTAACCCTACTGCTATCAAACCAGTGAGGAAGTGCTAAAGTAGTACAGCCTGCCTCTTACTTGATTTGATTGGCTGCCTGGCTGCCTGACGAGTGGTGCGACTCCGCTAACTTAATTATCCACGTAAGAAGGCCGGGGCCCAGATGTAGTATATAACAAGCCCTCCAAACTAAACAACAAAATATGTCATTGTCCTCCAACACAACTCACCTGAATATTGTTTGGTTCAACTCTCACTACTGGCAGGATGGCATTGTTAAAGGAACTAGGCTGGTAAGGGAAAGGTAAGGGAAAGGTTTTAGCTTGAAGCATTATGCACTCACTAAATGAACCTGCATCTCACCAGGATTTACTGTGCAGAAAGATTCAAAGCTAATATAACAGCACAATAACTAGAAATACATTCTCCTGTATCTCAAAACACAGGTTTTACAGAGCAGCTCCACTCAGTTAACCATTGCAGCACAACATCACATAAACACAATTACATTACAACTGAAAATTGGAAGAAATTACATTAGAGTGTTTTCAAATGTGTAAATGTGACTGTTTCTGTGTGACTTATTAATGAATTTGAGTCCAATATTGACTCTCATTTTAGCTCTGTCTCCACCAACGCCTGAGAAGAAATATAACGCTCTTTCTCCATCAGCTAGTCTCACTGTGTCTGTCTGCTGTTTGCTGCTGGGCAGGTAGTGTGCAGTGGGATTGTCAAAAGTTGGATTGCTGAAAACAGCTGCCTGCTGCTACTGGAAACGTGGCTGAGGAACGGGAGACTACACCACCAAACAGTAAATACAAAGCTTTCTTTCCTCGCCCTTGTCTTGTCCTGGGACTGATACTGGGTTAACTATTTTAACAAGGATTAAAGGATTAATGTCTACACACTTGAACAATATGTGTTGGAGGTGAGCTTGTACTTTTGGACTATGCTATTCTGTGTTCTATATTATATATATGCCCAGGAGCATAATCTCTTCATTCCTGCACAGCTGTGAGAGGGTGCACATACGCACAAATCAAGCACAAATTGCAGTATGCAGCATAAATCAGAATTCTCCTCGCAACAGTCTGCCACTGTGCTTGACTGAAATCACATAATGTCCGCCGCCTTTTTGTTCTTTATTTAAACCACTGAGTCAGTGGAGCCTAAGAGTTGGCTTGGATCTTATTTTTCCTCCTTTGAAAGATGCACCAACGTCTACAACTCTTTACTGTTGAGATTCTCAGGAGTGAACTGTAATGCTTCCTTTGAGCAGCAGTATGGCCCTGTGGAGATCTGTTGCTTTACACTACATGAACAATTTAAAATAAGGGGGAAAATAAGGGAAATAAGGGGGAAAAAAGGAATGAACTGCAAAAAAATTTATGACAAACCCAAGTGGTGACTTTAGGGGAAAAGACAGTCGCCACTCAATGTCTGCACCATTGTGGGTATAGCAGGGGAGCAAAAAAAGTGTCCCTGCCCTGTCCTGGAAGAGACTGACAGCATGTATCACAGAGAGAGAGAGAGAGCGAGAGAGAGAGAGAGAGAGAGGGAGGGAGGGAGAGAGAGGGGAGACACAGAAAGAGAGGGAGAAAGAGAGAGAGTTTGTGTGTAAGTGTGACAGATAGAGTGACAGGGACAGCAAAGCAGCAGCGTCCCCAGCGATTGTGGTTTCTTGTCTGGTAACGTATTCAGTCCTGACAGACACTGAAGGCTGAATAAGGATTTACTGGACTGGACCGTTAGAGACAGAAAGATACATTTGAAATTAACTGATTAACTCGGCTAAAGGCTGGCAAACCAGTTCATTTATCAAATACAATATCTATCACTGACTGATAAGTAGGGGTGTAACGGTACGCGTATTCGTATTGAACCGTTCGGTACGAGGCTCACGGTTCGGTACGCATGACGAACCGAATACGTTTGAATAAAAAAAGTGACCCATCTTGGGTCAAGATGGGTCACTCAGGTATAGTTCCATCATTGTTCAAAGTCAAAGAATAACTTCATGATGTTAGTTGTAATGAATAAATATATTTTAAAATCAAGTACATTTCTCTGGCATTTATAGTTTTCTACTGTACCGAAACGTACCGAACCGTGGCTCCACTGGATCGTACCGAACCGAACCGTGAATTTTGTGAACCGTTACACCCCTACTGATAAGTCATTATCATTTTTCTTTATTCATGAAGCCAATCGATTATGTTAATTGAGCAACCTACTAACTTTATGTGAAGGTAATGTGCATTGCCAACGAACATTTTTTGTCAACCAAGGTTTTATCTTGGAAAAATCTGTACTTGTACTACAACTCTCTCATCATTCTTCAAAAGGAAAACACATGGAAAACGCAATATGAATCCAGAAGACACAAAATTACAATTTTGTGCAAAAAGTGAAATACATTTATGAGTTTGTAAAAAAGAGAAATGGAAGACCCAGGGTGTTGTTTTAACTCCTAAATACATAGGTGTTTTTACTAACATTCCTGCAGGTCCTTACTGATCCAGCATTTCCATAACGCAGATTAATCGTACATTCGGAAAATATTGGTTGTAAACTTTCCAGAACAGATTATTTACAAACACAAACAGATATATTTTTGCCATTTGTGATATTTAAAAAAAAAAGTATAAATGCCAAAGATTTTTTGAATTTGTTTTTTTTTAATAGTTCAGTTTACATTACATTACATTACAGTCATTTAGCAGATGCTTTTATCCAAAGCAACTTACAATAAGTGTATTCAACCGGTTTTCGAGAGAACTAGTCACCAGAATTAATAAGTGCATGTCCTTTCCTCAAGCAAGCATCTAAGAGCATACACCAGCGCCAACGTACAGTGCAGAAAACAAACGAATGCAGTAAGTGCCACAAACTAATATGAAAATGATAAGTGCAATAAGCTAGTATGAATACAATAGATGCTAAGTAAGTGCTAAGTGGAAGGCTAAGGGTAGGCCTTCTTGAAGAGGTGAGTTTTAGTGACCATAAATGTATTTTCTTTGATCTTTCTGTCAATGCTGACCCCTCGTGTCTGAAACAAACATTCCACTCCCGCATTATTACTCAGAGTACAGCTGATCAGTTCTCTATGTACTTCTGCTGTGATATTAACACAAATCTCAATGATGTTGAACTCTTGATACAGTCTTTTAATGAACATTGCACCACTTTGCTGGATAAAGTGACACCTCTTAAGGAAAGGACCAGGGCTGCCTGCAACACTTCTCCGTGGCTGACAGACGATGTCTGCAGCTTGAGACGGAAGTGTCGCAGGACAGAGCGGCTCTGGAAAGCCACTGGGCTAGAAGTGCATCGCTCATATCTCAAAGACCTCAGAGTTTCTTTTAATACTGGAGGAAAGGAAGCTAGAACTGCTTATTTTGCCAACCTAATCTCTTCCTCAAAGAGAAATCCCAAGATTCTGTTTGACACAATTAAGAGAATTGTTTCACCGTCTGTCTCTACATTACCATGCTGTTCTGTTGACGATTGCAACAAATTCCTTACCTATTTTAATAATAAGGTAACGGGTATTAGGTCTGGCATTCAGCCTGGGATTACTGCTGCACTGGAGAGGCACAACATGTACGACAAGTTCCAGTCTGGGTTTCGCAGACAACACTCTACTGAAACCGCTCTCCTGAAGGTTTCAAATGACATTCTCATGTGTGCTGATGCAGGTGACTGCTCTGTGTTAGTTCTTCTGGACCTCAGTTCTGCATTTGACACTGTAGACCATAACATCCTGATTAACAGGCTACGTGATTGGGTGGGCATATCTGGCATAGCGTTTGACTGGTTTACATCTTACCTCAATGACAGAAGTTTCAATGTCTCTGTGGGTGATTTTGTGTCTGTTACCTCTCCACTGTCTTGTGGTGTACCGCAGGGCTCAGTTCTGCGGCCTCTGTTATTTTCCCTTTATCTGTTACCTTTGGGGCAGATTATAAAAAGTTATAATGTGTCCTATCATTTATATGCAGATGTTATCCAACTCCATCTGTCATTCAAACCCAGCGAGGCCTTCACATTAACTAGGCTCCTGGACTGTGTCACTGCCATCAGAGACTGGATGGCAGAAAACTGCTTACAACTCAACGACAGTAAGACGGAGGTCCTAGGTATTGCTCCAGATGAGTTTGTGCCCATGATCAGGCGGAGTATAAGTCCACTCTCCTCTGCTGCCCATTGCAACCTGCGCAATCTAGGGATTTTCTTTGATCGATCCATGTCGTTTGACCCCCATGTTAAGCAGCTGTCCAGATCATGTTTCTTCCATCTTAGAAATATCAGTAAACTGAGATCTGTAGTATCAACACCTGAACTAGAGATGATCACACACACATTTATCTCTTCACGCATTGACTACTGTAACTCACTTTTCACATCACTCAGTGTATCTGCTCTTAACCGTCTGCAGGTCATCAGACTCACAGACACACGCACACATACACTCCTCTCCCTCTCTCTCTGTGTGTCTCTCTCATACAGTCATTCAGGTCTTAGGGATCTTCTCTGTCTTCTCTCTCCCTGTCTGTCTCTCTCTCATACAGTCATTCAGGTCTTAGACTTTTAGAGGACCCCCCCACACACACCCCATTTCAAAATAAAAGCCCCAAAGAGTGAATTCTAATTGAAATGCTTGTGATGAAGCCAGGCATTTAATAACCTCTGTTTATGTGTGTCAGACATTATGATTTTGTCTCCTCTCCCCCACCCAGCACCACCCTTTCAAAATAAAAGCCCCATGGATTAACTGTATTTAAACAAGCTCAAAATTAGGCTTTTATGTTAAAAAAATGAATGCTCTTACTATTACTGCGACAACTACTACTGCTGCTGCTAATATAGTATTACTACTTCGACTATACCTTTTTCTGTTGCTACTATTACTGCTACTACTGCTACCATCAATATTATTACTATTACTACCACTACTACTATTACTTATACGACAACTGCTACTACTACTGCTGCTATTCATGCTACTAAAAGTAGTAATACTACTACAGCTATTAGTACGACTGCTACTAGTACTACTACTACTGCTACATCTTCTACTGCCATTACTACTACTACTACTGTGATATTAAATACTACGACCAATACTACAGCTGTTACTATGACTACTGATACTACGTCTTCTACTACTTCTTCTAATTACTAATGCTTCTACTTCTAATAATACTTCTACTACAACTACAACTTCTACTACGACTACAAATATCACTACTACTAGTACTTATTCAAATGCTACTAATACTTCTACGAATAATACTTATACTAAAACTTATACCACTACAAATATCACCACTGATGAATTTTTTTAAGCCAGAGAAACTGTTCAAATATCAAAATGTTCAGCTCTTTCAGGAGAGGTGTCATATTTGTAATCTTTAAACTCTTTGAATTATTAAGGTTTTTGCAATTTGTTTTTGAATTGGATATCTATTTTCAGCAATGTTTTTGCGATTAATTTCAGTTTTCAGCATTCCAATGCATTTTCAGCAGGAAATGCTTTTTCTAGTTCCACTATTTCTTCCGTCCCCCCCCCCGTTTCGTCGCAACGCTTCTTCTTAATTTTTTAAGCTACAGAAACCGTTCAACTATCAAAATGTTCAGCTCCTTCTATTTCTAACCTTTAAACGTTTTGAATTATTAAGCTTTTAGCAACTTTATTTTTGAATGGGATCTCTATGGAGAATATTTTCAAATCCTCTTAAACTTCTTCAACTTTCAAATCCTTCAACTTCCTCATACTTTCAGCTACAGACACCATTTCAACTTTCAAATGTTGAGAAAACCCTTAACTATTGCCAACATGATTCAGCTTTTTGATATCTTTTAAACTTTTTGAACTGCAGCAATTTAACTTTTATAATTTTTCAGCCCTTTTCTGACTTTATAATGGGTGTGTATTGCGCAGCTTAGAGTGCGTGATGTCACCGCTAGAGTGAAGAGCAGCTTGAGATTCTTGTGAAAAAAACATTTGTGTTTTTCCACTGTGTCCACAATCTTCACTCTTCATGCATAATTTCTGGATGTAGAAGTAGCTAATATTGTCCTTGTCGTAGAAAAATGACTATAGAATCCCACAGATTTCCACATTTGACACAGAAGCCGTTAATTGAGAGGAAAACCAACTTTCTGCTCCATAGAGACCAATGTTAAATTTTGCTTCAAAAACATCTTCCACAGAACACGGTACCCCATTTCTAGATCGCCAGTTAAGCCACATTTTTTAGACTACAGACACAATTTTTACAGGATCTGTTCTTCAACTCATTCTTCCCCTCAATTATTAATATCGGAGCAATAGGAGCTACGGTTATGGGAGTTTTGATGATTTGTTTGAGAGGTGTTTCCCTGTTTTATCTCCATGAAATGGCTTCAGGCACACAGGTGTTCGCGATTGAGCCAATTAGTGATATTGATAAACACACAGACTCACAGACACACGCGCACATACACTCCTCTCCCTCTCTGTGTCTCTCATACAGTCATTCAGGTCTTAGGGATCTTTAGAGGTTTTTCCCCCCTCCTCCACCCCCCCCCACACACGCCATTTTTAAATAAAAGCCCCACAGAATGAATCCTAACAGAAATGCTTGTGATGAGCCTGTCATTTAATAACCGGTTTGTGTTTATCTGACATTATGATTCTGTCTCCTCTCTCCTTCTCCCCCACACCCCACACCCCATTTCAAAATAAAAGCCCCAGAGAGTGAATTCTAACTGAAATGCTTGTGATGAGCCTGTCATTTAATAACCTCTGTTTGTGTGTCAAACATGATGATTATGTCTCCTCTCCCCCTCCCTCCCCCACCTAGTCCCACCCTTTCAAAATAAAAGCCTCATGGATTAACTGTATTTAAACGTTTAGCTCAAAATTAGGCTTTTTTGTTGAAATAATGAATGCTCTTACTAATACTGTGACAACTACTACTACTGCTAATATTTCTAGTATTACTACTACTACTACTACTACTACTACTACAACTTTTGCTGTTGCTACTATTACTACTACTGCTACTGCTATTACTGCTACCATAAATATTATTACTACCACTACTGCTATTACTACCACTACCACTACTATTATTACTTATACCACAACTGCTAATACTGCTATTCCTGCTACTACCAGTACTAATACTACTACAGCTATTACTACGACTGCTGATACTACTACTTCTACTACTTATTCTAATTACTAATACTTCGACGACAACTTCTACTACTACTGCTACTACAAATATCACTACTGCGACAGCTAGTACTTATTCAAATGCTACTAATACTTATACTGCTAATAATACTTCCACTACAACGTCTACTACTACTACAACAAATATCACTACCGCTGGAATTCTTTCAAGCTACAGAAACCGTTCGAATATCAAAATGTTCAGCTCTTTCAGGAGAGCGGTGATATGACTTCATATTTGTAATCTTTCAATTTTTTGAATTATTCATTTTTGCAATTTTTTTTAAATTGGATCTCTATTTTCAGCAATGTTTTTGAGATTCATTTCAGCTTTCAGCATTCCAACGCATTTTCAGCAGGAAATGCATTTTCGAGTTGGATTTGGTCTTTTCTTCACAATAAAATGTTCTCCTTGAATACAGAGGATAAGGGTTAATCATAGCATTTGTATACCTGCCTCCTTCTTAATATACAATTTGTGTTACTTTCATGGATTTATGTTTTTTTGTTTTGTGTTCTCCCCATATCTGTGTCAGTTTCCTCCCACAGTCCGGTCAGGTTTGGTGAACTGGAAAACTCTTGTGTCAGCCAGCAGGCTTGTGATATTGTATTGGATCTACACTGCCATTCATCTCGTGCATGCTGGACTCAACGTATCCTCATACAATGGTTCATATGATATCCTACAAAAAGCTACTCCTCCATATTTTGTGCATTTTCCTACAAATTCCGCTCGCTACATACATCTTCCATCCTCACAGGAAACAACTTAGTTAGGTTTACGCAGCAAAACTACGAACTTAGATTTCGGAATAGATCATTGTTTGGGTTAAAAATAACCACGGAAGTGCTGTGACTAAAGTTACGTGACAAAAACATAAACATTGACTTCTCGTTTCACATGGGGAACGAACTATGGTCTCCTGGCTAGAAGATCGCTGTTTGCTGGACCCATCCACCTCCACTATTGGTGTTGTCTTGTCCTGGTTTTAAAGGCTGCATAACACAAAGTATTGTGATTTTCTGAACTTACCAAACTTTTGTGTTATTTGTCTTTACCCATTTAGTCATTATCTCAATGTTATTGATTCATATTTTTTTTAAATCTCATTATGAAAATATTTTTGCAACAACACAAATAGTCAAGCCTACAATATAGTCACAATATTTATGTTGAGGTATTTGATCAAAAATATTGTGTTATTTGCTTTTCTTGAACTTCAGGTGCAATTACACCTTGAAAGAGCTATATGAATAGTTAAGACAGTGAAATGAATCAAACATATAATAGAAACAGCAGCTGTGCTCTGCCTCTCGTCCTCTTCCGATCTCTCCATCTCTGCAGCCTTCCCAAAATCCATCCATACCCCTAAATAAAGAGGTTAACATGACCGGGCCTGGATTCTAAATGTGATTACTGAAGTGATTTTTTAGCCCATCCAACCACTAATGTGACAGGCAGCCATTTTCCGCTAGAGTTACACAAACACACACACACACAAACCCAACACCCTCATGCAGACATACACACTACATCTTGCGATACACACAATTACACACACACACACACACACACACACACACACACACACTCAAACAAACACAAACAAACTCCCCAGACACTCATAAAATTAGATGGACAGAGATGAGAGGAGGGATGGGTAAAAGGTGGTGGTGGTGGAGGTAGAGGAGGAGGGGTCAGGGACAACTGGGGAGGGAGGAATTTGATTGTTATTGCTTCCTCTGGGTCTGTGCAAGCGTGTGTGTGTGTGTGTGTGTGTGTGTGTGTGTGTGGGTTCGGGTGGTCGGGAGAGAGCGAGAGATAACGGCGATGAGAAATAATACGAAGAGAAAAACATAAAGAGAGGAAAGAGACAAACAAAGAGAGACATACGGCATCAACAACAATACACTCATGTACAGTTTGTCAAAAGGGTACACCATTCAAATTAATTGCTCCCACCTTTCTAGCGTTACGCATGTTTAGGAGAGTTCAGTTGCTCAGTCAGCAAGAAGAAAACCGATTATTATGATTATGTTATCAACTCATAAAGCCATAGTTTGTTAGGAGTTCATGTGAGGTGAGCTTCTTTTGAGGAAAATCATTTGTAGTATAATCTTTGTTTCATAAAATAAAAAATTGAAATGACTGACTCTCTGAAAGTGTTGAATAAAGGTTACTTATTAAGATGAATATGTATTTTCTTTTCAAGGACCAGAAAAATAAACAGATGATGTATTTCAATTAAATATAAGTACCACGATTTGCATGTTAAAAAATGGTGCGACCAATAAATAAAAATGTATAATCAGAATAGTTTGTTGGCATTAGGCATAGTGTGCATTTTCAACACCATTTGATTGTGCATTGTAAAAAGGGTCGTGTCGTTTTTTTTTACTGTGCAGTATGAATTTCTTGTTAATACTTAAACAAACATACATTTGAATAGCGAATATCTCTAACCAAGGTCGTCATATTATGCAGATAATAAGGTTAAAATAAGATGCAGATACATTTACTATTTACTTTAAAGATTCATATTTCATATGTACATCAATGAATTAAATGTGATACTTGCGATGGATTAAACTTACTAATTAAGAATAATAGATCAAATTAGCTCCACTTTAGTACCATTGCCTCGCAGCAAAAGGCTTTTTCTCTGGATGCTCCCATGGTCCCAACCATGCAGGTTAGGCTAATTGGAGACCCGATGCCGATATCAGCTCCAACCCTCTGTGGCACACGATGTAGTTTATGGATGGATAATAATACGTCAGATTTCAGAAATACAATTTCAAAAGGGGACATTCTTCATCAGGAATACTTTCACTCTTGATATTTCAGTAATTTTGCCAATCTTTACGGTTATGTAAAATATAGAATGCATTTCTTAATAATTTAGAACTGTTACTGGAAGGAGCCATATAACTTGGCATTAAAAATGGGGGGAAACAGATGTTTTTGTTGATAAATCAGAACTCATTTATTACTTTTGAGTTTTTAAACAAAGAATTGCGAAATTATATTGTAATAAGATATTTTTCTAATTTGCAAAAGGATGTTACTAAAAGAACTGCTGAAATCTTATTATACGAATACATATGAATATTCGTTATATTAAAATTAGAACAGATCATTTTCTTTTCCAGGAACTTTCTTATAAATGTCCAGCAACATACAATATATTTTTTAGGAAATAACTAGAAAACAATGGGACCCTTAGAATAAAGTGATACCAAGTATTTGTACACTATGATTTAGCAACTTGTGTAAAATATTAAAATTTGTCTTTCATCAGTGGTAACAAAAGGGTTATAAAAAGAAAGGAAATTTTTTTTTTTGGAATGTAAGTGATGCCATAAACTAGAGTCACACATAAGTCTGTGCTTCAAACAAACTGTGGGTGTTTTTTGTATTTTCTATGGCTCAGGTATTAGGATAGAAGCTTGTGTTCAATTTAACAATAAATGGCAATGGAGCACATATGATGCCAAAAGGGAACACAAACCCCTGAAATCTGCTGTGAGAGAAACAAAAGAGAGCGACTGAGAGGGAGAACGCAGTCTTATCTCTTCCTTTCTCTCTGTCTGGCTCTCCCTCGCTCTCTACCCTCCTAGACAAATGTGACACTCGGGACTCCCCTCTTTCCACTCTCCCTAGATGGATAGCACACACACACACTCTCACTCTCTCTCTCTCTCTCTCTCGCTTTCTCTCTCTCTCTCTAACTGATGTATTGCCAGAGGGTGGGGTGTGTGTGGGGGGGGGGGGGGGGGGGAGGGGTTGAGGGCTAACGATTACGGGAATTGTCATTCCCCGATCATTCGTCTGCATTTGTAAACCATCAACGTCAAGAGCTCACACTCACACACACTGACACATAGACACACACACAGATGTTGCTACAAGGGGGGTTGTGGTTATATGTGTGTGTGTGTGTGTGTGTGTGTGTGTGTGCGTTTCTGCCAGTTTCTGTCATCTGATTTCTAAAACTCACATTAAGAACATTAGAAACAGATCATGTATCACTGGTCTGTCTGTCAGTGTCTATGCGTGTGTGTGTGCGCGTGCAGGGACACTCATCCACTGCCCATTGACACTGATGGGTTGTAAATGCAGACAGATTATTTTTTGTAATGAACGTTTTCAGAACATTCAAACATAATGGCACAAAAATACAGTAGTTGATCAATAAAACATAATTAATAAAACAAACCAAGCCGAACAAAAATAAATCTGGTTATATGAAATTAGCTACAAGTACAGTACGAAAAGGGAAAAATATACATAAATAAAGGGGAAATGCAGACAGATTATTAAAGAGTCAAATTTAATAAAGAAATTTGAAGAACCACATCAACCGCTACAAAGTCTTCTCAGAGAAAGAGGCTTGTGTCTGGGCAGAGGTCATAGTGTGTTTGCTACCTTGTTTTGTTCTAAGTTTACTGTAATATTAATGTGTTATTGTGTAGTTTTACAGACCGCTGAGTTCCCTTAGTGCTGTGAAGAAACTACTGTTGTATTACATGCTGCTGTAATAGTTCTGTGTTTACCGCGAGTGAGGTTGGTTCTGTAACTTAATCAGTTGAAAGACTCAGACCAGAATCTGAGTTCGCCAGTCGGGTTTTCTGTGTGATTACGTAACAGTTTCTGTATTTTACCGCGGCGGTGAGGATCTGCTTTGTTTTGAGTGTTCTTTTGTTTTTTCTTCTTTTTCTTTCCCTTATTGTTTAACTAACCCACACACATAGTCAGTCACACATATAGGTTTTGCTACTCATCGCAGACGCACGTGTGTAAATGCGGCCTCGATCGTGGCCCAGACGCCATTTATGTAGTTTTCTATCCCAAACTCCATTTTGTAGTTTTGCGTGGCATGGTCACGTATTAGATCACAAACCCCCGATTCAGATCGCATCATGGTTTTGAGTCACGGATTGGATCATCAAAAAAATATGCAAATATGCTTAACAAATATGCATAAGAGATGCCCTGATCGGATTTCTTTGTTATCACATCACCCAATACAGATAATTTCTGTTGTTGTTTTGTTATAGCAGCTGACAAATAAGACTCTAGACTATTTTTCAACACTGTCACGAAATTTTTTTTCAACCGCCTCAAAGTCAGTTTAAAACAGTCTTAAATTCTGAATGTTGTCCTTTTACTTTGTTAAGGCCTTTACACACGAGGGGTTGTTTATCTCCTTGGTGAATTTTGTCATGAATACTTTCAAACACAAATATCACGCAGAGAAAAGCAAACAAGGCCCCCTTTTCTGAGCTTCCACGTTGCAGATAGACATAAACGGACATAATCAAGACATACAATAGTGTACAACAACACAGAGACTCTGTAGGCCCAGCTATGAAGGCAAACTTTATTACTCCTTTCAACCTTGACAAAGGCAGCGCAGACCAGATCCACTCCTTCAGTTCTTACCTTTCACAATAAAAGTCCTGCAGGTATACACTCACTAACTGTTTACCAGAAGGAACTCTGTGCATTTTGCTTACAGTAGCATAAGCTATACATCAGTTTCCCTCAGACAACACTGGCAGACGCTGCTCAGGGTCAATAGAATCCTGGTAGTTGGTCCTCTATTATATTTATTTAAAATCTATTGAAACCTTTTATTGAAAAAGTGTTGCAGTCGTAAATTTCCATCGCTGCAAGTATGAATAGTTGTGATGCTAAATATGCATGAGTAAATACTTTGTATTTTCTTGTCTTTTATTTGTTTTATATTACGAGGAAACATCAATGCATTTAATTTTTTTCCATAGAAAATCCACTCTTGCGATACAATATTCACACAGTGACAAAAGCATGATAAAAACTTTTTCAGGCAGTCAAAGTACTTGGTTATAGTCAGGGAAAGACTATGGTTTTGGTTTACTACAGAAAAAGTGCAGTGATTTGATACACGCAACAATTATACAACATCACATTGCTTCCCTCATCGTAACCGTGTGGGGGTCAGGATGGGGAGCTCGGTCTCCACCAACAGCTTGTGTGCGCTATAAAAACGTAGCACTTCCTTCACTGATAAAAAAAAGTTTCTTCTGAACAGCACGCAGCTTTACTGTTCCCTCACAAAATGTAATTTCTAGGAGACATGTCAGTTTCCTACATAATAATAATAATAAACTCCCTCTGGCATTTACTCTCTCTATATTCTCTCTACTGTTTAATTCTTAAATATTTTTACTATAATAACCATTCCCTGATCAACTCATTTACAATTTTTTTTTTAATGATTAGTTTATTAATTGCCATGGTCATAAAACACAAATAATTATTCATCAATTAAAATGATCACAGGAATAGACTCTTATTGAAAGACAGGCAGATTGATGCTGACATATGTGGAGGCACAGAATAATGGACACACGCACACACACACACAGACTGTGTAAAGAGGGCAAATGACTCAGCGAGATCCATCTGTCCAAAATGACTAGCAAACACCAGGCAATATGGGCTATGTGTGTGTCTGTGTGTGTGTGTGAGAGAGAGAGAGCGAGAGAGAGTCCGTGTTCTTTCTAACAGCTTTACTGACATAGCTCAGCCAATCATTCTATCTCATCCGTCTGACAAACTCACTACAATCATATTCTATTAAAAGTGAGCTCAGAATTGATTCCATCTATCGATACTGTAACCACAAAGGCCATGATGTTGTCATTTGTTTAGAGGACATTAATGCAAAATTGATCAAATCCAGTATTAATTATTGAAAGATAAGTGTGATAATCAACATTTAAATCATAATGAAGTGTCAACGAAGGAATGCATTTATCTTCCCAGCAATCTCCATCATTCTCTGTCAAGACCAAGATTTAGACATGAAAGAAACACAGATTTGCATGAATGATACAACAGTGTGATCCTTTGACTTGAATCATGTCCTGTGCATGGAATAAAATGAATACAAAATGATAAAAAAACAAAATCCCAGAAAAGATTCCCGTTTTCTGTTGACAGCTGACATGATGAGGTCAAATTGGTGACTTATCATACTGTCTGTCACTTTAAGCACAAGAGTACAAAAAGTGTTCTAAAATTGGAGTTGGTAGGGCCACTCAGTGTCAACATCTTCCTGCAGAGAGGGATTGAATCTGACAGTGAGGGAGGATTTCGTCATGCTGGTTCGACGTGTCAACAGAAATGCAAACAGTGTTGAAGCTGTTGCTTCATCTGCGGTGTGATGTGGGCTGCTCAACAGGAGGTGAGCATCATGTAAAATCTGCCCACCTTTGGCCTTTACAAGATGTATGAAACGTAACGTGATAACAACTTTAACTCTTCTGTTCAACATTTATCTGTGATATGATTTGTATTGATGTTGATGTTGAAGGACAGGGATGGCTTTCATCTACATGTGTCTTATTGTCTGCAAACCTCCAGCAATGTGTTAGTCTGTCTTCCTATGCCTAACAATTTCCCTACCCTGTATGGTAATCATTTTATAGTTTGACTTTTAAAAAGGTGAAACACTATGATGACTATTTTCAGCAGCGGATGAATCTACATTTGGTGCTCTACTGAGTTTTTGTGGCAGCAGGACGATGTATGTTGGATTGAGCAAGGTATCCTCATACAGTTGGTATATCTTAAGTCAAGGTACTCCTTTTGTGTGTTTATTTATATGAGCCTTTCGACACACACACACACAATTTTTCATAGGATCATTATATTGTTGTTTGGGGTATTTTAGTGCAGCTCTTAGAATTCAGTTAACACTGTTCAAGTTGTAAATGTCATAGAATATGTCGGTGCCTTGAATTAAGTGGTTTGACAGCAAGTACAAGCTGTGTTTTTATTCATGACTTTGATCGTCCTTTTACAGATTTGGACTGATAATGGAGATGTTTTTTGAAAAAATGTTTTCATACTCGTGTAATTTGTGTTATGTATGCTACACATGCAGAAATTATGCACCACTTTGCCAATGTTTTGCTCTTTTCATGGCTTGAACTTTCAAGATTCATCATCATGAACACTGGTGCTGTTAAGGTTTTGTTTGGGCAAAATTGTGCATGAACTATTTATAACAAGAAAAAGATCAAATTACAATAAATTGTCACTTTTTTACACATTATTTTTTTACACAGTATTTTCCTTTTAATTGGAGATAAAACCTAGCTGAATTTCAGGAGCAGGACCACACCTCAGCCACTCGCCCACTTCCAGCCACGCTCCTATAACTACCTACCCACTCTAAGCTTCGGCACACTCGCGTTTTCTGCACTCGCAACTGGAACACCACGCAGAGGACGCCGCCAACCGCCATCGAGAGGGTCCGGGCAGCCAAACCCGCGATCTCCACCTCGCCGACCAGCTGCATCCACCCGCCAGAATCTGACAATACGAAGAGTCGGACTCACGGCCGTCCTCCTTTAACTCACATTTCGGTGGCAGAGGGAGACCCGCTACCTCCAGACGTAGACAACGGAAACGTAAATCCAGCTCTCTCCTTCTTCGCTCGCTCTAGACCCATCTCGGGAATGAGCCTACGACGACTCTGGCTACCCGGCACGCAGCGCTCAAAGACGCCGCCACCCCTCCACGCTCCAGCCAGGTCCCCCATCGAAGACGCACCAGCTGATATCGCCAACTGGACCACAGTCCGCCTGCTAAGAGCATCGAAACAACAAAGCAAACCGTGCCAACTCCTCACAACTTTCCCAAAGTCACGTTAGGAAAAACAAACAAACACAAACGTACCTACATCCAAACACACCGGCGTGACGCCAGCGACCGTGACGCCACCACGCACCCTGAAACTCTGCCCCCAACCCACAAAGTTCCGGGTTGCCAGGTCGCAGCGCCTCACCTCTCATCCCTCTCCACCACCTCAGGCAAACTCAACTCTCCAAAGCGGCAAGAGACGGCGACTCTATCTCCCTCCCTTCCATTTCCACAGCATTCCATCCCACCTTTTGGCTGGATTCACCCGTCTGTCCCATCACCGTTCCCCTACACCACCCTTCTTCTGCCTATACCCAGGCACCGGGTTGCCAGGTCTTCTTTCCTCTGTCCCCCTTTCTAAGCTGTCCCCCCCCCTCTAAGCTGTCGTCACCGGGTTGCCAGGTCTTCTTTCCTCTGTCCCCCTTTCTAAGCTGTCCCCCACTCTAAGCTGTCGGCACCGGGTTGCCAGGTCTTCCTTCCTCCGTCCCCCTTTCTAAGCTGTCCCTTCACTGTTCTCTTACACCACCCTTCTTCTGCCCGTACCAAGGCACCGGGTTGCGAGGTTCCCTCTCCCCCGTCCCCCTCCCCATCCCGCTTTTCCTACTACGCATGCTCTGCAGATTCCTGGCACCGGGTTGCCAGGTTCCCTCTCCTCTGTCCCCCTCCCCTATCCCACTTTTCCTACGCCGCAAATTCCTGGCACCGGTTTGCCAGGTCTTCTTGCCTCTGTTCCCCTCTCTAAGCCGTCCCCCTCTCTAAGCGCAACACGCAGCCACTGAACGCAACAATGCAACCACTGAATGCAACAACGCAACCACTGAATGCAACAACGCAACCACTGAACGCAGCAAGCAACAACGAACCACAGCAAGCAACAACGAATCGCAGCAACGCAATGCAACGCAACAACGAATTGCAGCAACGCAACAACGCAGCCACTGAACGCAACAACGCAACCACTGAATGCAGCAAGCAACAACGAACCGCAGCATCGCAGCCACTGACCGCAGCCACCGAACGCAGCCACGCAACAACGCAGCAACTGAACGCAGCAGGCAACGGGACGCAGCAACAGGAATGGAACGCAGCAACGGAACGTAGCAACGCAGCCACGGAACATAGCCACGCAGCTACTGAATGCAGCAACGCAACAACACAGCAATGGACCACAGCAAGCAACAACACAGCAACGCAACAACGCAGCAACGCAGCAATGGACCACAGCAAGCAACAACGCAGCCATGCAACGTAACGCAGCAATGCCGGAATGGAACGGAACGCAGCAACGCCGGAACGGAACGCAGCAACGGCAGAACGCAGCAGCCACGCATCGCATCTACGCATCGCAGCCACGCAGCCACCGAACGCAGCCACCGAACGCAGCCACCGAACGCAGCAATGCAACACTGTAGCCACTGAACGCTACAAAGAATCGCAACAACGCAACGCAGCCACGGAACGACGCAGCCACGGAACGTAGCGCAGCAATGCCGGAATGGAATGCAGCAACGCCAGAACGCAGTAGCCACGCCACGTAACGACGCATCGCAGCCACGCATCGCAGCAAGCAAACACGCAGTCACGCAACGACGGAACGCAGCAATGCAGCGCAACAACGTACCCCAGCAACGTAACGCAGCAACGCAATGACGCAGCAAGCAACAACGGGATGCAGCAACGCAGTGCAACGGACTGCAGCAACGTAACGACGCAGCACGCAACAACGGGATGCAGCAACGCAGTGCAACGGACTGCAGCAACATAACGACGCAGCAATGCAGCAAGCAACAACAGATCACAGCAACGGATCACATCAAGCAACAACGGAACGCAACAACGGAACGCAGCAATGGAACGACACAATGACGCAGCCACGCAACGTATCGCAGCAACGTAACGCAGCAGGCAACAGGACGCAGCAAGCACGGAACGCAAAGCAACAACGGAACGCAGGACGCCAGTGCCCCCCGCCGCCTACTTTCAGAAAACACAGCAAGTGACCATAACCGGGACCTCTGGCACCGGGATGCCAGTGCTACCACCTCCTACTTCCAGCAACTTGCCGTAGCCGGGACCCTGGCACCGGGATGCCAGTGCCCCCACTCCGCCCACTTCCAGCAATGAACCCACACAATTGGCCAACAACGATGCCGCTCCCTCTGCCGTCTTTTGGGGGGTTTTCACAACGGACGACGTTTGCCATAGACCAGCTCGGATCTGGCAAGCAGATGCCAAGTCATTTCCCCTCATGCTATGAAATCTGACCAATAGTAGCCACAGTCATCACGTGGGGCCGTGGATGGCCCAGCAAGTCCATCCCTTAAACTCCTGACAACCTAGCAGTCGGTTATCCAATCATCAAATGACGCTGCGACACCCGTCTGCCAAGGGCGCGTCCTCGATGCAGCTCACGTCTGGGCCACCGCAATGCCATGGCTTTCTCGTTTCCTATGCCAGAAGTTCAGCCCTCCTGCAGACACCCGTCCAACATCGGTTCGGCCACATCCAACGCCGTCTTTAAACCCACAAATCCTCACTTGATCTTGCCGACCAGCGCACAGGCTTATTTTGGGGGTTCTGCAAGGCCCGAGAGCCGCAGTGGATCCTCAGCTAAGCCTCCCCCAAACCGCATCAGGCTAAATCTCCATCAACCATTCCTCAACACTCCAAACAACCGACGAAGGCTCGCTCCGGCCGAGGTGGGGGCCTAAGCTAGTGAATTGGAGATAAAACTTAGCTGAATTTCAGGAGCAGGACCACACCTCAGCCACTCGCCCACTTCCGGCCACACTCCTACAACTACCTACCCACTCTAAGGCTCGGCACGCTTGTGTTTTCTGCACCCCACCCTCCCTCCCTCTTGTTCATGGTTATCTCACCCCATAGTCATCATGCTCCTATCCCATGGAGATCGGGGGATCTGCAAGGCCCGGGAGCCGCAGTGGATCCTCAGCTAAGCCTCCCCCAAACCGCATCAGGCTAAATCTCCATCAACCATTCCTCAACACTCCAAACAACCGACGAAGGCTCGCTCCGGCCGAGGTGGGGGCCTAAGCTAGTGAATTGGAGATAAAACTTAGCTGAATTTCAGGAGCAGGACCACACCTCAGCCACTCGCCCACTTCCGGCCACACTCCTACAACTACCTACCCACTCTAAGGCTCGGCACGCTTGTGTTTTCTGCACCCCACCCTCCCTCCCGCTTGTTAATGGTTATCTCCCCCCATAGTCATCATGCTCCTATCCCATGGAGATCGGGGGTTCTGCAAGGCCCGGGAGCCGCAGTGGATCCGCAGCTAAGCCTCTCCCAAACCGCACCAGGCCAAATCTCCATCAACCATTCCTCAACACTCCTAACAACCGACGAAGGCTCGCTCCGGCCGAGGTGGGGGCCTAAGCAAGTGAATTTTGTTTTTCTGTGTTCAACTTCAGGACTATTAAACACGGTGCATCAACAAAATGAGAGATGTTCCTTTGCTGAATTGTGTGGCAACAAAAATTGACGTAGTGCCAAAATATGCATTTTCATATTACAAACACTTGGTTTGATTGTGTCCAAAGAATAAATCACTTAATCTATTGTACAAAATTGAGTTCATGAACTGTGAGTTCGATTACATTATTTACATTTTAAAGATTATGGTAATTTAAATTCTTATTCTCTTCATTATTATTCTTTCATATTTTAAATCATGAGTCAAGTTGTCTTAAACACACCTGGCTTATGAACTGCATGTTTTCTTACTTTTTCACTACCACTTCTTACCATCTCTCTCCATCTGACGTACTGTTTCTTATTCACATCCGGCCATTTTGCTCAGATCTGCATTTCTACGTGTGATGTGTCATTCATCAAGGGCAGAGAAATAGCATGCTTGATTTATTCCACAGACATCTTTTTGGAATATAGGCATTCATCACTGCGATCCTTTCACAATCACTCTTTCACTACTGAGCTCAACAGTGCAAATGTAAATGCACAGCATGTGCACATATGTACAAACACACACACAGACAAACCCGTTCATTGATTTCTTGTACATGGAGATATTTTTGCACGGCCATAAAAGTGCAGGTGTTTTGGAGAGAAAGTCTTATATCCAACTCAGTGAGGGGAATCCCAGTTATACTCAGCAATATGTAAATGTACCTCTCAGTAGAAATTTTTATTCAGGAAGGAATACATAATTTCACAATATCTTGTTCACACCAAGTAAACTTAGTTTATTCTACATTGCCAGCCTTTGTACAAGGATAAGACAAATATCTAAAATCAGTCTAAGCCATCAGAATTAACAATAATCTGCTATATGTACAAGACATGCAAGGGTTTAACATTGAAATGTGGCCTGAAATTGAGGTTGCATTCAAATTATGGATTTTCTTAACTGAACTAACTTTTTTTCTGTCCATGTTTTATATGAAGCTTTGGTGAAAGTTCAAAAAATAAATATGAATTTTTGTTTTCTCATGTTCTGCCTATATTTGTTCCCATTCAAATCATCTCGGTCACTTCTGCATTCCCATGCTGTCAAACTCCCTTCACTCACAATCCTGCTATCACTCTTTCTAGCCAATGATCTTTCTGCATTAGGATGCATTTTGTCTTTCAGACCAACTATTGAACTTGTTGATGAGTAAGGGTGAGATGGACAGGCGGTATTGTGTGGCGTCAGCAGTGATGTGGTCGTTGTACCGGACCAATTTTGATGTAAAAGCTCCCAATTTACCAGTCCATCTGCGATCCTCGCCTATGGTCAAGTTACAAGTTACCGAAATGAGCTTCCCTCGTAGAGTGTCTGGACTTAGCCTTAGAGATAGGGTGACTAGCTCCGACATCCAGGAGGAGCTCAGAGTACAGCCACTGCTCCTTCGAGTCAAAAGGGCCATGTGGTTCGGGCATGTGATCAGGATCCTCCTGGACGCGTCCCTTTAGAGCAGGGGTGTCCAAACTTTTTTCAAAGAGGGCCAAATTTGATAATGTGAAAATGCCCAAAGGCCAACAGTCCCTGCTGACATTATTTTAAACAATACAAGTAGCCTATACATACATTGTTATTTTATCATTTTATTTTCAATGACAGCAAATAGCAATGTAACCAAATGTAAGCATTCATGTGTGAACACATCTCAACAACTATGCTGCCTTTCTTTCACATCTTGAAAGTCAGATAACAAAGAACAAGCCATCTAAAAGCTAATTACATAGGAACCGATCAATATTCTCAGCTCAAGACAATCTTAAATATGACTTAGTGAGGGTGATGAAAAGTTGTCTAACATTTAAATTCAACACACATGAAACAGGCTCACGAAAAAAATCAAGTTGTCTCTTCGTATCTGATGATAGCTCTTCAGTGTTACGAGCCAGACAAACATTAGCAAACTCTGTCTTCTTCTCGGGGCAAATGTTTTCTGCTATTTTCATAACACAGTCTTTGATAACCTCACATTCCGTAAAAGGTTTGTCATGTTTAGCAATTACCACGGCCACTCCGCAGCTTACTTTGATGATGTTTTCATGTGAAAGGGACCGCTGCTGTGTGGCCAAGTTATCTTGGAGTTGCTTCACTTTTCTAGCACGGACGCTCTCTGATAGCTTGTTGTAGCATTAGCACGTTTGGTCTCGTAGTGTCTCTTTACATTATATTCCTTAAACAAGGCAACAGTCTCATGACAAATTAGGGAGACACAGTTGTTTCGGTTTTCGGTGAAAAAAATATTGCGATCTCCACCTCTCCTGGAAGCGGCGGCCCTCATTATCGACTTTCCTTTTTTTACTTGCCGTAGCCATGACAGTTCAAGGGTCAGAGCCAATTTCAAACAGCCAGACAGTTACAGAGTGGTGCTGCCACCATGAGGTAAAAATAGGAATTGCATGTTGAATTTGTATGATTTATTCATTCCGTTTTGACTGTGCTGGCGGGCCATAAATAATGCATTTTAAGACAGAAGGCGCGGGCCGTATAAAATCTGACCTCGGGCCGTGATTGGCCCGCGGGCCGGACTTTGGACATGCCTGCTTTAGAGGTTGTAGACCCAGAACACGCAGGAGAGATTACATGTCTCGTCTGGCTTGGGAACGCCTCGAGGTTCTCCAGGAAAAGCTTGAAAATATTGCTGGAGAGAAGGAGGTCTGAAATACCATGCTTAGCCTGCTGCTCCTGCAACAAGAACCCGGATAAGCGGAATATGATGGATGGATGGATGGATAGATGGATGGAGACCTACAATTAAGATTCAAACATTTGCCATGGTCAACTCTAAAACAATGCTTCCATGCAGCGAAACAGATCTGCAGTGACTGAAATTAGTCTTCATCATTGTCATCATCATCATTACCTCTGCCTCTGCTTTCATTTTTTTTTTAAATTTGTTTGTTTGTCGTTGAAAGTGTGTAGCATGAGCCAATGAAGAAACCATCACATTTTGGAGCAGTTCCAAATCATGGGGAGGATGCATTCATTAATTTTCAGAGGTCTGCACTCTCTCAGTGACCGTGATATTGAGAATGAATACCCAATACTTCATCACAGTCAAGGGTTATAACAGAAGGGGTACGTTGTTGGATTTAAAGTCAAAATATTAAAAGTAAGTTTGTAAATTAGCCTCCATGCCTCAGTGCTCCACAAAAACAAGAAAAAAAACATTCTACTTGTGTCTAGAGACCCAGCATTGGGAATACAGTCAATGAGAGTGCATCTTTTTGGAGCTCTGAACACCTATACAGGTTATGAAACTGGCCATATTGTTACTTACATCACGTTGACACTGTCTGTAAAGAGGAGTATGTAACAATCGGTGCTGCTAAAAGTGGGTTAAGCGGGGATTTAAGAGGTGCTAGGAACAGATGGCCGAATGGGATAAATGTGCTGCATTTATGACGCTGTTAAATCAATTTTATGTAATGTAATGTTCCTTATGTTTTTTTTGCCTTTTTCTTCCGCCGTTTCTTACTTTTTTCCAACCTTTTCCTGACTTTTGTTGATCTTGTGTTCCAATGTAGTTTTCTTTTCGAGTATATTATGAGAATATTCTGATACACTCCAACAACTAAATTTCTCTTTTCTCTTCAAATCTCCATATTTATGCTCACTGAAAGCACATTTGACTTCACAGTATGTGTGTATGTGAGTCTATGCTTCCTTCCTAATAAGCAGTTTGTGGATGGATACAAAAAGTTTTTTTATTCATCTGCGTCCAAAAATGTCACTTCCACCCTGTTCGCCTCCAGCTTTTAATAGTCTTTACAATGACCTCAGTGTGCATGAGTGATGAGGTCAAGTCGAAAACATTTTATACAGATGTTAATATTTAAACACTTGTTTTTCCAACCAAAACCATGAATTAAACACTACTTATGAGTCACACCTCGCTCTCTCCCCATCTCCATCGCTGCGTATCACAGTCTTGTTTTTCTCTTGTCTTAATCCATCCATCCATCCCCTTCTGTCTTCTCCTGTTCCCACATATATCTCTCAATGTCTCTTTCTTCCTACAGTTCTCCCTCCCCCCCCTCTCCCCCTCTTTTTCTTTCTGAGGCTTAATAATTGATGGGAGACGTTCTGTCTCCCTTCGGCTGGCTGGGGAGGTTTAAGAGACATGATTCGGCTACGGAGGGCACTTTGTACAACCCTTGACACGCACACATACAAATATACACACACATGGACACACACTGACACACGCACACGCACGTTTTACTGCAGAGTTCAAGCAAGGGTCATTTCTGTTGCATTAATGTTGCAGGAGAGAAAGTGCTTGGTGTGCGTGTGTTAAGAATATATTGAGATCCTCATAAGCTGACACCAAATAGAGTGACTGGGTGTGAGTGTGTTAAGACTTCCCCTCCCTTGAACAAACAGCGAATGCTATCAAGGTTATGGGTTCTCTTGCATGTTTCACTTTTATCCAACTGTTTGACTTCTTTTCCTTGGATTTTCTGTGAACAAAGACTGCCTTTTGGCATACTGCAGGTGACACTCTTTGTTAGTTCAGCTATTGCTACCCGTGCTGACGACCCAATTCTGTTTAAAACAAACCAAAAACAATAAAAAAAACATCTCTTCCTGTGCGCTCGAGGGGTTTCCATAGCAGCAGGAAGTACAGTAGGGGTGTCACCCCCCCAGAGGCTGAAGCAGGCTATATTTTTATTTGACTTCCTTTATCTCATATTGAAAACCACCCCTTCTGGTCCCTGCTGCCAGTGATAAATATATGTTTCCCATTTTTCAAAAACATATTTTGAGCAGCGCTGGTTTACTGTTTCTGGTCCAGCGGCACAAGGTGAAGTTCTACCGGGCGGGAAATTGTTGTTATTTGTGTCCTGTGGCGACGTTATTCTTTCACTGCTTGAGTGACTCTGGCCTGTAGCAACATTATTTTGCGCTGTTATGGCTGCTGTCCCTGTCATTTCAAATGATTCAAGTACGAGATGTAATTATTTTTTTTCGTCATCCTTTTTGGCTGACGTCACGTTACAGTGCTGTGATGTACTGATGTTGCATGGATGTGATTGATGATGTGACAAATAATGTCACATAAATGCTATAGCTGTTTCAAAGTCAGTGAGAGATATTCAAGGATATCCAAAGCTGTAATGCTTTCCTCAAATAAAAATCGCACTTCAAGATTTGTATTTTTATTGAATCAAAAAAGGCTAAATGTGCAATAATGACATCAAATTATTGACAGCTATTGCCCATAAATGTAGTCATATGTAGCCCTATAACCTAATGAATCAATAAAAGACTGCAGCATGACATTTTTCACAGTGACAAGCTCCAAAGATAAGAAAAGCAAAAGCAAAGCAGTCTCTCAAAATAGTCACTGAACACTCAGAGACATGCTTTTTCCAAGAATGGTAGACGTGTGTGTGTGTGTGTGTGTGTGTGTGTGTGTGTGTGTGTGTGTGTGTGTGTGTGTGTGTGTGTGTGTGTGTGTGTGTGTGTATGTGTGTGTGTGTGTGTGTGACCTTTTTGGTGGTCATGCTCACTTGGCTTCACATGCCCCTGTTTGGTGATTTTGTAATTTCCTTGTGCACCAGGGAGGAAAACAAGGTCTGTCTCAGTGACAGCATCAGTGCACCAGTGGAGCTGGGTGCACAGATAGCATTTAGACAAATCTGCTAGTTAATTTATATGTTGTGCACTCTGTGGTGGTCAAGTGAACTTAGTTTTACTGACATTGAAAGCAAGGATGGTTAGATTGCTTTAAGTCTCATAACACTAGTATGATACTGGCTATGACATGGGCTTCAGGATGAAAAAAAACAATATTTTAACCATTCCTGTTTGAACTCCTGCTTGATGATTTTGAAAGCGCTGTGCAGCAATTAAGGCCTTGATGGCACTGTTTTTCCAAATTGTCCCCCTTTTTGATTATAAATCAGTGGCACAATGGCTCTGAGGGCTGGTGAGTTGCATCAGGAATGTTCAAAACACAACACTATGAGTGTGTTACTAACTATTGTTGTATCGTTAATTTATTTTCCTCTGCTAGGAGCTAAAAAATTGTTGGTGATGACATCAGTGGGTTCTGTAGATTGGCGAACACTCATGTTATGGATTCACAGTACATAAGAAATAACATTTATAACACAATCATCATACTTTAGCATCATTGTTCTGGTGCTCATACGCTAACTCCCTAGCTAGTTGGCTCTCAGTTAGTGTGATGAGCATAGTCTTATCGGTGCTTATCATCGTGCATTAGGAAACAGCAATGACAGGTAGATGATTCGCTCTCATCGGCGATAATATGAAGGCCTCCTGCTTTTGCAGGACGTGAACATTGAATCAATAAATTACAGCATAATCGTTCTCATCCCCTTTCCCCTGTGTCGTCCTGCGTCGTCCTGTGCGTCGGCTCGTCCTGATAATCTCAACATTGTTTTTACGTTCATGCAGTTTAGGCATGCTGCAAACCCGCTCGGGTGGTGCACCTAAGCTGTTTAAAGGCAAGGAAACAACAAATGCATCGATTTTTCCATTATGTTTTCAAGGAAACATAATTACTGCCTGCACGTCAACTAGCAACATTTTTCCAGTATTCATAGTGTTGGGATTTTGCACCACATGCTAGTCGTGCTGGACTTTGACAGGCCACAGGTTTAAATCCTGAGGTGATAAAAGCCTATTTGGTTAAGGTTCGGGGAAGACTGTGTTCTCGCTTAATACATGTCATACGATTAGTCACATTGAGTCCCATGGTCTTTAACCCAAGTTCTGCAAGTGCCCAAACATTCCCATAAACATGTTTAGTCTTGTTTTAGACATTATATTGCAAGAACGGATGTTGTAGGAAAACAAATGACACATGTTGTTTTGTAGATAGATTTGATATTAACATTTGGCAACTTGGAAGAACTGGTAATTAATGATTTGTTCTCTTTATTTTCTCATTATCTTATGAATCTGTAATTTGGTGGCATCACACTTCTTTGCTGTTGCAAATTAGTAATATATACATAAAAGAGACAGGCTTGGCCTGCCAGGGTTTCCTCAGGATGCTCCAGTTTCCTCTCACAGTCCAAACACCAGCATATGTATTATAGATGATGGATGGATGGTAATAAACCAATCCATATTCTCTTGCATTCTTGTCTTGCAATTAAATATATTAATTATGTAATTTATTGAAAGTGTTGTTTTTTGGACATACAGAGAGTCTGGTTTTATGTTATGAAGGATTTCATGGAGATCAACCACATTTAAAAAAGGGCTTGATAGAGCAGTGACTTGTGTAGTAGCTTTTTGTCTTCCAAGTTGAAGTTAGCTGGAGCCACTGACCACACTGACTCTGTAAAGTGTTGTAAGGGGTGAAAACATGTCTAAATATCTTTGACAGATATCTAGATATCTGGCTGGGCTTGGATCTTTAACAGAGCTACAGAGGATCATTCTTTAGACATTTAGATTACATATAACCAACTACATTCCAACATGTAGCAGGTTATACAGGATATGTGATTACTTCCACTGACAACCCAAATTAGTCTATATCAGGCAACGATTCATTTTTTTGGGCACTGTGTGTAGCTCTGTGGGATGGACGGAAGCGTTAACCTTTAATGAGCCGAATCACTGTATTAATCAGCAAGTAAGTGTCAGAGTTATTTCTCAAGTTAAAGCCTGAAGTGTCAAAGTCACAGCCTTCATGTGGTCAACCCCATATTAGTCTGATTAAAGCATTAAATAGGAGAGTTGGCTGAGAAAGTTAGTGCTATGGTCATTCAGCAACAATTCAATATACTGTATTAAGAAAGGTGTCTGTTTTCATAGAATCTTACAGTTAGACCATCCTACCGTGGCCCTGCGAAAACACAATACAAGCAAATGAAGAAGCATCTTAACAAATTTAACAACACAAACTCACAACAAAACAGAAACTATTTCCAGGGGACACTAAAAGGTGATACATACAGCTGTTTGTTATTGTCTGGGTTTATCAAGGTTTATGAAGTCAGATATATGTATCATATCTGAATCTAGCTATCACAATGTTAAAATAAGCCAAAAACCCTCCACAATTAAGCATTTTTCCAACACTGATGGACAGCCGTGACAGGAGATGAGCTTGGGGGTGCTGTAGCTACCCCTAGGATAGCAATAGCACCCCCAAGAAAATGCTGTGGTTTATTTATGATTTTTAATTGTGAATGCCTTAGAATAGATGGTACTGAGTGTGCTTGTGGGAGTCACATTGTGTGCACATGAGTTTCTGACTGGGGACTTCTATCCGGTCAGGGGGGGTGAAAAAGTTATGGACCCCATCAAAAATCTATAATGCCGAGAGCACATCGGACAATGAACTAAAGTAAACCAAACTGTCAGAATACTCTGGGTAAATTTAAATCCCCTCTGGTAAACAGTGTCTATGTCCGTCTAGTGAAAGGTAAGAACAGAAGGAGTGGATCAGGTATACGCTGCCTACGACAAGGTTAAAAGAAGTAATAACGTTTGCTGTCTTGGTTCGGACTCATGAGCCTCAGTGATTTTGAATACGTCCTTTTCACACGATGATGATTGATGCCTTCATTTGTGGTGCATAAGCTCCGCAAAATTGACCTTATTCTGGAAAAAATGTGCTCACAAGATTTCCGTTCTTTGTAAAAGTAACATGCAAATTATTCACACAATAACAATGGCCCCAGTGTGTAAAGGCCTTCTGTGTGAAGTGTGTCAAAAAACAAAAAAATGAAGGTCGTTCTGTTATAAAAACAAAATCTGGCTCCACTTTTGCCACAAAACATTTCTATGTCATCCAACTTTTCTGATCAAATATGTGTAAGTGCACATTCTCGATTACTTGGTAACGTCAATGCTGGTTTTGACCGCACAGGGTCTGTAGGAAATTTGAGTGTAGAACTGTGTATTAAGAAGTTATAATAGAAGTGTTTAATGATTAATATTTAAGATTTCATAATTAGTCACAATCAGAAGTGTTTTGGAAATGCATAATTAGGATAATCATAAAAATGTTTTTGGATTAGTAGCTAGAAGTGTATCTTAGTAGAATTTGTAGACATGAAGCTTTTGCCAAAAGTTGCAAAGTCTTATCTTTTATATAGAATGTTTATCATAGAAGGGTTAAGCCATAACAGACAGTCATTGAATGTATTAAGAGTAAGGCGTAGGGACAGAGAGATTTCTAGACAGGCAAGTATAGATCACACCCGTGCGAGGGTCCTGGGAGAAGGTTGAAGTTAGCCAATAGGAATTGAGATAGACAAAAGGGGAGGGGTTTCAACTGTTTGTGGGTGGTTTTTGTGGACTTTGTTCTCTTCTCCGTGTTTTGCTCCCAGGAGACACACATGTCTTCTGAGGAGCTGAGGGGAGTTTTTTTGCGCGGGGTTTCTTTTGTTTTATATTCTGTTAGAAGTAGTGTACTTCACTGTATAATTGTATTTGCTTCAGTAGGATTAAATTCCTTTTAATTGTAAACCAGTTTTGGCAGCTTTATTAAGATGCGGCGCTGCTGAAGACTGCAGCAACGCGTGCGTACAGGCTTGCTCTCACGGTGGGGCATATCCGGCTCCCACAGGTCTTCATCTGGGCTGAAATAATACCAATACACATGGTGTTCTATACCTACAATGAAGAAAATAGCTATCACAATATCAAAATACTAACACGATTGAATAATTTTGAAGAAAAGAATAATAACTGTACAAATAACAGCACAAAGTACATTAATATGGTTCTTTATAAATGTAGTTGCCATTTTCAGTCTAAATGCCTCTATCCCTATTTTCTCCAGATGCCGTTGAAAAACAACACAATCCTTAGCTGATCTTTCCATTTCTCAAACTTGGCATAATAATCAATACAATTAGATAGGCACACATTCAAAAGTTCACAAACACCCTAAACATCCCTGGAATTGACATCCAAACATATATTTAGTGCCAATTACAGAAGAAATGCAATTAAAATATCTCTTTCTCACTTTTGATGAAAAAGTAGATCATTTGATCATTTTATTTATCGTTTTTGTCTCATCTATATTTCAGTCCGTCTTTCTCTGTCTCTTCTTTCCCGTCTTAATTGAAAGGCCATGGCAGGGGACCCGGGGAGCAAATAGCCAGATCAATACAATGCCTGATGTGTAAATTGATCGTGTTTGTGTGTATGATGGAGACTGTGCTTGTGTGCAAAGTGTTTGAGTGACGGAAGGAGTGTTTCCCTGCGTGTGTGTGTGTGTGTGTAGTCGTACTGCCTCTTATTGAGGTGTTCAATCAGTCTAATTCATTCTCGCCCAGAGACAGTTGTGTGGTTGCAGGACAATTCATTTTCTCTGCAGGCTCCAATCAAAGCTATTCCCAGCATTCCCTGCTGTAATAATCACTGCATATGAAATTAGAAGATCCATAATGCTAAACTGCTGTACACAAAGGACCAGAAGGATGCAGAAGTGCGAGTGACTGAGTCTTTATGAATCCTTATGCTTTATATTGATATTGGATTTTTATCTCAGAAAACACTCATTGATTTCTCCAGTCAAATGTATCTGTTGAGAATAATATCAAGACAAAGCATAAAGTCATGGGTTTGTAAAGAATGTCATATTCAATCATTGAAATAAGATACCAGTGCCACAGCAGACAAGTGTATCATGGGATGCCTGTAGCAAACATGATGACAGGGTTTAATGTTAATGTTACAAGTGGGCGATCCTTATCGTTGATCCCTGCATGGTCAGACAACATGAACAGCACTGTACTGCATATGCACCATAACATACGGTGGCCTGTAAAAGTCTACTTATTATCATACACACCTTTGTGATCACATGGGAGCAGATTACAGAGTTAAATCAAGAAGTCAGAAAAGCAAAACGTTTCCAAAAATCTAACTCACAAAGAAGCATATTTTTGCTCCATCTGCAATAATGACCCCTTCCTGTCATGGACATCAGTGTGGCATCAGCTCAATCTCACTTTCTTAATAACCAAACCCAGACAGCTCCCTTGTTTGTTAACAATAATTCATTTTCTCCACTAAGAAAGCTATTTCCAAAGGTAAACATCATCTCAGAACACTCAAATTCCAGCCCACATTACAATTATTATTATGTGCCAGCTTCCGTGCAGGCCTCTTCTCTCAGCTTGTCAACAATCCTTTATTCGATACATATGGGCATCCAAATGTGAGTACACAAACTGAGAGGTCGGGGACAACAAGGCAAGCAGTGACACGTTTAGGAGTGCCTCTAATCTCTGCTGCAGTGGAAAGTAGAATCAATGATCATCTTGTATATAGAGACAAAGCAGACAGAGTACAACTGCTAACAATGTGTATTTGTTTGCATTCATATAAACAAAAGCATCAAGTATACTGTATATGTTCATGTCATTTCTGATAGAAACAAGATTCAAAGGGCATTACAGGTGGCTTGGTATCTGTATGATGCCATATGCACAAAAATAGTTACTGCTATAATCCTTTATTTTATGCGTTTTTAATTCTAGAATTATTTCCAAAAAAGTTACTGGGGTATTGTGTATTGTGGTGTGTATTGTGGTTCTAACTGTACGAAAAATAGAAACAGTTTTAAATTGTTATACTTCCAAATAATTATTCAAATCATTCTTCCCATAACTAGGAGTCTTTGCAGGTGAGCTGAACATGCAAATAATGGAAATGTGTCTACAGGCAGGTAGGCACACAATTCAACATATATTAGGAATGAACAGTTTCTTTCGATTGCTAAGACGCATTAGTCAAAGCTGTCCCATTGTTTTTATTCTCGTTACCAAACAGACAAAAGGGGATAGCTTCACTATGACATGGATCCATGTGGACAGGTTGGTGGGGGCCAAAGCAGAGGAGGACCAAGAGCGGTGGTCTCTGATGAGATAAGGGCCACAATTATTGACCATGTTGTAAACCATGGTGTTATTCCGCTTCCGTAATAAAATACGGATTTATGTGAAAAGTCATTAAAACTTCAAAGATAAAAGTGATTGATGTGATGCTCCCTGTTGTTAGTGTTTTTTTAAGTCAGTGTTTTATGAGTGACATTGTTTCCTTTCTGAGTGAGAATTTTTGCCGATGTTTTGATGGAACAAGCGTATTTTTAAACATGTATGAAGTGTTTTGGTGGTTTGAGTAAGTTTTGGAAGTGATTACCTATTTGTCTAAGATGCATGTTGATAATGCAGACATGTATGAAGAGTTTTGAAAAAGGGCCTTCGGTATTGATCGATGCTTATCAGCAATTGAAAAAAAATGTAATTCTTAATTTAACCCTGGAAATATGTTAGCAGAACCTCCTATATCTGTATGATGGTATTAAACCTGCAGCATTATTTTAATAGGCCAT
This sequence comes from Melanostigma gelatinosum, assembly GCF_949748355.1. Lineage (NCBI taxonomy): Eukaryota > Metazoa > Chordata > Actinopteri > Perciformes > Zoarcidae > Melanostigma > Melanostigma gelatinosum. The sequence goes on along the minus strand of NC_136644.1, from coordinate 12,110,435 downwards.
ACTTAGCTTGCTCCAAACAGGCATATTTTTACCAATATATATAAAAAATACATTCATTTCATTTTAAGAAAGTTCCTGTTTTCCCTATAGTGTAATTGCATCATGCATTGTTAAAGGAGAAAACAGCTAAAGGTCCATTAGTCGAAAGAGACATCTCTGAGCATGCTCAGTGGGTCGGATGTTGGTCTGGAGGATAAAAAGTCTCTTTGGGATCTTTCATCAAATTTCCAATAGACCTGCCTCTCTCAGTCAGTGGTGTTAATCCTCTCCTGTCTGATGAACTGGCTCTTCCACTTTTACATGTACTCTAACACAGTGATTCTTAACCATGGGGCCCACGATTGGGCCGCGAGCGCCACCTAGAGGGCCGCAAAAAACTTTCAGTTTTGCACCTGTGGGCCGCGAGGGCCGTGGGACCGCATAGGTTATCAATTGAAGACACCAGAGATATTACTGTTATCCATGAGACGCTCAGTTACAATATAGCTTCCCACCACCTGGTGGCGGTAATGCGTCAGTCAATTGTTTGACAAGCTCCAATAGAGTGGTCTCACCTACGTCACGATCTCCTTAGTTACGAGGTCTGTCCGCCATGTTGGAGTACATACAGATCCTACATGGCGGCGAGTAAACAAGGAAGTGCGGCGAAAATACCATACTTTGAATCACTGGATAGTGCATCAAAGGTTCGCTACCTGGCCAAATTGAAGGTTATTGGTAACTTGGATCCCTATACGATGAGTGCAGATCGTTTCAGTGCCGATCCTACTTATCTTCCATCGGTAAACTACGCCAACATCTACACGTATCTCGTGAACACCCCCAGTCCTTACACAAAAGACGAGTGCTGGAGTGCTACAAAGGGCTCGACACTTATAATCAGTTTGTCAGTGGATGGGTCCGAGACGTCAAAGCAACGGTCGTCGAGAATTCTCATCTCGTCATTGGGAGGGTAAATATATACAGATCTGGTCAGATATTTAGCAATATTCAATGTTTACTCAGTGCAAACAGACACGTGTGTTTGTTTACATTGTACATGCATGTCATTGTGTGCGTGTGTGTAGGAATTAACTTTCAACTAACTCCTAACTTCATCCCCCCCCCCCCCCCCCCCCCACACACACACACACACATATATATATATATATATATATGATCTGACGTTAAACTCATATCAAGCAATGCTGAGGCTGCATCTATGTGTTTCGCCTGTTGTACACGCTCGACACGTCTCTGGTACCGACTGCTGTCACGGGCCGATGAAGCTTCGGTAACCTTCTCATGTCCAAGTTAAATTTATATTTCCTTTATTAAATACTGTTCACAACTGACCACTTATAAAGTGATCCGCACATACTCTAGTGTACGCCAAATTCCATTCCTTTATATCTCGAGAGATGCGTGACAGCCATTTCTCGCGACGTCGCTTGGATAGCTCCTTCGTGTCATTTCCTTGATGTGTAATGACCGCTGGCAAACGAAAGAATGATTTCTTGTCTCTATCAGCTCTGCTGCCACAACCAAAGACAGCACAAAAGTTCACCACCGATAGGTTATGCGACTCAGCCGTGCATGCAAGTGGCTTTGTGTGTACTCCAACATGGCCGACAGCTAAACTGTGACGTCACACGAGACCACTCTATAAGCAGAAGAAGACACTCAGCTAGCCGCTAGCCTGTAGCGAAAGTTATGGATCATTTAAAAAAAAGAAAAAATGAAGACGACAGTGGTGCCATACCCCCCCCCCCCCTCCTCAGTGTGTGGAATGTGAACTAATGCTATCAAACGAAGCACTGAAGCCTTCGAAACTAAAGCGACACGTAGCGACCAAACATCCAACGCTGGTGGGAAAGCCTGTTGGGCTTCTTGATGTGTATGCAGGTTTACATACACATGAGAAATAAATGTCTTTGTGATCATCACATTCTATCATCTCATTTATTTGACAAGGGTTTTGCCTGTTCAACTCCGCGAGGACACCGTCGACCCCCCCCCCCCTTCCGTTCCTACGGCTTGCTTGAGCAAACTACATCACAAAACATGGCCGTGTTTCGTATCCCAGCATGCCCAAAATCCTCATCTTTGCAAAGAAAACATCGATTTTCTTTCGTTTCTTATGGATTTTTCACAAAAGGAGCCCAAACACACACTGTCCAAAGTCGCCACAATCGCTGCAAGTCGGATCTTCCAGCATTTCGACAGAAAAAGACACAATACAGACCCAACAATGTGCTAGCAGATGTTACCATGGAGCTAGTGGCTTCAGAAAACGCTGGTACTTATAGTACAAACCTTATGCTCCTCTTACATAAGCCGTCAACCAACGTATAACCTTGCGTAACTGAGCTACCCGCATACTCACACACCATGTCTTCAACCTTATATACATAGTTTTTGCAATTTGCAAAGGCTAAAAATAAAAGGAAAATAATATAACATCAAAATATAAAGGGAGAAACACCTTTAGTGTGTCAGAATATCATTTGGTTACCATGTGTCCATTTGGGTCTCCAAATGTCCTTTTAGAGCTCCGCCTGGATCTCTTCATGGAAGAAACACTGTAGAATGGTCATACTTTGTCCAATCTTCTTCAAATTTGAGGCAGTTGTTCACTGATAGTGTAGTTACAGCCCTATACTGCCCTTTACCTGTACAGATACAGCCACAGGCAGTTATTTATACTGAAAGATACTTTTTTATTTTATGCGGACAAAAATCTTCAATTTTTACTGACTCCAAAGGCCCACTGCTCTGTTCCTGTTTCTGACACTTCCACAAGGAACCTTAGGGGGTTTTCTTTCTAGCAAGACCTCATTGATGCATATAGTCAGAGTGGTTCAGAAGCTACAGCCATTTTAATTTGGGTATGTCATTTTAGGCGGTTTTGCTCCAAAATAGGGGTTGGTTTGAACAGGAAAGTGGATTTAATATAGTTATTGAATACAAATCAAACCAAGAGTGAGATCAATTGGTTAAACTAATGGTGTTAATATTTGAATGGGCCCCGGGACACTTTGTACTTGAAAAGTTGGGCCCCGAGGTCAAAAAGGTTAAGAACCCCTGCTCTAACATATGGTGTGTTGTCAATGTCTATCCTGCTGTATATGACATGATGCAAATGCATATTTGTTACTGTATGCTTGTCTGTATTGTCTGAAATCTAGTGTTTGAAAAGAGTATATAATAACTAAGATACAAACAATAAAAAGGAATTTCAGAGATACAAATTCCTAAGGATTTGTTTCGCGCAGATAAAATAAAAACGTATTATATTTCATAGGATATTCAGTCATTTTCAGTTATATGATGCATATGTAGTGATTTTGATTAACTTGATAAAATGACATAAATAACATACATTATTCCCTATGAATTACTGTTATACGAAGTAATAATTTAAATTGTTTAATGATAGCTAATGAGATATTGGTTACTGTGCAACAATTAAATTATCTTTCAAAAATACAATTCCATGAAGTGAAGAATCCCCATCCTGTCCTCTGGGCACAGAAACCTTTTGTCTTTCACAACTCCAAATCTATTTTAAAGTGTGTGTGTGCGTGGGTGTGTGTGTGTGTGTGTGTGTGTGTGTGTGTGTGTGTGTGTGCAAAGGTATGTTGTGTGGTTGGAGATTTAAAATGGCGCCTGTCTGGAAATAGGTCCATTACGGGTTTAAAGCACTTTTAGTCTTCCAAACATTCCTGGCTTACTCCCTTTCATATTCTCTCACTTTACAGCATCTCTCTCTCTCTCTCTCTCTCTCTCTCCCCCTTTTCGATGCTGTCTCCAAACTTCTCTCTAGCCAATTAGTGCTCAGTCAGTTCCAGCAGAAGACAATATGTCTGCTCCAAATCCAGAGAGGAGGCCTTAAAGGCTCTCCAGAGAGAGGGATAGGGAGAGTTGCAGAGAGAGCATGCATTAGCTTGGGAAGTACTTCTGGGTGAACTGATTAGATTTGCATATATGAACTCAAAATTTTGTTGCCTTTTTCAGGGGAAATATGCAACTGGCAACACCTGCACTTACTTAAAGCTTTACGAGGAGACCGAAAACAAAAAGGTGTGAGTGTAAGATGAAGAGTGTAAGATGTTAAATAGGATATAATAAGTATGACTGTACCTAATGCGTAGAAGTTCATGTGCAAATGTGTGTGTCTAAATATACATCATGTGAACAATGATGCAATGTCACCGGGGAGAGATATGGTCAACACTGACGCCAGACATCAGACATACCCATTACACACACCCACGCACACACCTACACACACGAACACACACACACGTCAGGTTTAAAGATGATACAGTGGAAAAACAGCAAACTGGACTATGACTGATGGAAGACTGAAAGAGTCAGAAAGATCTGATTACACAGAGGAATGAACACTATTAGAAGATGATGTCTACTTTAGACTGATATTAATAGTTTGGGATTAAAGCTGCCAATAGTTTTATGTTGCAGACTTGTGCTTGTCAGGAGGCCACTGAAAGAGATTTACAGAGCTTCACAGAGCGCTACAGCTCCACTAATATTCATAATCAAATTATTGTTTATTATGAATTGTAAATAATAATCGCGATAAGACACATTTGATCTGTGCCTTTTTTGTAATGTTTTTATACTATGGTCCTATGAACTTAATAATTAAATATGCATCATTGTAAAGCTGGGCTAATATCATAATTTATTAATGATAGTAATCCATCTCCATCCCTTCTTTTTAACATCATCTCTGGAGTGAAAATTTCTATTTCTTTTGTGACAAATTGAGAGAACTATAACTCCCTTCCTTCCAGTGGTGGAAGAAGAACAGTATTGAGACCCTTCACTTAAAGTAGAATGACACCATGTAAAATCACTTTGTTACAATCCTGCATTCAACATGTTATTCAGTAATAGTAAATAATGAATATTAGCAAGTAAGTGTCAAAAGTAAACATACCTATTATGCATGCATCTCTCATTGGTTTATTGCTTTATCACAAGGATTCTATTCCTGGTGTATAATGTGTAAGCAACATTTTAATGTTGCAGTAATTACCAGCATTTAAATACTTTATATAGTGGTGGGTCATCAAATCGATAATGAAACATCATATTTTACAATGTTAAATCTGAATCTAAAAAGCAATACCCGATATGAAAAGAGTGAAAAGAGAAAGATTTTCCTTGTAGAAAAGCTCAAGATAAGCAAAAGATTCTAAGTAATCAAGTACAAGTGCCTCGAAAATATACTTCAGAACAGTACTGAAGTACTGTCATGTTCACCTTGCTAACTCTTAAAAAAGGAGAATTAATCAAATTAAATATGCAGAGTAAATAGAACATAAATGCATGAATACAAACATCATGCATTTCAAATGAAAATGTAAAATATATACATTTTAAATGATCTCTATTCATCTTCCATCCCAACAGAAATGAATCATACCAACTGGCTGCATGTGTTGGATTCACATCCATGGGACATATCTTTTCAAACTGAATTAACATCTCAATTAATATCTCAATTCATTACTACGGCTCAAAAGCAGGTGTATTCTATTTTAAAAAACATTTGAAAAAAGTCTCAAACTATGACTCTACTTAAGACTAAAAAGTGTAACCTTGATATACTCTCAGCAAATATTCGGACAATGTTCTCTTTGTTGTGTGAATGTCTGCCTGTCTTTACTGTGAACTGCTTTTCTGACGAAGCATCAGAGGTTTAAAGAGTGTAACCACATTTTTCAATCACCAATAGCTGTTTGTTTATTTCTTGTTGTAGGTGCAGTGTTTGACAATTACTCGATCATGTTATTTTTGCAAATTGTTGCCACTGACAGTGTGTGTACACCACAGGCACTTTGTGGGAGTTGTTGTAGAAGATTTAATGTCACCTGCTTCTGCCCAGAAATGATTTTAGGTTCACAGGGAGACAACTCATGCATCACATCCTCACTGCAGGTCCTCCATCATTGGGCCTGTTTCTCCATTTCACTCTCACATTTAGAGCTCCACATGAATGCCTCTTAACAGTTACTGTACCTCGCTACCACTGTACTGCTTTACAACACCAGGATGGAAGAAATATCTGAGATTTAAAATTTGTCAAAATTATACAATATTGTTTGTCAGAAAAAAGGCCAGATTAGCCTGCTTTTAACAATTTAGATAAAAGCAGAACAAATTATTATTGTAAGCAGAAGAATCATTTGGATGCAGTTAAAATAATCTGATCAAGGGAGTGATATTATGTACACATAACTTCTCCTCTGTTATAAATAACTATTTTTGCTGTGTTGACAGTTGTGTGACAGTTGTGGCTGGTTGATACATAGCTAATTATGATGCTGTCCAATCCCAGGCCAGTTTCTGTCAATTTGCAACTAATCACATTCCAGCAAGGTTTTCCCTCAAATGACCAATATACAGTTTGGTGTACTGACCAAAATGAACTGTAAAAAAAAGTTAGTACATAGAGATGAATTGTCAACAATAAAATATTAAAAACAATACTATTTATAATAATAATAATTATACATCATAACAAAGTTTCACACTTTTCTCTTCTTGAGAATGCTTGTGGTAATTTCAAACTGCACACTACTACTACTCCACAGCAAGAAAAGGCCAACTTGTAATTTATAATGTTGTATTATATCATATTGACAGCAACTGATATCAACACTGAGTAGCAAAATGTATTTACCAAAGATGAATTCATTTTTTATTACTAATTAACATATCATTTTATTGCAACACAGTATTAATAACTTGGTTCAATCTCCTGGTTTGTATGTTAGTAAGTCTTGACAAATTCAGGATATGCCCCATGTAGGCAGAATAGCAACTGAAAATAACAGATATTAGAAGATGATTTTGACACACAGCCCCAACTTGTTTCGTGAAAACAGTTTTCGGCAAAAAGCAGTGGGTAACTCAATATGACACCCATGTCTGTAATGTATTAAAAACCTAATTATAATAATCTTCTTATAGCAATGTTTGAAGAAAATATTTGTACATTTTTTTACCTTGTTGCTGCTTAACTGACTGATGAGTCGCCAACTGAATTCCATTGTATCTTTTTACGATGACAATAAACATCCTTTGTCCTTATCCTTTATAATTATAAGCACTCATAAATATTCATCATGATTTGTAAGAACATTCAAAACATTATAAAGCATTTAATAATAACTTGTAAAGCAAAGTAACAATATTTTTGCTGAGATAATAGTGATAGATAATTATAATTCACTTAGTTGTAATATATCATATTTTCAAAATTAATTATAATAACTGATAAAATTGTATTATGCGACTTTAGATTGCTCATTTGGTCCTTTAAGTCAAGTGAAAAAAATATAATTATGCATATGTAAGAACAAGAATGTAAATTTTTACTTTGGTCAGCGAGCGACCAGCAGTTATGAAATATTATAATACTTGAGTCATTATAAAATACTTTATAATGTGTTATGATTATTGTTATTAAGCATCATTGATATTTATGAATTACAACTATGTCTATACACGGCTATAAGCATAGCGCATTATGTTTATAATGCCTGACAGACATGGGTGTCATAGGAGGTGCTACCTAGGTATTTGTTTGTCTTCCTCATGTCCATGTACTGATTCTTCACACCAGAAGGTCAGAGAGAGAGAGAGAGAGAGAGAGAGAGAGAGAGAGAGAGAGAGAGAGAGATTACTGAAGTGCTTTTCACTTTCTTTTCCTCTCATCATTCCTCTCCCCTCTCACTTTCTCTGTAACCCTTTGGAGAGGATGAGAGGAAAGAAGACAAGTGTCTGCAACATTTGCCCCTCACTCTATGCGTGTGTGTGTGTGTCTTTGCGTGCGTGTGTGATCGTCCGACAGCAAACCCAGTGAGATATCCTGGTCTCTCTCTTCTTTACCTCACCCCTCATTTTCTTCTACCCTTCTTTCCCTTCTTCTGTTTGTATCTCAATCTTATTTTCCTTCCCCCTCCACACACACACCCACACACACACACACACACACACACACACACACACACACCTATTCACTGCAACGCATCCAGCAGTCTCTGCTGTAGCCACTCTGCGAGGTCAGAGAGTGTCGTGAAATGCAAGTTAGCCTCCTGAGACTCTGCTCCTCCCTCTCCTCCTCTGCTTTTAAGACACAGAAACCACAGTAACCACGACAACTCAGAGCAGAATTACTACCTGCTGCCTCGTGTATGTGTTTGTTTGAGAGAGGGACAAAGAGAGAGAGAGCAGTGATTTGGAATTGAGACCACATAACAGAGATTTGACCTGGCTTTGTTTAGACAGAGAGAGTTCCCCTTCTTAACATGGTCGCTACAGTAACCAGCTTCTGGTTCAGATCATGTAACTGGTGTAGTTGGGATAGTGTAACCTCATGGGCAAGCTCATACTGCGAATAGATGCAATCCAGTTAAAGCCCTGTCAAAAGTAGCATTCAACTTCCTGCTTTGGTGAAAAGAAAGTTTGCTTTTAAACTTAATTCAAAAGTCTTCGTCTGGGATACATGATTTGATGAAAATACGTGATTGTGATTTTTCTAACTGGTACATTTCCCCATAGGTGTATGTGTAACCCTTGTTGATATGCGACTTCTGCTTGAGCAATACTTTACAATATGAAGCATGAAATTCATGACAGAATTGAGGTACAAATTGTAGAGGCTACGAACAGAAAGAAATGTTGAGAATGACTATGATTTTTACTCCTGTTACTCAAAAAGAGATACACATTGGCTGATGTTGCTATTTTCAAGTTAAATAATATGTTCTACACAACCATAGTTTTAGTAAACCCATGTCCACTGACTGATGCTTCAGAAACCTCAGCCCCAAAACTTCACCAGCCTCATTCTTGATCTTCTGCCTGCAACTGAACCTGCACTTTGTCTGCACTCTGTGATATGAATGGCTCTGTCTGTCCCTGTTTCTGCCACTGCATTGAATCTGTTAACAGGACTTGCTGTAGAAGAGCATGCATCAGAAAAGCCAAGTAAAAGTATAACTTGTAGTATAAGTTAAAAGAGTCATTCTGGAATGGTACAGTTTCTATGTTGAAAATGTGAATATGACTTAAATGGTTATTTACTATCAGCAACATTTTAAAACATTGATACCCCAACAATAAGACTATCAGTTGCTAAAGTGTTATTGTTACAAACTCATGTGCAGCAGAACTGACCATATTGATTACTTTTTCTTTTATTATCTCTCCATCTATAGTGCTGTTAGCCTGTCTGAGTGCTCCCTGTCAAGGTATTTTGTGCTCTGGAAATGAGAACCTTGACAGCAGGTATGGAAAGTTGTGAGCTCTTAGGCTTTTAAAACAACCCTTGCTGCTTCATAATAAACACTTCGGTCTCTACAAAAATCTCTGTCTTAAAATACTTTAAAAACTCTTGGGTTAGGTTCTTTTACAGAGGGGAAAACACCAAATTAATGACACATTATTATTATTATATTAATAACAGGGAATGGAGACTGACTGAAATGGTGAAGAATAAAGGAAATACGAAACGGAAAGGTAAAAATATAAGAACAAGACAAAAAAGAGGGACGGTGAATGTAACTACAAATTGAAAAGTAAGGTGAAGAAAAGACAACAGAGAAAAAGGTAGAAGAGAAAAGACGGGCGAAAGAAAAGTTTTACAACAGCAATAATATAAATCTATCCAATTTACTTTGTTTTTTTTGCATCTATGGGTGTGTGTGTGTGGGTAGCGAGGGTCCACTAAAAAGGACCTATGTGGCACATAACCAGGCGTGGACCCATGATATTACCACATGGATCTGTCTCTGTGTCACACCAGCTCACACACATACACTCACACGTAAAGGGGACAGGGAGAGTACAGCATGCCTTTAATGAGAAGTCTGATGTTCTCTTAGTGGCCTATTCCTTGAGTCACAGCTTCATTTACAGATGTGTGCGCATGTAAGTGTGTGTTTGAGAAGGAGAGATATTTTTTATAGTTTATTCCCACTATGGAGACTTGCATGTGGTGGCCAGAGCCAATTGGACATGCCTGAAAGATTTCTTTTGGAGAGGAAACTGGGGGAAAGGAACGAGAGAAAAGAGTTATCTGAGAGGCAAAGACCAACCCTCTTCATTATCAATTCTCATGGTGAAAGGAGGATGACCATAGTGGAGGATACATCTTTGTAATAGGGACACCATTATTTTTAACAAATTATTATGAAAGCAGTTCTCTCTTTGAAATAATAAAACCCTTCTCTACTCTCTCTAGATGAGCAGAAATACAGTAGCTCCAGCAGTGAATTGTAACCCAGCAATGAGAAACAGTGAGCCGCTCTCTGCCACAGTCCACACAAACTAAACCTGGATACACTGGCTAATAGAGCTGTGTATCTTTTAAACATTTAATGACACACTGATGCATTTACTCTGGTACTGTACAACAGAGTAAGACCTCCATTCCACTTTCCATTCCAAATATGTGATAATGACGTAGATAGACCTACACCTACATCACTCAGTTGTACCAGTATTCAGATCCCTTTCTTGTAAAAACACTCCGTTAGAAGTAGAAGTCCTGAAGTTTTAGGTAAAGCTACAGAGAAGAATTGATACATAAGTATAGCATCATTCCCAGCATATTTTTAACTGTAATTTACTAAAGACTAACTACTATGTAACTGCAAATGTATATAGAATTAGGATGATGTAAATTGGTATGGCGGCCACCCAGACAGTGTTGACACGGTGTACTCGTTAATTAATTGTGTTCAAGTTCCAGTTAAAGCCCAAATACCCTCCTTTAATTTACTGTTGTCTAAATAATAAACACTCAAAGTCTAAAGTCAGCAGTAAATTGAATCACTATGAACTATCATCACTTTGTGCCACCACTGACAGATAGAGTGCAAGTCTCATAATTGCAACGTATACACAAAATGCAAAGCACTGCATTATGGCAAGAAGACTCAAAGTCTGGAGCCATGCTAGCGTTACTTGGGCACAGTGGTGCTTTGTGCTAATGTCAGTGTTCGCCATCTTAATATACCTTGCTAACATTTGGTAATTAGCACTTAACACAAAGTTCAACTGAACGCTGAGGCTGAAGAAGTATTTAGCCACGTACAAAAGAATTGGAAAAACAGAAATTGTCACTTGATGATAGCGCTAAACCAGAAGGGATCACCAAAGTCATTTTGCTTCATCCACAGAGGGACATAAATGCCCTCACCAAATTCCATGGCAATCCATGCAACAGTTTCTTGTGATTTCACTCCGAATCATAAATGTCAATCTCATGATGGCATTAGAGGAAACGTCAGGGGGTTTCTTTCGTTTGTAGGATCAGCTTCTGGGTACAACATATATCTGTACTGAATTGACTCAATCAATATCTTGACAACTAATGTCAACTCATCCATTCATCGTCAAGATATTTCACTAAAAGTAAAATTGTCAACGTGCTGATGATGCTAGAGGGATTGTTACCGGATCATTTAAGTCAGTAGGATTCCTTTTCTGAGGACCAGCAATTACTGTTTTCCATTGTAGTCCCTCCAACAGCTGTTGAGATATTTCAGTGTGAACCAAAGTAGTGGACTGACCAACCAACAGACCATCAGACTAACGTTGCCATCTTCAGAGTAATGCTGCTAGCTACCTAAAAATGAAAAGGCCCTCTCTGGAGCCAGTGTGGTTTGTCCGTTCTGGGCTACTGTAAGCACATGGTGCAACATTGCGGACTTTGCGCAGTGGACCTGCTCCCTATGTAGATATGAAGGGCTGATTCTGTTTTCTTCAAGCAAACAAAATAATTCTTAGCTTCAGGTGATTATACACTGATGAAAACATAGGTATAAATATTATATTCCATGGCTGCCAATGCACTCCAACATTCTACACACTAATGGTTGAGGTAAAGAAATGTATATTTTCTCTATTATGTATAACATACTGTATTATTAATGGAAATACTCAAACAAACTGGACATAACTACAGTATTTGTGCACTGTCCATAAATAAATAAATAAATAAACCAATAAATAAAAAAATAAAGAGTAAATGCACAAAGTCACTTCCCTCAAGTGCAGTGAAGTGTCACTTAGTCTTTTGTGATTTGGATGAAATAAAAACAAATACAAACCCCATAACATTTAAACTTCACACAAACACAATAAAACACACACACACACACACACACACACACACACACACACACACACCTGTGTACTTGAATATTTGTGAGTTAATGTATTTACTAGCCCCTTACCCTAACCATAACAGTCACAACTAAATGACTGTTACACAAAATCTACTTCTAACCTGAACCTTAAAACTAAGTCTTAACCCTCAATCAGGCCTTTGAAGAAGTAAGGACTGGCCAAAATGTTCCCACTTACAAAGAGTGTCCTCACTCTGGTAGTTAAAAACTTGTTTTGGTTCTCGCTATGTCGCTGGTACAAGAACATGCAACACACATTCACCGAGGGAAAGCAGATTGTTTTGTAGAGTAGACAAGCCGGTGGCCACTCTGGTGGTGTTGGACATTGTGTCTGTCCAACACCACCAGAGGCTCTCACCAGAGGCTCTCACTTGGTTGAAGGACTGTTGCTAAATACAGGTTATACCCCATTCGACGATGGAGTTGGTAGGTTTGGAACCGCAGCAGTGCTTTATTTCATCTCTTTTTTCGACTTGTTTCAGATGAACTTTGGGAGGGGTTTTCTAGCCAGCAGTATTTATCTATATTTCTCCATGTTCTAGTGATTCCTCCCTCAGCAAACTCTTTGATTTTACAAATTCAACGTGTGAGCCTGCACAAGTTTGACAAGGGACTATTTTCACTGGCAGCTGTGCTAAGTGTAAATTCTGTATATTTAATAAGAAATATAATATGAAGACACAAAACAGCTCGTAAATAGCTGCTCATGAGGAATGTCTATCTCTAACTTCCTTCCTCTCTCCTTATGAACTTTCTTTCAATCTTCTTTGTAGCTATCATCTGTTTCCTTTTCTCCTCCTCCCCCTGCTTATGCTCTCTTCTATTTCTACTTGTCTTTCAATGCCTCCTCCTCCTTCACTCCTTGCCTCCCTCCTTGCCTCCCTTCTCTATCTGCATCACTCTCGCTCATCACCAGCTGAATCTGTTTCTCTTCCTCTTTCCTACCTCCCATACCCTGCTTCATAGGATACAAAAACCCCTCCCTTCAGTGTTTTGAACAAATCAGGAGATGATCCGAGACACAGATTCCCCAGAAACTCAAATTCTCCCAGCAGTGAGGCAAGCTAAAGCCGTGATGCAATGTTGAATGGCAGAGCAGAAATCAGAAGGAGAGACATTATAATGAAAGATGGATCAAACATGTTCTCTTTCCTTGTTCATCCCTCCTGTTCACGACCAATGTCTCATAAGCATATATCTTTATTTTAGTCATAGAACCAGATTTACTGTTAAACTGTTAACTACTAATTATCATTTATAATTGTGAGTTTTCCATTTCACTGGCACTATTCAGTGCAGAACTCGTTTACAACCATTATGTAAACTCAAGCATGTGGATTCTGTAAGAAAACTCTACCTGCATGAACCTCTATGATCTTGTTTTAATCCCTTTGTACCAACTTTACCCACAGTCCTAGAAAAAACAGTGCTGACTGAACTGCTATTTCACCAGGATCACAGTAGAATATATATATTAAAAAAATGTTCAAGAAATGAATTGCTTTAAAGCTAGTGTTCTTATCCACTTGCTATCAAACTCAGCAATAACCTAGCTCAGAAACATAATATGAAAGACACATATTTGGTCCTGAGGCACTAATGTGGAAAAACAATAGTTTTGATTTAGGGTCAATAGAAATTAAAAAGACAAACATAATCATTGTATCTCTTTTTTTATTGTCTTGATTGTGCATAATGACCTTGATATTGTTTCTTAATGTATGTTGACTGAGAGTAAATTAAGTCATTCTGATACTCAATAACAATAACATGATAAACTATAATAGAAGATGTCCCCAGTCACTATTGGCAGTTAATCTGCATACTCTGCTCCAATTTCATGTGGCGCCCCTCAGGGTTTGATTTGGGGTGCTATCCACTATTCCATTCACATGAACCCCATTAGACAGCATTAAACATACGGCATCTCCTTCAACTGTTAGACTGCCTCATCCTTGTTTTTTAGCTGAAGAACTAAAAGATATATTGATCTACAAGTTGAACTACAGCCTTGATACAAATGCAATGGTTTAGCATACAGACAGCAAACTCATTGTTAGTACTACCCCAAAATTATCCAATCATTGCCACCTCATCCCTGATCTGCAAAGCACTCACAATCACACATGGCCCAGGTCATCCACTCTCCCAGCACTTTGCCCACCTTCCCTCTGGATGCAGGTACAGACTGCATATATGTGCAGAAAAGCCTGTTTTAGCAGGAGCTTAGTTCCTACAGCCTTACAAGTAACTAAGTAACTGTAAATAAGTAACAAATAATCCAGTCTGTGGTGACTGTTGAGCCATGTCTTTGTCTTGTTGTATAATACTGTATGTCTTACTTGCTTATGGTTTGTGTGCAGCTACTGAGGAAAATAATTTCCCTCTTATGGACAAATAATGATAGATCTAAAACCTTGCGCAGCATTACGGTATTCTTTCTCAAAGATCAAACCAAACACATTTTCAAAAAATGCACCAAAATAGTCAAATCTAAGGTCTGATAAATAAACATAATTACCAAGACCAGCTCCTCCCTTTCTGTTTCTCCACCTAAAATCAATCTTATGCCTCACATCCGAAGCATGTCTCTCTATTCCTGTCTTTACATTTTTTGGTGCTTCTTTATCCACATTCAGCTGATGGGAAACTGTGCAGAAAAACATGATAGAAAAAAAGAAACTATATTAACCGAATTTACTCCCTGTTATTTCTGGATGAATTAGAAATCCTGTTATTTGTGAAGCACTTTCTTTAGCACTGTATGGTCCTGCCCTTTCATGTCTTTTGCTCTGCCAGAAGTACCGCCAAAACTGGGCTTTTGTCTGTCCTTCCATTTAAGAAACAGTCCTATGGTGACAGAACTTAGTCTCTCCTTCTATTCAGTCAACCGATAACATTAAGAACGATCAAAAACACACTTTGCAGGTTAGCCTTTAACTGTAACCGTATGACCCCTCGTTTCATTTGTGTGATACTCTGTTGGAGTGTTTCTGTGTTAATGGATTTCCGAAACAGCATCAACTGTGTTGTATTTAAAGGCGTATTGAAAAGTTGGGAAAGTGGTTGTGGGGTAAAAAGCATTACAAATGTAATTGCAAAGATAAATGAATGAAAAAAAGAGATTTTGATTCAGAAAAAAAAGAAACGTATCCTTGTATCCTTGTAGGCAGCTGGTACAAGATCAATAGAACTGGAAAAAAACACAATCCGTCTTTTATTTTACATTTTCTTTTCCTCCAAATTAAGAGCAAAGCCTCCCTGTAGACCGTTAAACTTATGCACAAAATTAAGATCCTAATTTAGGATTAGACAACACAAACTGCCCCCAATTTATCTGGAAGTGGTATGTAAATGTGACTGCACTCTAGGAAGTTTTTAAACTCCTTTCAAAGTGTAACAAATACATTTAAGGTGATTTGTCAACCCTGGCGCTTGATAAGACGTTACATTCTTAATTAAAAGGGGGATATACCGGAACAATCTGTGAAATGTTTTCCATTTAAAGCCTGGCAAAATTTTGATTAAGCTCAGGTGATGGTTCCTGATTTTCTAACGGAGCAGTAAATGACATCCTGAGTGGAGGAATTGTGACTTCAGAAAACAGTCGTTCTTGTGTTTATTGCTCGTGTTAAGGCAAAGCTGATACGACTGTATGTCACTGTGAAGGACTAAAGATGAGGCTGTGTTAATTAAAGCTGTAAGGATGATTAAAGATGAAGGCCAAAATGGCAAAACAAATCAGAACCAGGGTTCATTAAGCAATCATTTACTTGCCTTCCAGATAGAAGGAATCTACACATTCAAAGAGTAAAACATGAGAGAATAAAGTTGGTGTATATGTGCATCAATTGTTTTTGAAATAAAAAATAAAAATCTTTAGCCTAATGCAAAACAGTTTTTTTCTGAAGTATCAAATGAGGATGATAGGTACAAAATAGGACTTATAAATATTACAAAGACATTTTATTGTGTTTATCTAATCTGAAAGTACACTACCAAAATAAAAATGGAAATATGTATATATATATATAATGCACGTTTAAACAAGACTTGGTGTCTCAGGTCAGTGGAAAAGAGACTATAGGAGTGTTACTTAGAGCGAGAGAGAATGCAATAATAAGCATGCAGACAGGGCAAGCAAGTGATTGTTGTGAGATAGAGAGTGAAAGGAGGAGGAGTGAGAGAGAAGTGTGTCCATTGCTAATGGATGTTTCTGCTTTGCGTGTGGTTGAATTTGTGTTTGTGTCTCTGAGGTTTCCCTCTCCTTTCTAGCAGCGCACTCATCCTGTTATACAGCAACTGGTGTGTTTGTGTGTGTGTGTGGGTGTGAGTGTGTGCATTATAATTGAGCTGCTAAAGTTCCTCATCTTCCATCTTATTGTGTTTACCTTTCTTTTACCTCATCTGATCTTTCTCTTCCTGTCTTCCTCTTCATGCTCTGTCCATAGTTCTTGCTCCATTGTTGTCTCTTGAACCGTTTTTACCCTTTCAAGTCGTTTTCTCTCCCCCCTCCCTGCTCTATATCTCCATTCCCTTACTTCCTTCTCTCCTCTCTGTCCACTTCTTCTATATCTTCTCCTCTCACAGCTACACTATACATTTTCTTGCCATCAATACTTCTTTCATTATTAGTTCTAAAGTTAGACCATGATAAAATCAAGCATGGGAGGCTCTCTGAATCGCAGCAATTAATCAATCCTTATGGTGTTACCTGTGTAACTTGGCAGTGGTAATATTACACCATTTGAACTAATATACAGTATATATATATATATATATATATAGAGAGAGAGAGAGAGAGAGAGAGAGAGAGCGAGAGAGATAGTTCAAATGGTGTAGTGTACATATTAGTGCTGGGCAAGTTAACGCGTTCATTAATTAACGCTGGGAACAGTGGGATAAAAGCCAGCAAACATCCTATAGTCAATCATTTTAGTGCACCGATATGCTGAAATTCACGGTAAACACATTTAAACGGCACAGATCGGGAGCGAGCGAAGGACTTTGAAAGTTAGCGGAAAGATTAACGTGAGACAACATCCGGTTTCTTCAGACGAACATCCGGTTTTCAGAATAAGATGCCAAGAAAGTATGAATTATATTCACATTAAGTATAAAACATGCTACCTGCATCTCGTGAACCAAATGTTATTGCACTTTTGTTCATATAGCAGTACTTTTTAAATAAAAGTGCGCAATACACTACTTTTGAATTCATTTTTGAAATTTGCCATAGCAATGCGATTAATCGCAAAAAATCCATGCGATTAATCACGATTAAATATTTTAATCTTTTAAAATATATTTTAATTATATATTTAATTATATATATTATATTTTAATATTTTAATATTTTAATATTCATGCTATTTGTTTTTACTGTATAGATCTTGTCCAATGTATGTTTTGTGTATTGATGGCCACCAAGAAGATTAGTACCAGCATCAGTAGAAGATATATGGAATTAAAAGATAGTGACCAATAAACGGACAGAAGGGGAACTGCACCGGGAACCCAATTTAAATACACTGCTATATTATCTTTGTCTGAAAAGTGAGTGTGAAGGCAGCCTATGAGAATCAGTCAGTAATTGAGAAACACATTTTCTTAATTAAGAAAGCAATGTCTTCTGGTCCATCAAACCTCTGCTGTGGATGTTCACAGTCCCCACAGGGTGAACTGTACAACTATTTGGGTGACTTCTATATTCAGTAGTTCCTCTCATGTCACCATCGGGGAAAATGTTTCCACGTGTACCAAAAAAGCATGATAGACAGCCATGAATTTGACCGAAATTCATGCTCTCCAGAGGATGAACCCTTTCCATTTTGGACACTTCATGATTTTACCCTTTGCACACCCTCTTGGCCAAATTGTTAACTTTGCTAGGAAATTTGCTGAACACATTTTTTTCTCTCAAGGAGATAAGCTGTTCTGATTTTTACAACCCCATAGCCCTTTACTAATTACTTTTTAACATTACAGTTTTTGCCTCAGAAGGCTCTAAGAAAAAAAACATTGTCATTATCTTGTCCAGTCTCTTGTGGCCTGTAATGAACACTGAACCCCTATAAAGGCCTTCAGCGGGGCTTTGGGATTTTAGTCTCGTCTCTGTAGATGCAGAAGGGGGGATATCATCGTACTTGACATATACTGTATTACTCGATATATGATGACTTATTGCTGATCTGAAAAAGACTACCTGATGAGATAAATAAATCTTCCTCAGTCCCCCTATGGTCTTCATCATCCTCCTCCCCCAACCTCCTTCTCCTCAATTGCTTTGTAACCCTTCACCTCTGTCTCGTTAATGACCGGTCAATTAAGCTGCACACCGCATTGTTGGTGGGGCGTTCAATAACGCACACGGGTCAACGGCACTTGAAAAAACATTGCACATTAATGGTAATTATAGTTGTGAAAAGTCAAAGGGTTTGTGGGTATGGTGGGTTTAAATGCCAGCATGGGATAACAGTTATTAAACAGACCTTATCAATGCATTTGCCTGTTGTCTTTTCTCTTCCCCCTCCTCTTTTCTCCCGTCTTCTTTCACCCATACTTTCCTCTGTGTTTTGGGGCTGCTGATTAAGTTGGGTTTGCCGGTAATGAGCCATGAGGACTAAGTGGGATTGTCAGAAAGAGAGAGACAGCGGGAGACATGGCACTTTGCCATTTACAAGTGCAATAAGTCAAATATGAGGGGAAGACATGAAAAGAGGAAGCTACAGGAATCTCATCATTCTTAAAGTCTTATTTATTTTGTAGTAATGGAACAAATAGAAGCCTTTTCCCCTCTCAGTGTTATTATCCTCATATTTTACAGAATAAATGGCTAATTTTGGTCTCCTTTTGATTGACGTAAACTTTTCACATTGTGAAATTTAGAGCTTAAACTATCGGCTTTGGGTAATTTGCACATGGTATTCTACTATTATCTACTTTTAATAGACTTGAAAGGATAATTCCGCTAATGTAATGAGATACTCATTACAGATAGAGATAGTCATGAAGAGTCTTTGAATTAAGTGACATTTTCTCAGAACAAGTGCTGTGATGTTCTTTATAATGTAAAATAAATTTGAGAATATTGTCAAAAGAAGCAAATATTGTTGGTTGTTCTCTCACTTGCATAAAAAGGAAAATGGTGATGTATGAACTGATGGGGTTTGTAGCATGCTACTAACAGGTTCATGATGTAGTCATGGACTGAAATTATTAGTGTTGAACAATCCCACAAAACAGGTCACCCTGCTGAATACGTCAGAAATCCATGGACGATCTTCATTTTATTGTATTGTATTACTTAAATATACTCTAAACGAAGGCAAATTAAATCAAAATGCCAGTACTTCAGGTTGATTACACTGCACAGCCGAGCTTTGGATCCAGGGTACGCTGCATTACGGTGCAAAAAGAAACGGTTTGAAACAGTGTGAAAACACACACACACTCACACACATATGCAAACAACCTATGTACCTATGCTGCAGCTGATTCAGAACGCTGCAGCTCGAGTCCTCACTAAGACCAGGAGGGTGGATCATATCATCCCAGTTCTGATGTCTTTGCACTGCCTTCCTGTCCAACAAATAATTGACTTTAAAATCCTACTGTTGGTTTACAAAGCACTGAATGGTTTAGGGCCAAAATACATCTCTGATCTGCTGCTACCTTATGAACCATCCCGACCCCTCAGGTCGTCTGGGACCGGTCTACTATCTGTTCCTTAAGTCAGAACTAAACATGGAGAAGCAGCGTTCAGTTTTTCTGCTCCACATATCTGGAACAAAGTCCCAGAAAGCTGCAGGTCTGCTGAGACCCTCAGCTCATTTAAATCAAGATTGAAGACTTTTCTGTTTGCTGCTGCCTTTAATTGAACCACATTCAATTAATATATTAATCAATTTCCTGCATTTCTGCATTTTACTACTGTATTTTATTTCTTACACTGTTCTTAATTGCTGTTAAATCTCCTTTTCTTTTGCCTTATGTTTTGATGCTTTTAATGGTTTTAAAAGGACTGCACAATATATCGCCATTTCCTCCGGGTCCGAGTTCGTGCAAGGCGTACACTATAAAACGCAGATCGGCAGAGATCTTTTCCAGACGTGGTTTGTCTGCGAGTAATTGCAGAATTGAGGCAGTGAATGGTTTATTGCGTGCAGCGTAATGTCTCAGGGAGACATCAATTATTGTTTCAATGTATGTTTTAAATCTCATTTACTTTTTACAACTGAATTTTATTTCTTACACTGTTTCTTTAATTGTTTTAAATCTCCTTTTCTTTTGCCTTATGTTTTGATGCTTTTAATGGTTTTATGTGAAGCACTTTGAATTACCTTGTTGTTGAAATGTGCTATACAAATAAACTTGCCTTGCCTTATGTATGTAAGCAAAGTGTGAAGTGTAAAAGCCAGGATCCTTTGTTGTTTCTTTTCCTCCCCTCCTGTCTGTCTGCATTCTTTATTCATTTCTAATCACCCATTAACAAGATGGCACTGCTCCAGAGATCATTAAATTAAGGTGCAGGATTTTGTTTTTCAAAAATGTAACAGACAAACATACATTCCTCCTTACTCAACTGTTTTTATTTATTTTTTTATATATTAATAACCGTTATGTCCTTCAAATTTCACTTCATATTACATTTTGTGTTTTAATAAAACAACCAATTAAAGCATGAGAAATGGCATTAAAAGCTGTTTTGTATGTCTTCTCTGTTATCTCGTGGACCCAGAAGAAAATAAACTCAATCTAATTTACTTATTACTGCGGTTTAATCCAAGAGCCTTTTTACAGAGTCAAACATTTATTACATACTGGACAGAGAGGTGGGGATTGGTCATTCCTACGCACTTTCTGCAAAAAGATTACACTGACCATGTACTGTATAAATACTACACCTACATGATTTTTGTAAATACACCCATCGTATAAACCAACATTCTTTTTACATTGATGCTAAAATCATCCCTCTTCTCGCCTCCTCTTAGAAAGCAGATGAGCCATGTACTGGCGCCAACATGTCTCCTCTTAAAAATCCTCTGGCCTCTACAGTGTGTGTGTGTGTGTGTGCATGTGTGTGTGTGCGTGTGATAGTGTGAGTGAGTCTCTTTGTCATCCACTCTCCTTTTTAGATTGCATAGCTTCATTACAGACATTAGTGCATTAACAAACAAAATCCTCTCAGCGCACACATTAAAAGCATCTCATTCCCACCTCGACGCACAATCAAGGCCATAAAACAATACGTTACAGCCCTGACTAATTACCAATGTGAAAACTTTCATAATTGAATAGCGCCCCTTACCCAATTCCGCTTGGCCAGGGTGTATTAAAAGAGGCTGTTCTCAATTAGAATTTGTCAAAGACAACAAATGAGATAGTTTGCATGGAGCGATTTATCTGAAGTCAGGTAATAAGGTGGGAATCACAACCACTTTGTTGTTTGGGTGTTTGCTAAATGAAGCTCATTAGTGGTGGGAAAACTCTGCTGAGAACATCACTACATTATATTGAACCCCAGTTATGAGCAAAAAATGTACATCAACACAAATGTGCACGTGCAAGCACGTAAAAGGTTTACGATTGAATTAAGTTAGAGATTGAGATTTTATTGTTAATCATGTTTTCACTAATTTACTGAGGTACGGCAGTTCGTTTATTACTGAAATACAGTGAATATCAAATCATATATATATTAATACATTTAAACTATTGTGTTTTATTTGAAAACAAACTGTCCATTTTCCCAGATATAAGAAAATGTTAATTTCTGGAAATCATGCATGTCATGCCATCTCACATGCTGCACATTGAGCCTGTTACTTATAGACACTGCTGTGTGAGGCTGACTACGACACTAACTGCCTCACCAGCAGTGTGTCTGCTACAGACAGAAACGAGTCCAGTAAGCTCAGTTTCACCTGCAGTAAGCATGTTAGTATTGTTTTGTCTCGGAGTAGCTAGGGTTGGGTGATTCTTCTTTGTGGGCTTGTAACAGCAAGTGACCCCTTTAACATCAGATGCAACGTCAATAAGATAGTAACATGTATTTACAAGGGAAATATTGTTAGTTGTATTTTATGTGAATCAATTTGTTTTTATTCAACATATTTTCAGATGTTTTTGTTTTAATATACAAAATTCCGTTCCCATACAATAAAACTGCTTTCTCAATTACTTTTTGAGGAAAAAAAAAATGTAACAGTATTAAACATGAATGTATTTGAAACAAATCAGGGAGAAAATGTGTTTCCCTTAAAACATTTTAAACAATTTTCAGGAGAGCAGGCTGTTATATGAATGTGACTATACATGTAATGATGTGAAATAGGACATATCTTCCTACATCATTTCATTGAGTCATGTTTCTTATCTGTAAAGATCTTATCTTATCAAGATGAATGACTCCTAATTGAGACACAGAGTGCCAGGGAAAGACGTGCAAATACAAAGAAAGCAAAAGAGACATTTACTATGGATTTATACGATCAACTGGAAATTCATTAGAAAGACAACTCAATCAGTTTGATGTTTGTCACTTGTGGGTCTCTTTTTACATAAAGTGTTTTATTGATTATGAAATTACTCTTAATGACTACAAATTACCACGTTTTGTCACCTCGATCATGTTTCCAATGAACAGCATTCAGAAGGAATTTGGAGCACAAATCTGTTGAGTGTGTACTAACAATGTTTCCCTGAGTTTGGAGCTGGTTTCAACCCGTATTAGACGTTGTCCTATCTGAACTGGGACTTTACAGCTCTCTATGGCTAAGGACTCACAGTCAAACCCATAAAGTAAGCTGATTATATGAGCAGTCAAAGAATGAAAAGAAAAAAAGGATGTTACCACATATTTTACAAAGTAACTCAATATAATGAAATATAACAAGTGCCAAAATAACATCTGAAAAAGACATCACATCGGCACATTAAAATAAAATACATTCGTTCCCGGCAAATTTAATTTCCATGGATAATTGTGAGAAGAATTAAAATGTCACATTACTGTCAATAAATGTAGACATGCAGGCATGATGATTGGAAGCTATTTCCTGCTTCAGTTATAAAATGATCAAAGATAGTTCATCATCGCTTGGTCAGACAGCTACTGTCGTCTTTAGCAGATAAAAAGTTTCTTTCTGGCATTGTGTGAGTTTTATGCCGGCCTACACTTTACATCTACATCTCTTTTTTTTAATACTGATGGAATTCAAATTCTGCTGAAGTGGACTTTTTGGTGAACAGCGTTTTTGACTTATGAGCTACAGAAAGCTAATACAACATTTTAACAATAATTGGGAACAAGTGCTGCTTTTAAAAGCATATAATCTGTTAAAAACATTCATTTATTTAGAACAATTGAAAAATACTTTTGCGCCTCCCAGTCCCTTCTTTTGTTCAAGAGTGGGTGTCAACTGTTACAACCAGAGCTAATGATTGCAGCACATCCACATTTATGTCACGCAATGAAATACTGTGTCCTGTTCACCTCAGTATTCCAGCTCTATATTTTGAAGTTACCAAATTAACGGTTACCATTGAATGAGTGACCTGGGTATCTGTTATGGGTTCTTTGTCCCTCCAGCGGCACTTGCTGTTATGTGCGGCCCAGGGGGGGCTTCATTACAAAAAGTAAAGATCTTTCTGTGTTGTCTACTGTAGTGTCACATGCAGATGCCAGTTAATTGTCCTTTTAATACATACCGTATGTGTTCTGGCAATCATTGAGCTCTGTCTGAATATATATTCACCAGTGGCGGTCCGTGTATTTTATACCTG
Organism: Melanostigma gelatinosum; assembly: GCF_949748355.1. Lineage (NCBI taxonomy): Eukaryota > Metazoa > Chordata > Actinopteri > Perciformes > Zoarcidae > Melanostigma > Melanostigma gelatinosum. The sequence goes on along the minus strand of NC_136644.1, from coordinate 12,086,433 downwards.
GGCCTTCAGTGCTGTCCTACTATAGTTGAACCACCTCCTAATAACCTCATTATAACACCAGTATAACAGGATGCTTCGTCATGAATGGGCAATGCATATAGTCAAAATCAATGTAATTCACTCAATGACAAGAACAAACACAAGAAACAGTCACATATATTTATATGACAATTCAGCCACACACTCGAGGGCACCAATTTAAATATTATTCACATCAGAGGGAACGATATTAACTATATCATAAAAACGACACCATAGAAAATCGACACAGTAGTACCGCTACTGCAGATGTAAAAACAACAGCAGTTCACTTACCAAAGCTGCTGTTCACTATGTAAAGACAAAGTGCATCCTCCTTTCTTTGATTACAAAGTTTAATCCCACGGTTGCACAGTAACGTTACATCAGTGTGTTTCAGTTCCAGTAAGAAGTCCTTCTGGATTCATGGATGCCAGTGAAGACAGTCGAGCCTCCCCAGTTGTAGTTCTTGAATACGTTTTAATGCGTTTGAGGGCTGAAAATGTCCGCTCGACAGAGGCAGCAGATATTGAGATAGTCACCGCCAAACATGTCAGGCTAGCCCACATGATGTACTGAACAACCGTGAGATTAAACTCTTTGTTAACAAAGAAAGGAGGATGGACTTTGTCTTTAAGTGAACAGCTTTGGTAAGTGAACTACATCTTCAGTAGCTTGTTTATATATTATTTTTTGTACAACTTTTTTTCATGAAGATGGATTTTTGTTTGGTTTTATATGTGATAGGAACTATTGTTACGTCCAATGTTGCTCTGGGGACATATTTAGCTGGTGCCAGTGTTGCCAACTTGGCTACTTTCTCGCTAAATCTGGCGACTTTCCAAACCTTCATGGCGACTTTCTTTGTTAAAAGCTACGAGCGAATAATCTAGCGACTTTTTCTGGTGTTGTTGGAGACTTCTCTGGTGTTTTGACTCTGACGTGAAAGCACGTACCGTTCTGCACTGTCGTGAACGAGCAGCGGGAGCTGCTGTGAGCCGCCCCAAAGCACTCACAGGCTGACTCTCTCTCGCGCAGCAGTCCCAGCTGCAGTCACTGCAGAGAGGAGACGCACTCTCGGTGTATTCTCTGCAGTTATTGCATTTATAGGTGTTGCCCTTCATTTTTACACGAAACAAATAATAACCGTAGCTGTGTTTCAGCTGCAGGACAGCAGTGAAGGCTCAGGTATAAAATGCACGGCCCGCCACTGGTATTCACACATATGTATTTCTTTAAATATATGTTTCACATTTACTTATTGTTTTCTTTTCAGAAGGAAATAAAATGTTTCTCTAAAATGTAATTCACTCTTGAATAAAAAAGACAGGTGAGCATATATTCTAAAGATGGTGTTTTCATTGAGGACCTTTTTCCCTTGCAGTCGGGGGCAAAATAAGATATAAGATAAAGAGAAATTTATGGGAAAATAGGGCTGTGTTCAACAATGCCCATAATTGTCAATCAAGCCATGGAGACCATCATCCAAAGGCAAATTCAAGACGATCAAAAGTAAGAGGTGGGTAAGAAACACAAAGATAGAAAAAGAGAAAGGAATAATGAGAGAACTGCGGAGGAAAAACCAGGAAAGGTGTGAAGGAAGCGAGGAAACAAGAGGAAGTTATTACGGCTCAGCAGGAGCCAGATGAAAGAGCTGTGATGGCTGAGGCAGATGGAACACCTCTCCCAATTGAACAAGTCAGCCTGATGAGGAATGCAAAGTCAGGTCGGATCTCGTAGCAGACTGCTGGTGTACAAATCACACTGTGGCTGGACTTATTCCTCTGAAGTACCTTGTCTAGTAAATTCTCAACAAAACGGGTCGTTTGTCAGCCTCTTCAACAGATGGCAATTCCCAAAACGATCGATCCCTGTGTGTGTTTTCAGATCTGTCACCTCTGGTTAAAACTAGTAAGGTAAGCTAAGGGAGACTGAGGGTAGGGGTTAGGTTCAGACAAAATCCAGCCCTCATGATTAAAAGAAATGATTATTGATGAAGTCTGTGTACAGGGAGACGGTCAGTCATTATTTTTTTCATTTACATTAATTGACACGTGAAGCTTTTTCCAAAACTTCCCTACATGCCAAAGTGGAAATATATATATCGATATATATCGATATATATTTTTTTTTTAAACCCACAAACTGCAGAAAAGGCTGAGGAACATAGACTTGTGAGAAAAGAAGAGCAAGAGGGTGCAAAGATGAAAACAAAGTCCCACTTTGAGACATTTCCACAGTTTGGCTTCAAAGCATCTCACTGTAAGCAACTTGTTTTCCACACAGCACGATCTGACTAATTTATTGTCTCTTTGAACAAAAATGATGGTTATTTATTATGTGATGAGGGTTTTTTGGTGGGGAATCCAACTGAATGTGCACAAGTGAGACAAAATAAATTGTGTCCCAACACAGAATGATACAACTAGTAAACAGTTTTTAATCAGGCTGGATCATATTTTTCGTACAGTGCATGAAAAGGCTCTCTCTTTTACCACCGGCTCCACACTTTTTATTCAAAGTTTTTATTTAGAATGATATCTTTATATCTCTTTGTGTATATTATATGCAACAAACACCAGGTTACAACAATTCTGTATCTTAATAGTTTGCGATAAAATAATATACAGGAAAAACACATTAAAGGTTGCTTCACTACTCCACCATAGTGTCCAGCCATACAACGGTGTTTAACTGTCGGGCATTATAACCTCAAAATAAACATGGGGTACCCTGTACTGTGTACACTGCACATTTGCTTTGGCATGTTTGCACATTTGCAATTAATATAATGATACAATACCTCATAATCATGATGTATAAAATTTGTCTTTATCTATATTTGGGTAAAGAGAGTAGAGTTAGTGTCAAGTTCTCCCCTTCTTTGTGCAATCTCCACTTGAAGGAGTTGGACATCTACCCAGAGTTGCTGGACTTCACTCAATAACCACACTTTTCTTTTCCTCTTATCTTCTTTTATTTTGTGATTTCAAGGTTTCAGGTAAGTCGGTACTTTGCAAGTAAGCAAGTAGTTTGCAAACAAGCAGGTAGGTGAAAAACCTTTTGAACCAATAAACAAGAAAAGGGTTGTTTTTACAATGTTCTGGAAAATATACATTTTTAACAATTATTTCCTTTTCCCTCTTAAATTAAACAAAGTGCGACATAAATTCCCCAACTGTTATTATTAATGCATTTAGGGATTTCATTAAGTTAACTTCAGATTTTAAATATTTTACATTTACTTAATTTAAATAATGCCACCACAATAATATAATATCATAATCATTTTAACTAATTTCTCTGCTACATATAAGCTCACTAAACAATCATGACATCATTAAATTATGAATGAGACCCAAACATGACACACACTGGCATTCATAGGGTTAACGACCGCACTGCCGGTTCGGCCCCGTGGCTAACACTAGCGGCTATCGCCTGCACAAACATTTACTTTCAATTGTCCGCTGGGTCTCCTGATGGGCTTGGTGTCTTACCGGCTGCCTCTCTGGCGTTTGTAGGTCTGTTTGCACGGGGTTGGATGTTTTTGCGCTAAGCATTGCTTCAGTTTGCGGCTTCGCTTCACTTCCTTCCTTCCTTATTGATGTTGTGTGCCACCTCATTTATAGTCCGTGCGGCAACTCGGACTGCCGAAAGGTTCCTTTCCGGTTTGCAACATGAGTTCATTAATTATTTCTTTAGTTTGACTTCACACCTCCCACTCGATCTTCGCCTGGAAACGGTGTGAAGATCGACAGCTTCAAAGGCAAACTTGGTTCTCCTTTCCCTGCTGCGTTTGACTTTCTGCCTGTTCCTCTGCAGGTAATAGGACAACGAGCCGCCTGACGTCCCTGTGAAGGACGGTGGCTTGGATCTTTTCCCTCCTGATTTTGGGAATTGACTTGCCTTTCAGAGCTCTCGTGACAGGGACACAGTAGCTCGGGAAAACTCTTACATTGACGTCCCTTACAACGCCTTTATCATCTGGGGTCGTGCCGATGACTCTGCCAAGCTTGAACTGCCCTCGTAGCGCATTCTGGTCACACAGCCACACAACATCTCCAATGGCAACATTTCTTTGTTCAGTATGCCATTTGCTTCGGACAAATAAGTTTGGACCAGCGAGTTGGCTCCAGCTCCTCCAGAACTTGGTCACCTCCGACTGCATAGCTCTCAGTCTTTTGTACGGGTAGTTGTGAAAGTCAAAGGTTTTCAAGTCCCCACTTTGAGAGGCCCGGCCCAGTAGGAGAGTGTTGGGTGTGACATACTGAATGCAGTCCTCTTTGCTCTGTACTCTCGCGTCAATTGGACGCTCATTTGCTAGGTTGGCTGCGATGTAAAGAGTTGTCTGGAACTCACTGTAGCTTAGTGAAGCCTCATTCCCAAGATTCTGGAATGCCCTCTTTACAATTCGCACAGCAGCTTCTGCAGCACCATTCCTGTGTGGAGAATCGGCTGGATGGATTTTCCACTGCCACTCAGTTCCATTCCTTGCTGCGGTCTCTTCAAGGTTTGCTTTGTCTAGGTCCAAAACCCTGTAGAGCTCCTCCAGGACTGGTTTTGCTCCAATAAAATTGGTGCCTGGGTCCGACCACATCTTTCTTGGATGACCTCTGATTGCCGTGAACCTTTGATAAGCCATTAGGAAGCTTTCAGTTGACAGGGTGTTTGCCAGCTCGGTGTGAATGGCTCTGCTTGCCATGCAGCAAAAGACAACTCCCCAGACCTTAAGTGTCACTCTTTTCTTGACGTCATCTTTAACTTGGTAAGGGCCAAAGAGGTCAACTGATGTGAACTCAAATGGCGCAGCAGGTTCAGTCCTTTCTGGCGGCAAGTCAGCCATTACTTGTTGACACGTCCTTGCTTTTCCTCTCCTGCAGACCATGCAACCATCAACAACTTTTTGTGCGATCCTCCTCCCTTTAATGACCCATGCCTTCCTCCTCATTTTTAGGAGGGTTCCAGCTACTCCCTCATGACCTTCATTGTGGGCCTCTCGAGCTATCAGCTTGGACACCCAGGCGTCATAGGGTAAGAGGGGGATGCTAACTTGAGCTTCCTTGAAGCTTTGTATTCGGCCTCCACAGACCAGTAGCCCAGTGTCTTTGTCTTTGTGGACCACAAGCCTGTCTAACGTAGTGCCAGGGAAGGTTGTGTTTTCTTGCGCTGCAAGAAAAATGTCTCTCAGGGCATCCTCTCGTTCCCTTACAGAGATGACTCCTGTGGAGGAGATTGCCTCCCACTTTGGACTCTCCACAGCTTGGCTTCCTTTGCCAAACTGTTTAGCTGCTCTCCAGATCCATGCAACTGTCTTTACCAGACGGCTCAGAGTGCTGTATCTCCTGACATCCACCAGCGTTTGGATTGCAGACCCTGCAGGTAGCCTCCGTTGCTCTGTTTGTGCCTCCTGTTTCAGTTTGTGTTCCACTTGCTGCTTCTTAGCCTGAGCTCTGGTCAGTGCAGCAGCATATGCCTTTTTTTGAAGTTTTGTGACGTTCTCCCTGGCAGTGGCTGCGAGTTCTTTGGCTGATGTGATTGGCCACTCCTCCACTGGCAAGCTTAGAAACTTTGGACCTTTTTGCCACTCTGAGTCCTCATCGAGATCTTGATGGCTGGCTCCCCTTGTTATAATGTCGGCAATGTTTTGTGGGCCAGGAATCCACCACCAATCCTGGACCCTTGTGTTGCTTTGAATCTCCCCGATCCTATTTGCGAAGAATGTTTGATAGCCATAGCTTTCCCGTTGTATTGCACCAAGGATGGTCTGGCTATCAACAAAATGGTACCACCTCTGAATCTGGATTCGGCTGTGCAGTTCAAAGTACTTTTTCAGCCGTGAGGCAAACACTGCTCCACACATTTCTGCTTTGACAGCATCCCCTCCTTGATCCAAAGGAGTAAGTTTTGCTTTGGACTCCACCAGCCGGATGACCGGGCCCTGGTCTGAACTCCATCGGAGGTACATCACTGCTCCATAAGTATGCTCGCTACCGTCAGAGAATGTGATCGCCAGGGGACCATCAGTAAAGCTTGGGGGAGTCAGTGCTCTGGTGAACTTGACTTTGGCAAGTTGGCCGTACTCCTCAAAGAGCTTTATTGCGTCCTCCCTGAGTGCATCTGAGAGCGCAGTATCCCATGAGTCCTTTACAGGTGCACTTCCACCCTTTGCTTCCTGGAATGCCCTACGTACCAGGATAGCTCCCTTCTGCTTGATGGGAGTTACCAGGCCGACTGGATCATACAGCCCTGACACTTGGCTCAGCAGTGCTCGCCGAGTCAGGGGGTTGGGTGTTTGGGCTCTTATCTGCTCCTGCAGAAGGTTTTGGCTGAGTCTCATCTTTTTCTTTCTCTTTGAGAAGTTTATTCCCACCATGACATGGAGTTTGTCCTCTTCTACCATGTAGCCAAGGCCGAGTGCTTTATTATCCTCCTCTCGCATCTGGTTTGGTAAGACCATGGTCTTTTCCGCAGCCTTTTCCAGCTTGTCACTGCACTCTTTCCTCCCACTTTGCTCAGAATAAACCCAAGGTTTGAGCTCGAACCCGCCAGCTTTCAGAATCTGTTGCACATTCGCCGTGATGGTTTTCAGCTGGTCTAAGTCATTGTGGGACGTGAGAATGTCATCAACGTAGCTGTCTTCTTGAATAACCTGCCGTTCCTCTTTGAGGTGAGTGAAAGGTGGGAGGTTGGCAGTTTCACGCATTGCAAGCTGTGCGATGCATCCTGCTGGCTTGTCACCGATGTTTACCCTGGTGATTGCATATTCCCCCAGCTCTTCGTCCTCTGAATCACGCCAAAGGAATCTATGCAGGTGCATCTCCTTTTCTTCCAGCCAGACTGAGTTATACATCTTCTTTATGTCCCCCAGAGCAGCATGCACTCCACCCCTGAATCTCAGGAGCACTGCACGAATCTGGTTGAGGACATCCGGGCCTTTCATCAGTAGGTCGTTCAGGCTCACACCTCTGAACTTTTGACTACTGTTCCAAACAAGTCTCACAGGGGTTGTGACAGAGTGGGGGTTTGGAGCAATGAGGTGACTCACATACCATACTGGCCCATGCCAGTTGATCACTGTGTCTCTGGATAACTTGGTTGCAGCTTTCCGATCTATCATGTCATGGACTTGAGCAGTATAGGCAACTTTCCATTCAGGTTCTTTGGCCAGTTGCTTTTCCGTCCTGAGGAATGTGGCCTCCACAGTCCTTTTATTGTTCGGCAGGGAGTCTGGGTTCCCTACCCATGGATATCTGGTATGCCAGTGTGGTTCTTTGCTGTGGGCGTCTCCTGTGACGTAGGTGAGACCCTCTTTCACCACTTGGAGTTCTCGCTCCTCGGCAAGAGTCATTTCCTTGCCACCCGGCTGACAGTTCCCACAGCGGCAGCCTCCACACTTTGGCTCACATCCTGCGCCGATGCTGTCCCATCTCCACCACTTTAAAAAGTCCTGGTTGATGGCTGAAGTGCTTGATTCACAGAGCTGGATGGTGCCTTGATTATTTGCCAGCGGACCCTCTGGGACCATGCTGGTGAGTTGTTCCTCATATCTTGCAGCCGCTGCTCTCATCGACCTCGCAAAGTGTGTCTTCGACATGTGAGCTGACACGGTGAGTTCTTCAAAGAGTTCAGGATGCGTTCCTCCCACTGTTTTCCCCAGTGGACCGTCCCACAGCACAAGGTCTCCAACAGCTCTGATCCTCTGTGGCGCTAGTTGACCTTCTTTGTGGCTAATGAGCAGACTTATTTCTTTAGGTCTCCGGAGTTCATCCAGCGGTGTATCTGGGAAGAATCTCTGGAGCTCCTTTGGTTCCACATGTTTGTGTATCTCTGCAATGCTGTCCAGTCCATAACACACCAATTGGTGGGCTCTGAGAGTGCCTTTTGGTGTCTTCACTCTGATCCTGAGGAGGTATCGTTTCGTCTCTACACGAACCTCCATGCCCCCAACTCCATGGACGACAAGTGCGACTTCTTCATTTCTGAGGTTTAGCCTGCTTGCAGTCTTGTGGGTTATGTAATTGGTGTCAGAAGCCAAATCGATTAATGTTCCAATTTTCTGCCCAGCGTTTGCTGTGACCTCGACAAGCATCATCAGTACTGGCAGCTCTTGAAGTCCGCTTTCCCCTAAAAGGCTTGGTTGGTCTTTGACAGTATTGAAAGCCCTGGATGCAGTATTGGAAAACACATTTCGGCATTGGTTTGCCAATTCAGGTGAGAGTTTCCCGAAGAAGCCCTCCTGCTCCTCTGTGTACTTCCTCCTGCCTTTATCCCCTTCCGGACCGAACCTGCTCCTCTTCTGACCATCGCTGCTTCTCTTCTGACCATCGCTGCTTTTCTTTGCCTCAGCGTTGGGGCACAGATAGAAGTGATGCTCAGGAGTATCTGCATCCTTGCAGTCCTGGTTTCTGCACAGGAATCCAGGTTTGCACTGTGAGCCATCGCCATGAACCTCCAAACATCTTTTACATGCTCCCAACCTTTTTACTGCAGCTCTCTTCTCTGCTAGTTTCAGCGCTCGGAACTGTCTGCAAAAATAGATCTTCCACTTGTGTTTTACATCACTGCAGACCACACACCCTTCCTGGTCGTTGCTTGATTTGGTTGACTTGGTTCTGGCATATCTTGGCTCCACCTTGGTTTCTCTCTTGTTTGGCTCTTCCTCCATCAGTTGCTCAAGCTGTTCATATATGCTCTCCTGGTCTTTGAGGAATGCCAAGAGACCGTCGAACCGACCTCTTGAAGTCACATCATTCCTCCTGTCAGCTGCATACACAAGCCATTCCTTCTTGAGTGTCTCCGGGAGTTTACTTTCAATGGACTTAGTCACAAGGGGATTTTTTATAGCACCTGTGTCTCCAAGGTCACTCAAATCTTGAAGTGCTTTTTCCACAGTTTTAATTAAGTCGACGATTTTCCGTGGCTGGTGACTTTTGACAGCTGGCATCTTCTGTATCTCCTCCACTATTTCTATGGCAATGGATGTTTGGTTGCCGTAGCGGTTCTCTAGCACACGGAAGATGTCATCAGATGTGTTGTAAGCCGTGAGCCGAAGTTCTCGTGTGATCTTATCCTCCAGGCTGTCTAGTAGCTGGACCTTTTTCACTTCTTTTGAGCCTGTTGGCTCTCCCTGACTCTGCAGCGCTTCCCAGTCCTTCTTCCACCTGTGAAAATCACGTTTGATGCCACCAAACTTGGGGAGGGCTGTTGGCTTTAGCTTGATGGTTGGTATCCGATAATTAGATGTAGCTCTCACCTGGGCTTGTCTATCAGTATCCTCCTTTATGGTTGCTTGTATGAAGTCAGCCTTTCTGGAGACCATCAAGGGGACGTGAAGTTCGAGCTCTCTCACATGCCTCTGAAGCTCCCCCTGAGCCTCTGGTGGGGCCCACTGCTTCCATCGGCCATGCGTGTCCTTTGCTGTTCCTACCAACCCTTTCAGTTGGTCCAGCATGAATTGATACGCTTCCTGGTTCATGTTTGGTTGCACAGCAGCGACGCGTTCGCATGCTGCCTCTGCTGCTTGTAGTGCTATAGACATTTCCCTACTTCCAAAATTGACCCAAAGAGTCTTCTGGAGCAACCTCTTGACCTCCTTCAGCTTCTCTTGGCACTCATTTGTAGTTTTTTCCAGGTCGGCTTTTTCCTGCTCCGTTAACATGACTTCATCCGTTTCCAGCTCTGCTTCGAGATCTGCAATAAAGCCAGCTTCCAGCTCATCATTTGCCTCCATGACGTTCTCTCCTAGTGCCTTGAGTTTGTTGAAACTGTCCCTGAGCTCTTCTTCAGACATGTCCGTATGTGACCGGGTTATACTGTTGACCAGACGGGAAAACACTCTTTTGGCTGTAGTTCTTTCAAGTTTCAATTGTTCAACTGATTTTCCAGCTTCTTGATTAGCCATGTTTACTTTTATTTTTAAGGTTCTTTAATCGTGAATTTGACAAGTGGTGTTTCCAATGGCGCCTTTACTGTTGCTTATGGTGCTTTATTCTCCACTCTTTTTCCTTTCCAGGATTCCAGGTTTTTGCTCCTGCTGTTCCAGCTTTAAGCTCCTGTACTTTTTCCTGGCCAGCTTTATGGTACTGGCGGTTTTTCACTGCCAAGTTCTCCCCTTCTTTGTGCAATCTCCACTTGAAGGAGTTGGACATCTACCCAGAGTTGCTGGACTTCACTCAATAACCACACTTTTCTTTTCCTCTTATCTTCTTTTATTTTGTGATTTCAAGGTTTCAGGTAAGTCGGTACTTTGCAAGTAAGCAAGTAGTTTGCAAACAAGCAGGTAGGTGAAAAACCTTTTGAACCAATAAACAAGAAAAGGGTTGTTTTTACAATGTTCTGGAAAATATACATTTTTAACAATTATTTCCTTTTCCCTCTTAAATTAAACAAAGTGCGACATAAATTCCCCAACTGTTATTATTAATGCATTTAGGGATTTCATTAAGTTAACTTCAGATTTTAAATATTTTACATTTACTTAATTTAAATAATGCCACCACAATAATATAATATCATAATCATTTTAACTAATTTCTCTGCTACATATAAGCTCACTAAACAATCATGACATCATTAAATTATGAATGAGACCCAAACATGACACACACTGGCATTCATAGGGTTAACGACCGCACTGCCGGTTCGGCCCCGTGGCTAACACTAGCGGCTATCGCCTGCACAAACATTTACTTTCAATTGTCCGCTGGGTCTCCTGATGGGCTTGGTGTCTTACCGGCTGCCTCTCTGGCGTTTGTAGGTCTGTTTGCACGGGGTTGGATGTTTTTGCGCTAAGCATTGCTTCAGTTTGCGGCTTCGCTTCACTTCCTTCCTTCCTTATTGATGTTGTGTGCCACCTCATTTATAGTCCGTGCGGCAACTCGGACTGCCGAAAGGTTCCTTTCCGGTTTGCAACATGAGTTCATTAATTATTTCTTTAGTTTGACTTCACAGTTAGATTTTCCAATGTCCCTCAACATTCATAAATTCCATCTGTAACTGCAGAAATAAAATAAATGCACAAGATTGAAAAGTATGCACAAAATCGAATGCAGAATCTAAAGATTTTAAGACAGAGGGAGACTTTATGCTATGTCTACTGGCGTGTGTTGTGTTTTTGCATCCAGCATTTAGGATTTAGAACAGAATACAATCCTGTAATACCACGGTGATGACAACGATATCACAGAGATGTGACCGTTAAATATTTCAGTGTAAATCAGTGAGAGCTTACAGTTTTATGATCCCGCAGAGATGATCAGCCCAAGGGTACTCTTTTAATAAATGCAAACAAAACTATAATGACTTACTGTATGCAGGGGAGATCTAACTCATTTACACATTTCATGCATGCATGCACAGATCCACACACACAGAGCCACAATAACAGATTTGTATCTTGGATAAGTTGGACTGCTCAGGAGTGAAAAACATGGACTACTGGCCCTATTTAACACTCCTACAAATAAGTTTCTTATTTCAAGATACACACAATAAAGAAAAAAAACTAACTAAAAAAAACATTTAGGTCTGTTACAGCTGACTCAATTTGGTCCATTAACTGAAAGTGAAATTGAAAACCTCAATAGAATACCACAGCCCTCAATCATGACTTGTGTTTTGATTGGAGGTTACATTGGAGGCCTTACTGTTATTAGTGTTGCAGTTCTCAAGTTAATTATTTGAATTAATAGATAGATAGTTTTTTAAATTAATAGATAGATAGCTTTTCAGCTCAGGTGGAAACTTTGTTCGAACTAATACAATGAGCAGTCTTACAAATTCTTTAAAAAAATACATAAAGAGCTCAGCAGAAGAGCAGCCTGAAGAGTTAAAAGGCCAGAAAGAAAACAGGAACACTCACCACCTCCACACTTTCAGTCTTCAGTCCCCTGCATGTATTTTCTTGTTGTCCTGTCAGTTTGTTGGTGACAAACCAGCCCCTCAATCCCACTTAATAACACGGTTCCCTTGGCTAAAGTAAATGACAAGATCTAAATTAAAATTACCTTAATGTTTCAGCCAATAAACAACACTGTTTTCTCGACAGACACCAACAACAAATATTAGACTAAATGTCTGGGCAGTGGGTTTGAAACTCCACATAAGCCTTAACGCCATTACTTATTCAGGAAGTTTATTGGTGTGTTAATAATTGATCACCTAATTAAGGGGGAAGTTGGGGAGATATGGGCTGAATGCCTCTTTACCAGTGGGCTTTTGGTAAGTGCATGGTTTGGTGGAGCTCGACAGAGAGGCGCCAATGAGAGTAACTTCTGACCAGCGCGTTAAATTCCTTTTCTTATAGATTGACCTGAGCATGGAGAACACGGAGGGAAAGATGCACAACACTTCCAAATAACAGGTCTGTGAGTTTACAGTCAGGAGAGGTTCTCGTCACTTTTCATCTCAGATTCATTTAAACATCTTCTGTTGTACTTGATTCGTGTTGAGTCAGCCACAATGCCATTCATCTTCTCTTCATGGGCAGGTTTTAATGTTTATTTAAAGTTTCCATTTTACCATTTATATGTTTTTTTTTCTCAGAGATAGAACATCATAATCATGTCATTCCTTGGGGGAAAATAAATAATTTAAAAGCCTTACATGTAAATAACAACAATGATAATGATGACAGAATTTCATTATCTAATAATGAATACAATAATAATTTGAAGGCTGTTGACAGCGTTTTGAAATTTGCTTTATCCAATGTTCACATTTCAGTTCATTGAATATTTGCAAATTAGCACATATCTAACAAGATAATGCATCATTTGGATTTCAAACGTATCATTTCAGAAAACGTGTGAGACTTCAATGAGTGTAATCAACCAGGGAAGTATTATGGTAATATCTAGTATGAATAGCTATTCACCTGAGGTGTCTCTCCTTAATGTGCACACAACTAACAACTCCGTTAAACTATAAAAAAAAAAAACAGGAAAGAAAAGGTTTTTGCGTAGTGCAAATGTTGAGGAAACCCCTTCAGAGTGGTGTTCCAGACCGTGATGGTTCTATAAAGCACCATTTCCCTCACCGTCTCTGCAGGAGTCTTTTTTTTCAGAGTGATTTCACTATCAGAGCCAACGGATTCTCCTAGAGAGCCCTTTTAAAGGAAGCCGTCTAATGCCAGCCATTCATCATCTTGTTGGAAAACACACGCCAAGCCAGCAGATAAAAGTGGCATTCATCATTCCATTTATCGTACATGAACATAAATATCAGCCATTTGGGCCACACTTTTTACCCTGAACAGATTACAGTCTAAGCTATTTTAGAATGAGAGGCTCCAGTGAGACTGAGATCAGTGTTTTGCTTTGTGCCCCTCCATGGGGTATTTTAAAGATTTTTCTTTTTTTGTGTGGAGTATTTTGTATTTGTATATGTTTGTAAATATAAAACACCCCCACCCTTTCGCAGAAGATCATCTCTGAAATCTAAACGGGTTAAAAATAGTCTCATTAAACCATATTATTATGTGGTAACCTTCCAGTTTGTAACTGTTAGAAACTATATTCAAAATGTGACAGATTTTCTACAGCGTTGCATTGCTAAGTTAGTTTCCAGGAAATAGAAATAACAGGTGATTTTTATTGAGGCCCACTTCATTTTCCTCCCTTTTTTGCCTGCATGAAAAATCTAATCATTGCAAAAGTAAGAGATATACATTTTTGTATGAACACTATACAAAAACCATGAACATACAAACTAATCTTGGCATCTGACATATGAATTGTATATTTGCAGACTTTTTGGCTCACTCTGTCCTGAAGAACTTGACCAGCTCCCAGTGGCAGCTGAATGCAGAATTTCAAGAACATGAACAATGACATGACATCATCGCTCATTACATCTTTGGTCTATGTATTGTTCTTATACTGTCCAAAATCTAAATAATGAACCCTCAGCATCTCTGAAGTGAAGGGAAACAATCTCACAGGGGATCGTAAATATACAGATAGCAATGTAAAAGGCGTATGAGTTCCACACTGCATTAAAAGCATCAAAACACAAGGCAAAAGAAAAGGAGATTTCAAAAACAATTAAAAAACAGTGTAAGAAATAAAATGCAGTAGTAAAATGCAGAAATGCATGAAATTGATTAATATATTAATTGAACGTGGTTCAATCAAAGGCAGCAGCAAACAGAAAAGTCTTCAATCTTGATTTAAATGAGCTGAGGGTCTCAGCAGACCTGCAGCTTTCTGGGACTTTGTTCCAGATATGTGGAGCACAAAAACTGAACGCTGCTTCTCCATGTTTAGTTCTGACTCTGGGAACAGAAAGTAGACCGGTCCCAGACGACCTAAGGGGTCGGGATGGTTCATAAGGTAGTAGCAGATCGGAGATGTATTTTGGTCCCAAACCATTCAGTGCTTTGTAAACCAACAGCAGGATTTTAAAGTAAATTCTTTGTTGGACAGGAAGCCAGTGCAAAGACCTCAGAACTGGAGTGATGTGGTCCACCCTCCTGGTCTTAGTGAGGACTCGAGCTGCAGCGTTCTGAATCAGCTGCAGCTTTCTGACAGATTTTTTACAGAGACCTGTAAACACACCGTTACAGTAGTCCAGTCTGCTGAAGATAAATGCGTGAACAAGTTTTTCCAAATCCTGTTGAGACATAAGTCCTCTAATCCTTGATATATTCTTCAGGTGATAGTAGGCTGATTTTTTAATTGTCTTGATATGGCTGTTCAGGTTGAGGTCTGAATCCATAACTACACCTAGATTTCTGGCTTGGTTTGTGGGTTTTAACATCAGTGACTGAAGCTGAGCGGTGATTTTCAATTGTTCGTCCTTGGTACCAAAACAATTACTTCTGTTTTATCTTTGTTTAATTGAAGAAAATTCTGGCACATCCAGTTGTTGATTTGTTCAATGCAGTTACCCAGCCCTTGTATGGGATTATAGTCCTCTGGTGACAGTTATGTAGATTTGTGTGTCGTCTGCATAATTATGATAACACCTTTGTTGTTTTCCATAATCTGAGCTAGTGGAAGCATGTAGATGTTGAACAGAGGAGGCCCCAGTATTGAGCCTTGGGGAACACCACATGTCATTTTAGTCAGCTCTGATGTGTAATCAGCTACAGACACAAAGTATTCTCGGCCCTTCAAGTAGGATTCAAACCAGTTAAGTGCTGTGCCAGAGAGTCCCACCCAGATTTTTAGTCTTTCTAGGAGTATGGCATGGTCGACCGTGTCGAATGCAGCACTGAGATCTAGTAACACTAAGACTGAACTTCTGCCATTGTCTATGTTCAAGTGGATGTCGTTGAAGACCTTAACAAGAGCAGTTTCAGTGCTGTGGTGCTGTCGAAAGCCTGACTCGAAAACATCAAAGCAGTTATTTACGGCCAAGAAGTCGGTCAAAATGGGAGGTTTGATATTGGCCTATAATTTTTCATCGTTGCAGAGTCTAAACTAGCTTTCTTTAGGAGTGGTTTAATAACTGCAGTTTTTAGGGCTTGTGGGAAGACACCTGAGAGAAGGGATGTGTTTACAATTTGTAAAAGATCAGTGCTCATGCAGTTTGAAATATTTTTGAAAAAGTGTGTTGGTAGAATATCCAAGTAGCAGGAGGATGACTTCAGATGTTGTATAATGTCTTCTAGGCTTCTACGGTCGATTGAATGAAATTGTGTCATGATATTTGAATGGATGTTAGATCGGGACAACACATATCCTGTGGTTGATGTGGAGGCACTGACTGCTTGTCTAATTTTCTGAATCTTGTCAGTAAAAAAGGAGGCAAATTGATTGCATGCCCAGGTGGATTGGAGTTCAGCAGCTACCGACACTGGAGGGTTTGTTAGCCTGTCGACGGTAGCAAATAAGGGGCGTGTATTGTTCTTGTTTTTGGTTATGATGTCAGAGAAGAATGACAGCCTTGCATTTCTAAGTTCCAAATTATAATTGCGAAGTCTCTCTTTCTAGATGTCACAGAGAACCTGGAGATTAGTTTTTCGCCACCTGCGCTCAGCTTTCCGACACTCTCGTTTCTCTATTCTGACCAGCGTAGCATTTCTCCACGGAGATCTTTGCTTACCTGAGACAACCTTCACTTTAGTGGGTGCAATGGCATCAATAATATAATAAAGTAATGTATAATAATAATAATAAATAGTAAAGGGGCTACACTGTCTGAGTGTTTACAGCCCAAATTAAGGACAAGCTAAGATTAGGACAGCCTCGTAGCTAGTCTCCTATCTAAACATCCGAATAAGCAGCTGTTGAATGAACCACAAAACATTTGTCGATGAGGTAAAGTTTACATTATTTGTCATGTGCTTTTATGAATTGGAACATTTTTTTTCACATTATCTGAAGTTTTTTTTAATTATGTTTGGCAATAGTTGTTTATTGTGCATTCAATAAATTTAGGAGGGGAAAACTGAGTACTGTTTTCAACATTTGTTCATCATTTTCCAAACAAGCAAAGCTTTTAAACTAAACAAGACTGACTGAATCAAATCAGGGTGTAATTCTGGGACATGCTGTTTCAATCCCTACAACAACATGGAATAAATTCAGATTATTTTCAAAGAAAATTAACTTTCCTATGAGGTGGTAGAGACTGTTATTGATGCCGTGGTCGAGGAGGAGTTTGGACACATTAACAGGCTGACATCTGATGATGAACAAGGCCAATAACAGAAATCAACCTTGCTGCACATAAACTTAATTCTCTAATATTTAAATTCTGTATCAGATATCAGATAAAACACAAACTACAAAAAAAATCAATCCAGTTACTGTAATAAAGCCTGTATTCTTTTATGTCACATTTACATGTTAGACTGGTGCATACCTGAATAGTATCTTAATTACTCAAAATATAAGGTGATGATATTTTTATCACCATTCATAAAAAGTGAGTGTTGAGAGCAGCAGAAGAGTATTTTTCACACGTTTCTAAAATGCAGTGTTCAATTTCTTCAGACTGATTTCTCCTGTGGATCCTCAACGCAAAAGTGTGTAAGAAATATAACTGTGATCCTTTTAGTTTTCAATCATTGGAATGACCCTGTCTTCTCTTTTTTACTGCCCGCCTTCTGCCTCACCTAGTACCATTTGGTGATTCTGCAGGTTTGTTGTACTTTACAATTCAGTATCGCCTATATTCATGTTATTAGACATATATACTATATACTATGAAGCAAAAAACACGGTGAATCAGCTTGTCTTATATGTGTTGTGAAGGCTTTTTGCTTGAACATTCAAGGTTCTTGTACTAGCACATGTTGAATTAAATATTGAATAAAAATAGAAGCAAGTGAATAATTGATATCAGCTATTATGTCAACATGTGTTAGTAGTGTTACCAGTGCGATTTGATTAAGAATCTGCGTTTACAGTGATTAAGCAGTTGCTAAGCTGCTGGTAAACTAAGCAGATACTGCTGCAATATGGTGAGTCCTGTGGATTTCCATTTCTATATTTATATCAACCTACCATCCAAAGATTATTAATGCTTACAACTTCATCCATCATATTCTGATGAAGTCAAACAGACCTGACATGTATTAATAAAAGGTCAATACTGGGCTGATGTGTTGGGAAATTGATGTATTAATATAACCCTAACAAATTTGGCATAACAATAAACAGATTGCTTGATTTTAATCAGCGCAATTATTAATATAAAATAAATAAGAAAGGAACAGTGGTCTCCAGTAAAAAAAAGAAAAGCCTTTAAGCATCATCCAAACATGCCACAAAGTGAGACACTCTTCAATGAATCAATCAAACTGAATAGGTTAATTATGCAATATGCTTGATTAATCACTTTGTTAGAAAACAGAATGAGCTATGGAGTGGCACGATGACAAATAGCAGCTTTTCTGTGTGAGCGGCAACACATCAATCAATACTTATAGTGTAGGTTAATAGTCGCACTAATTGCCCAGCAGTGTCTGATGGATGATGTTGAGTAACATGGCTGCCAGATGAGAACATGACAGCAGAATGTCAGAAACAAATGAAGAAAGAATGAGACGGAGAATACATTATAGATGCATCATAACATAACATTAAAACTGACAAAGCAAGACTTGTGGTATGAACTGTAGAACCATTCACATATGGCACTATATACTATGCTTAACTTATAGAATATAATTTATACTATCTTGATCCCTTTAAGGGGGAAATTTTTCTCTGCATTTGACCCATCCCTGTATATAGGGAGCAGTGGGCTGCCAACGACAGGCGCCCAGGGAGCCGGGGATTCAGTGTATTGCTCAGGTACACTTCGACACGTGACACGTCCCAGTCGGGGATCAAACCTTTGACCTTCCGGTTCCCAGACGACCTCTTAACCCAGTACGCCACGGTCGCCCCCGTTATGATCAGATTCTACAGGGCAACACATTTTCTTTTTGATATTAGTCGTGCATTTAGATGGTTTGATGGACCGATTGATAGATGCATGTGTACTTTTCGATTCCAAATGAATGCCCTGCTTACTGAGTGAAAGGTCAGGGAGAGATGAGAGATGATAATGATTTTTTAATGATGGTTCTGAAAGGCACCGCATTTGTGTCTCATGTGAAGTGCTTTGAGGGGGAGAAAGAGTTCTGCAGAGAGAGAAAGAAAGCTGGAGAAGACATGAGTCTGACAAGCACAATTAGCCCACCCCTTACATTCAGCAGATGAACAGCATGACCTTACAAGGCCTCGCCATTCTGTTCACTTCGTAACTATAATATTGTGTGATGTAAAGGCATGAAAAAACTATTTGATGGAACATCTTTTACTTTCGTTACATTTTAGTTAAAAAGTTAGAGATAAAAGCAAAGCAGTGCACTGAGATGTAACACACGTTAAAGAAGGTCAGTTTTCAAAGGCCTGGCTCATTTTGAGACACTGCTTCTCAGCAGGTTCCCTGTTCAGCAGTGGCAAAAGGAGTAAAAAAATAAAATGAGGGTATTTACAGAGAGCGAGAAAGGACAGAATCTAAATTAGCAGAAGACAATTACAGAAGAGAGTGGAGTCTGTAGATGAAAGATTAGCAGAGGTGATAAAGAGAGGCTCAGGATTTCAGAGTTAATTAGATGTGTTCACATCAGATGTTATTTATAGTACTAAACATATTCGTGTATCTTATAAAATCATAATTTTTGTGTTATTGTTTTAAGTGTAATTAGTAAAAGGAGTGTATAGGTTGATGTTCAATTTACTGGACATGGATAATAAAAGAATAATTCATATTTTGATTGAAGTCACGCAGCCTCAAAGAACAATACATTTCAACCAGTATGAGATAAACCTGCCTGAGCTAATGACTGAACCAAACAGTAAAGTGAGTGTACATTCAGTACATCAGGAATTCACTTCTTGCTGTTAAGAACAATATTAAGAAGACGATAAATCCATTAATGTCTGTGACCCGTTGAAATCATGATACTTAGAGGCTTTCAGCTTTCAGCTTCCTAAAGTTGGTAAGTATTTTTTGGCACCATATCAACTCATATGTGTTAGATCACATGAATGAAACATTGACTGCCGTGCATTTTGATATATTCCAAACACTGGGGATTAGCTGTAGATGGGAAATACATTGCCAAGACCTTGATAAGAATCAAAGAAATATATTAGTCAAAGGACTACACACTTTTTTTCCACACAGTGAAGAGACTTTGTATTAGTCAAACAGCCCAGTCATATATGGCAGATGCAGAGACATGAGGACCTCACAAAATAACGACATGTGGAAGGAGATTCCACAGCAGGTGAACTGTGTGACATTCTAGCACACAATGGAGAAAAAGAAAAATGATTCACAACCTTCCAAACCAACGTCAATGCCACAGCGGGGCCAGTGCCAGGATTTGTCATTATCTGTCATTGTTCCAGACAGAGGCAGTGACATCATGCCCAGAACTGAAATTGTTCATTGGTGGACAGCTTGTGTGTTGGTAGGCAACTGTGTCATTTCAAACTTCTCACATCCTATTGAGTAAAGATTAATTGGGGCATTGCATTTCTTTAAAAGACCCTTAGACCGTCTTAATTGCAGAAAATGCATTAAAATGCATCTTGTATCGAGATTCCACATGCCTGACCACATACCTTCATGTGGTCAGGCATGGCTTATAGGAGGTAATATACTGTTAAAGCAGCCAATCTACATGTGGTTTCATGAATGGATGTGAGAATTGATGATGGATAAATTACAAACCATTACTGATCACTCTGATTGAGCAATTTCTTCTCCGGACACATAAATAGTGAATGGACTGTATTCACAATGCAGTCGCTGCCAACCATGACAGTCACTGTGTGTACATGACTACCGTACTTTCCGGACTATAGAGCGCACCGGTGTATGTGCCGCACCAGCTGATTTTTAAAAGAAAAAAAGAAGGTGTACATAGATAAGCCGCACTGGCATATAAGCCGCAAGTGTCCCCGTTGAACAGCAAGATGCTTTTAACATTACTAAAGTTGTCTTCTTCTATGAACATCATAACATGTCGCTAGCTTCTAAGCTAATTTTAACATTACGGCCAATGGGGAAATGCTAACCGCGATTAGCATTGGCGAATATATAATCTATCTTTGTACATTTTTTCATGCAGACATACTTGCATTACAGACTAAGGTCTCTCATGGCTACCAAACGAAAAGCAATGAGGCAATACCGGTAACTGTTGTTGCTCATAGCTCTGAATAGCTGTTGTGCTAGCAGCAACTGGCCAAGCCAGTTGGCCGTAAATGCTATTCAGCGTTATGAGCAACGTCGACACGCTGCATGAGAAGAGCAGCTTTTTCTCAAGTCTGCCAGTGGATCCTAACAGCGCAGAGCAGTGTGAAAGAATCCACCATCACCAACGGGTTCCGAAAGGCTGGACTACTACGAGATGAAGAGGACAGCGCAATGAGGAGGACAACGCAAGCTCAAGGGCGGATTTGCCTCGGGAGCAAAGTGACACTGAGGGTGCAGAGCAGCTAGCAGAGCTACGAGCTACGAGCAACAACAGTTATTGCGTGTTTTTGTGTGCGTGTTTTTGAGTGAGAGAAATAAATCATCTTGGTTTGCAATATAACTCTGCTGTCCTGAGTCCTGTTGTTGCTCATAGCTCGTAGCTCTGCTACGAGCTTGAATCCGCCCTTGAGCTTGCGTTGTCCTCCTCATTGTGCTGTCCTCTTCATCCATATTGTAGCGACCCTGTCAGTAACAGCTGGTAGCAGAGGGGTTGCTGGTAGCAACTGTTCTGTGTCGGGAGCTAGTCAATGTTGTGTTAGACCGGAACCGGAAGTTGCGGTTGTTGTTGTGGCGGAGAAAAGCTACGGAAAAATCCGTATATAAATCGCACCGGACTATAAGCCGACGCCTCAAAGCGTGGGGTAAAAAGTAGCGGCTTATAGTCCGAAAAGTACGGTATATGTTTGTGTCTGCACAGTCATACCTCTTCTTGAGTCTTTTGGGGAATTGTAGCGGAGTTACCCAATGCTGTGAGGCTCTGGCTCTATTTCATCACAACGGGAAGCAGCACTTCAACTTTGTTCAGAAGAATCTGCAAAGCAAAACAAAAACAAATCTCAGCTTCCATCAAATAATATCAAACTGATTACATACTCGAAAATGGCCCCAGTGACATGAGTAAAGGTGAATGAAAACAGTAGGCACAGTCTTAGATAGGGACGGTTGCATGAAGTACATAATTGCTGTTTCAAGTCTGCACATTTGTCATTAAAACATATGCGAGTGCTGATATTTTGGATATACTGTAGATTTTTTTATCAGACATTAGAGTTCAACCATGCGTCATTCAGAACTCGTGCTTTAATTTAAAATTAAAATGCAGCATTTTGATCTCTACATGAGTACTATGTACTGGCTAAAAAAACAGCACAGAATAATGGCAGAAGAAAAATTAGGCAATTACTGTGCAAATAGATTTATTCTGTGAATCATTCTGAATGAACTTTTGAATAGACTTACAGCATTTGAAGGGGCCTCAACCTTAATAGAGAAAAACAAACATGAGCGTTTTATTCAGGGCTGCAACAACGAATCGATAAAATCTATAATAATCGATTATTAAAATAGTTTTCATTGTCGATTATCAAATTTCATTGTCGATTCGTTGTGTCGTGCGATTACTACGCCACTCAATAAGTCGCGGAGATGTTTGAGAAAAAAAAAAGTAAAAAAAAGAGCGGAGCACAGCGCAGGTTGTGAAGTGGAGCTTCTAATGACGACCAAGACACGTCTGGTTTTGAACGGAACACTTTACTTTCTGAAAACTGCAGTTTAACAACTGTTACAGTGAACAGACTGTTGCACCCGACATGTACGTTCGGTTTTCACATATCGTTATCATTGTTGGCGTGAATAAGCAAGTATCATGCTACTTCCTGTCTCTTCACAGTAAAATCAGTTCCGTTTTCATGCTCTTCACAATAAAAGTAAACATGCGATCAAACAATTTACAACAGAGGAAAGAGCATCGGAGAGACCCGTAACGTTGTTCTGAAACATGGAGGAGGCAGAGAAATCAGTACGACCTAAGTCGTCCAAGGTGTGGGAGCATTTCACACTTAATGAATTGAAAAAGTGACATAATATGGCACGGGAGCACCACGGTGATGATTCAGTTTGTGAGTGTAGTGTAGAGAACAAGTTCTGACGTTCAAACAAATCCTGTTAAGTTTTCTGATTTGTATTTTTCATAAATTATTTATTGTTCTGACAGCTCAGGTCCCTTTAAACAAAAATCTACATATTTTTGTGCACATGTGTATGTTTTTTGTGTTAGTCCATTTGTTTTTTAATTATTATTTTAACAGCTCAGGGATGTTCAAGGAGCAAGATGTTTGTGCACTTTCTGAAGATCAGTTCTGTTTTTGAATAAAGGGTTGGAAATCAATGCTTTTTTTTTTTTTATCCGATTAATCGAAAAAATAATCACCCGATTAATAGATTATTAAAATAATCGTTAGTTGCAGCCCTAGTTTTATTAAAAAAATGTTTTATGCAAGTTGACATAGCTATGATTCGTGGAAGGTGGTATGTGACCATTAGTCCATCAGTCTGACAATTAAAAGCTCGAATGGAAGCCTGTTCATATTCTACATAAACAAATGGTATCGGCCATAAGCTATCTGTCAAAATAAATAACTGGGCTTACTGGTGCATTCAAAGCTATCTCTCATGCAAACTCTCTTTAAATGAGCAATGAGCAGCTGTGCTCTCGAGTCACGTTCATCAACGTCATAGCCTACACACCAATCATGTGCAAGAGGTCCCGTGATAAGAGATGAAACAAAGATGTTGGACTCATTCCGAAATGACTAAAAATGAGACAGCAAAGACTAAAACCAACTTCTAATTTTGAGCATGACAAAATGGTCAACTCATACAAATATGATAATTATCGTACATCTGCCGATGCTTTGTGGATCAATCACTCCTAGCCAAGTGTGCAGCATCAACTGTTAATGAAGTTCAACTTAACCAGTAAATAATTAGGGTAACCATATTATATTATCAATATGTAGAAAAGAAAGCACTTAATTTACAAAGCCCTGCTGTTAGCTTTTGCGGTGGTCATGCTAATGTAAAGAATGTGTAGGATTGAACATACGAATGATTTTGCAATTGTAAAAACCTTACTGGTACTTAAAGTCTGTCCTGTAGTTTTAACCATTTAAATGTAATGGGATCATTCCAATCAGGGGTTCCATCCCCTTGGGAGAATGTTTACAGTTTGCTTAGATGACAATTGGCGAACTGGAATATGAGATATCTTGTATGCAACAGACCACAATGTGACCAGATGGAGGCGCTTAGAGGAAAGCTCAGGCTGTGGAGAATGAACATGCCCAACTTCATGGCATGCTCATCAGATTTGATGAGCCACTAAATAAATAGTCAGAGTGTTAATCCTATAGGGACCATGAATATTCATACACAATTCCACAGCATCCTAGCCAGAAGGGTAAAGCAGATAAACCAAATAGACAAGTCAACAGAAACATTTAGGTGACACCAAAAATGCAAAGTACAATACAGGTGAAGGTACAGCCCCAAAATACTGCGAATATTGGTCTGTCACTGCTTTCATTAGCCATTGCATCTTTAATGTACTGTCCTCCATAGTCTGTCATTGTGTCTGCTATTGTATATGTGTATTTTGGACTTCAACTATACCCCTGAGTTTCCTGCTGTCATTTGTTGCAGTCTTTTAAAAACATTATATATTTGGCATTAAGAAAGATTACAAGGCATTACAAGGTATCATAAGTGCATTACGAGCACAGTGTGAGAGAATTATTATTAAATGTTAATACTTTTTTAATACTTGCCTGGTGATTATATTGTAATCATTTGATGTGAGCTTTTAGTTGGCTTAGTGTCTGCTTAAAAGGCAACACCTTACACAATGTCATTTGTCCTTGTGTTTGCTCTCTCTCACCACACACATCAATTTCAATTCTGCATTTCAATCATTGTGGTTCTTATCCTTTTCATGGAAGCTGTTGCAGCCAGCAACAACCATTAGCCTGTGTTTTCATGCAGCTATGTGTGCGCAGGATCTAAGGCCCTCCACCTCTGTGATAGGCCAGGCATTGTTCTGGCTGAGGATGATAAATATCATTCACTCAGCTGCTGATGAATATAAGGATGCAGAGTCAGAAACAACAGTGGCACAAATTTTCCACAAACAAAATGGACATCTTAACTTGTTTTCCAGTGTGATATCCCATCTTACAATAATTTATTCTTAAAAATTGTTTAATACTATATTTAGCTAGTGAAGATGTTTTATTTGGTATTGTGTTGCGTGATTTCTGGAATCTTATAACAAAGTAGAATCAATCAATCAGCCTCCAAGGCCACCGGAGGATGGAACATCTCTTATATAGTATCTGTTACTCATAGAAACAGTTTAATGAATGAAAAAACCTTCCCTGTGGTGGCAAAACTCACAATTGAATCATCCTACATCCAGTTTGGAACTATTAACTAGTTTTCTTACAATTTTCTTACAATTAACTTATACATAACAGTAACAACATAACACACTAGCTGAGAACAAACTCAGCTAGCCCCTGGCTCTTTCCAATATAGAGCCTTGGCTGCCACCTGGCCGTTGATTATTTGGATGGTATTGTTTTGCATCATCAAAGCTTAAAACAAACTGTAAGTTAGTTGGCTAAATGGCATTGAAGTAGCCGTATTAAAATTGGTGTATTGTAACCAGCACAACGCTTAAGATCATGTCCTTGTTGTTTTTTAACGCAACATCAACTTGGCAATGTTGGTCAGTCAGCCCTTCCAACAATTTGGTAACAGGGAAACTAAAACTTATGGATATCCATGGAATTTGGTTTAAATATTGCAATGCAATCGCCTGACGACAACTTCACTATTGGGCAATTCTGCAAAAACCTGGATAACGTTCAACCAATGCTTTTCTTATTTCTTTAATTCTGACTTTTTGCAGTATTTGGGCTATGGTCAGGGTTAGGCATTTTAAATGCTTGGAAAAGGTTAGACAGGGTTAGGGTGACGGTTCATTAATTAACACTAACATCAACATTAATTAACAGACATTATTGCAGGTCCGTCACAATATGTAAACTCTAGTCTCCTCCATGAAAGTCAGACATACTAGATGCTCATCCACCTCCCTGACCTCCACTTCGCTACATACATATTGTGCACTTATTCCTGCACTGGCATCAAAGTTGGCATTGGACGTAAATGTTGAGGTGCAGAATCTCCCAATATACTGTAGATGTAATTTGCATCGATACTGGGCTTCAATATTCATGGTCATGATATGATGAATTTTTTTAGTGCTATCAAGCTCAATGCAGGATCAATTCATGGTCCTCACATGCATTCATTCTTCTATTGAGATCATTTGAATGAGTGCATGCTCTTTGCTCTAGTACCAGCCACAGGACATATGAAGTGGATCTTTAATAACAGCATTTGAATATTTTGCATAGCATGTGTTGTTGGAAGTTGTGCTAAAGAAGACACTGAACTCCATTTGCCCACTATTGAATTGCTGTAATAATAACTACACCCTACCTCACTCACCTCAACTGTGAAAATGTGTCATTCTGAATCTTTTGGATTAAATCTCATGATCTCCATCTAATACAACAAAACATGTGGACATTTTCCTTATTTGCAATTCAAGAAACAGAAGGCAATAATGGAAGATTATCTACAACAAGACCATAGAATAGTCATTTGAGTATGCATGTGCTCTGCATTCAGGGATACATTGGTTGAACTGCAGGTAATAAAGGGGGCTTGTAGGAGTTTTGGATCAAGAATCCCATTTCTCCCACACTGCCGTTTCTAGCAGAGAAAACACTTCACAGGCAGAGAAACACTTCAGTTTTCATGAAGTGTTTATAGTGGAGTGGATCTGTTGTACTTGACAATACATTAGTGAAAGATGTAGTTACACTGATTATTCCACAGCCATGTGAACCTCTGTACAGCGTGCTATGTGAGCATTTATGCCTAAACACGTGCGACATTACAGCAGGGCCCCGGGTGTTATTTTGAATGTGGCTTTAGAAATTTTATCATAATCAATAATACAGTGTAAATCATACCAATAAGACAAATATATTTTATAAAGTAAAAACATGATCACACACCTGTATGTGCAACACAATCTCACTCCCAATTTATACAAAAAATATTGCAGCTTGGTCAGTGGCCCTATGGTTCAAACTATGACGCTCTATATTCCCTCTACTGTCCGTTTTGGACGTGTCAGTGACAAAGTGTCAGTTGTAGCTTGTTACATGCCCAGTGTCTTTTCAATATTAACTTCTGTATTCACAGGAAACGTACAATTTCTGCTCATTACATACATACAGTCTCAAAATAAACTTTCAACATAACTTTAAGGTTTACTTATCCAGCAAAAGTACTTGGTTAAGTTTAGGCAACAAAACTACTTAAAAGATCATTGCTGTTGTTAGTAAAGTACTGAAGTTATGTAAAACAAATAATAATGTTGACTCCTTTCCACACCATCTCCTGTGTTGTTCGTCACATCCAAATCTTACCTACCACCATCTCATTCAAAAGGCAAAAGGTATCTCTATGTGTTGTATAAGGAGGCGGTTGTGATGAGTTGGCGGTGAGAGCAGGTTGGTATGTGAGCAGACTGCTAAATCACTTACAACCAACTCTGTCTCATCAAAATTGCATTGATGTACGACTAATTTGTTTTTCCTAAACAGTTTGGAAGACTTTCTGGGTGTACAAAGGATAGGACATTGACACAGGAGACCATGGTTTGCATCCTGCATCCCGCTAGATTAAAGATACTAAAACACTTTGGTTTAGATAAGGGAGAGACTGTGGTTTTGATTATAATCAATGACTAGAAGAGATTCAGATGCATCACTCTTCAGGGGTAGTGTTTTCTGACAACTTATCCATACTCCTTTGAATGTCCGGTAACACTTTATAATAACTACACACTATGAACATTAGTTAAGTATGAGTAAACACTTAATTCATCATTTGTAAAGCATTGTTCCTGCATTAACACTCATTAGAATGCAATTCATAACAGTTAAATGTTTTATTGTTGATTAGACAAGCTTATTAATCAATAATAAAACATTTATAACTTTCATGAATTGCATACTAATGAGTGTTGTTGTAGGAACAATGCTTTATCAATGATTAATTAAGTGTTTACTCATACTAATGCTTTATAGCGTGTAGTTATTATATCGTGTTACAGAATGTCCAGAATCTTACACACAGGTTTTTTGAGATATCGCAAATTTGGAGTATGTCATTCTATCTGGTTGATTGAAGATGCTGGTTGCATATGTTAAGAATGTTCATATTTGTCCTTTGATGTGTATATGCAGAAACATGTATAAACACACACATAGCTCAGTGGTCTAAGTATGTAATTTAAGGTAACACAAATACTGGCGACTGGCACATCAACAGCTCCTTAATTAGTACCAGCTAATGGCATATAAAGATATCACTTGTCTAGTGCATTATAATACATTAGCACACACACACACACACACATCTGAACACACAGAGCTTTTAGAAAAAAGGAAAATGGAACACAAAGAGAGAGAGAGCGCTGTCAGTCCAATCAGGAGGGGAACAACAGCAGTGAGGCAGAAACACTCCAGATGTCACCTCTGTGTGTGCGTGTGTGTGAATGTGTGTGTTTAAGAGAGGACAGGTAGGAGGGTGAGATCTTGTTTGGCCTCCTCTGCCCTAAAATTCTCTTTTGGGATCCCCTCCACCACACACACAGGCACACACACCACACACACACAGTTGTGTTTCCATTACTTTTGGGGACATTACATTGACTTTCCTTCATTTCCTGGAGACTATAACTTCTACCAGTCTGATGAATGCTAACCCTTACCCTAATCTTAAACCATGTCTTCACCCTAAAATGTACTGATTTACATTATGGGGATGAATAATTGTCCCCATTCTTTTTCAAAAAAGGCTAGTCCCCACTTTATGACAGTTTATGACAGATTTTTGTCCCCACATGACAGGTTAAAACCTGCCCACATACACATAACACACTCTCACACACACACTCACACACACACACACACACACACGATGACACATTGACACACTCTGACTCTGTCAGAGTGCTTCACTTCACTCTTCTGGGTCACTGGCAGGTCTCACACATCATGTGCTCATCAAACTGTGAGTGTGAATTTGCGTGTGTATGTGAGTGTGTCAGCACATCAGTGCGAGAGAGCAAGAGAATGGAGTGTGTATACTAGTGTCTGCACAAGTACTTTACATGCGTAGACCTACATGCACAGCGACCTATATGACTGTTGACGGATAAACATCCACCCCTCTCTTTAACACACACATGGGCAAAAAGAAAAATATATATATTTTCACAATTTTGCAGTGGAATATTATCACTGATGACCACTGCAATGATCACAGTTTAGCACTCGAAGAACAGGTCCCCTGTGACGAGGAGGCCATTACTTAGCACTGCACTGTCAGTGTCAACACTCCAGGTAGTGGTGTATCCTCCAGATGACCCTTTCTTGCTGCTGGTGTAGGAAATTTAGGTTTAGAAGTGTGTTTTAAGAAATTATAATATAATTGCTTCATAATTCATAATTAAGAAATCATAATTGGAAGTGTTTTGGAATACATAGATAGAAGTGATTTGTAGTTAGAAGTGTATCTTAGTATTTGTAGCAACGTTATATCTATGTTTGTGACACTTGTGAAGTTTTTGCCAAAAGTTGCAAATCATACAGTCATTGAATGTATTTAGAATAGTAAGGGACAGATAGATTTCTAAACAGGCAATTACTGGTCATGCCCGTGCGAGGGTCCTGCGAGAAGGAGGAGCCAGCTGGATTTAGCCATTAGGAACATTGTTGGATGTTTTTCGAACTATGTAAGGCGGGGGAGAAAGGACTTCCGGTCTCTTGCTCTGGTTCCACTGTGTGGGTGTAACGCTTTCGGGGTGAGCGGGTCATATTCTATGTAACTGTAAATAATGTACTTCACTATGTGACTGTTTTAGCTTCAGAAGTATTAAATACTTTTGTTTATAATTGAAACCGGCTGACTCTTTGGAAAGGCTGGTCTCCCACAGTTTAAGAGGCTCTCGAAGTCCACAAATAAGGCACTGGCTTCCTAAGCCAGGGATTGTGGATTCGAGTCCCATCTGGGGTGCCAAATTTGTGGACAAATTTCTGAACTGGCAGACCAACATCAACGCTGTGTACAAGAAGGGGATGAGTCAACTATTTTTCTTGAGGAAACTTCGATCCTTCAACGCGTGCAGCAAGATGCTGGAGATGTTCTACCAGTCTGTTGTGGCCAGTGCACTGTACTTCTCTGTAGTCTGCTGGGGGAGCAGCATTGGAGCCGGAGACACCAACATACTTAATAAACTGGTTAAGAAGGCCGGCTCCATCATTGGCTGCAAACAAGACAATCTGGAAAAGGTGGTGGAGAGGAGGACACTGAATAAACTATTATCCATATTTAATAACCCGGACCACCCTCTCCACCACCTCCTGCAGGGACAGCGGAGCACTTTCTCCAACACACTGATTCAGCTCCGCTGTCACAAGGACAGATACAGGAGAACATTCCTGCCCACTGCCATATCACTGTATAATAAATCACCTCTGACCAAGTCACACACAAGACTGTACCACTGATACACTGTTGTTGCTGCTGTTGGTGATCTTGTGCACTACTGTTTTGTTTATTTATTTATTTATTTTTTTCCTACTTAGTTAACCTAATACAATTCTATTCAGTGTATATACTGTGCATTTGTATTACTTTGTTTTCTTAAATGTAATAGGTCCTGCTCTGTTATTTTATTATATTGTATATAGTGTGCATTTTCCATACCCAATATTTTATTTTATTGTGTAACCCTGTTTGCTGCTGCCACAGACAAATTTCCCCTTGGGGATGAATAAAGTACATTTCCATTCTATTCTATTCTGTTCTACATTAACTTTGTTCAAAGCTATTTTTGTCACCTCTCTGCACCACTAATGTTCCTCCCTGTCGTCGTCCCGTGCATGACAGCTACATCCAAGAGCTCCTCACTGAGAGTCAGGTCTTATGAACATGGATAGATACGCTGTATCCGTGTTGTCTGTGCTTTCATCAACAGTTAATTAAAAACACAAGTACCTGCTTGTCTCTTAGCTAGCTGTGTTGTTAGATTGCTGCTAGTTAATGAACTCTGTCTGCGATGGTGTTTCTTCACAAACTGACATTTGTAAAAGTCTGTATCTGGTCGGAGCACTGCTCACATACCTTTAGCATGCACTGGGCTGTAGCTTGTGTAAATATATTCTGCTGTGATTGCAGTCTGCCTTTTAATTCTTGGACAATTTGATGTTTTTCTTGGAGGCTAAATTTAGCTCCGTGTTTGGTGTCAAAATGCCGACGTGAATTGTATAACAGAACCTGTATTCCTTCATCACCGACACTGCCTCATAACACAGAAGACAGACCCGTTTTTCTCCTTGAAGCACAAACATGTATTCACTTTCCCATCTTTCATTACATTTTCTTGCCTCTGCATCAATTGTTCTCTTCGTGGACATTTTGGGATTATTTGTCGATCTTTTTCAATCGTTGGAAAACCGCTTTTCGGGACAGACAACATGCTATCTCATAATTTCAACTTTCTATCTCATAATTTCGACCATGGGGATACTTTTATTTTCAAGTCTAACTTTTAATTATTTTCCCAAAAAAAATAAATATATATTTTTTTTTGCTGGCGGATTCGCGGGCCACATAAAATGACGTTGCGGTCCCGCTGGCCTTGAGTTTGACACGTGTGTAATACAGTATCGGCCTTTTGAAGTCAACACTGTCATTAGAGACACAAAGCTGTGCTATCTGTGGAATGATTTGCTCTTGTCATGGCAACAGTGTCAGCATGAAGCAATAACAACCACTGAAAACAAGTCATAATCCAATCACCCAATGACTTGAACCTCAGGAATCTTAAAGTCATCAACTTAATGTAACAGGACCATTTTATTGGAACAAGTAATGAGAACTGCATCTAGCAAGCTTTTAGCAAAAAAGTATATGGTCAAGTAAAGGATCATATTTACCCAAATCATCAGCATTATGGAAATCTATCCGTTGCTCATTAATTAAGGATCCAAACCGTGTTCCACATTGAGTTGTCTGCAACTAGGAATTTAAATATCTTGGATTCATCAATTTTACAATAAGAAAACTGACTTTTTGTGAACCTTTTGTCATGTCTAATTATGCTACAAAATGCTTTAAGAATAAATCATTTTCTCCTATATCAATAAGAAATCTTCTGCTGTTTAGATCTCCGTCATGTAATCTGGGAAATACACTTTCTTACCTTCTCGTTGAGATTCAGATGAGAAGATGAATACCACTCATGTCTGCGCACCAACTATGGAGCTACAGCCAGTACGCAGTTGGCTTAGCTTTCATTAACATTGTACCTGATGACGTCTACTTTCTGGTTTTACCCCAAAAAATGAAAATAAAAAGGTAATAATAAGAATAATCATCTCACGCTGCTTATTTTAACAAAAAATAAAGGGGGATACTTTCTCCTGTTAAGATCCTGAACAGGAGTTAAACTGGATAGAGTGAAAGGGCTATTCAGCTGTGATTGGTTTAATATCAGTGACAGCTCACCACTGCAACGATGTTTAAGACACTTTCACTAATACACAAATGATAGTCGTCAAGACATTTAAGTCTGTCGGCGAACTAACATTGCAACTCTTAGAGGATAACATGTAGCAAAGAAATACATAAATGAATATAAAAACCAGTGCATATCATGGGCCTGTCGATTTCATTTGTAACATTTTACTCTTTCAAAAACTGACAAAGCAAGACTTGTAGTATGTTTGGGATCATCAAGCCTCTTTCACAAAACAAATGATCAGATTTGATTTTAAAGTATACTCACAAATGTTTTCACAAATATTTCAGCATTCATAAAAAATAACTTATATTAAGAACTACACATGTTTAAATGTTTAAAGAATTTTTTTTGAATACATTCAAACAAAACTCTATTCACAAAGACATCAGCTGAATTCATCAGCTTAATTCAGATATAAAGGCTCATGGGCGCACAGCAGAAAGCAACAACAGTGCATGTGCTGTTGTCGGAGCAGTCTTGAGGACAGAGTGTGCCGCCTGGGACTGCAGATGGCTCATCATTATCTTTCAACTAGCAAGGGCAATACTCCTGGATCTCCGCAACAGCCCGGAGCTGAGACTGAGAGGGGGAGAGAGAGACCCCAGCTCGTCCCTCCACATGTCCAAATGATCTCTGCTCTCGCCTCCCTGGACACGAGGACAGTCCAGAGGGAGGTAGGTGACCTGTGTGGCATACTGTATCTCAAGCATCTGTCAGCCACACGCTCACAAATGTACCAGTTGGTACTATTAAACTGATAAACTCCGCAGTGACACAGATTTAGATAAGAGGACTACAAAGTCCCTCTAGAGCAGGGGTCTCAAACTAGGCTCTAGTTACGGCCCGCTACGTCATTTTATGTGGCCTGCGAATCCGCCAGCAAAAAAAAAAAAGTAAATAATTTTTTTTTTAATTAGACTAATAATCATAAAAATATCCCCATCGTCGACATTATGAGATAGAAAGTCGAAGTTATGAGATACAAAGTCAAAAAGATGAGATAGAAAGTCAATATTATGAGATTGAGATTGACAGTCAAAATTATGAGATTGAAAATCAAAATTATGAGATTGAAAGTCAAAATCATGAGATTAACAATCAAAATTATGAGATTGAAAGTCAAAAAGATGAGATTGAAAATCAAAATTATGAAATAGAAAGTCAAAATTATGAGATACTTAAACAGTTAGAAGCAGCTCTTTGACTGGTTACTGTACATTTGACATGGAAATGTATTGTGAGTACATTGAAGACTACTTTAAACTGTGAATGCAGAGAGTTATTTAACAATATGTTTCGAGTAGTTACATTTACAACCGGCCCTTTGTGGGCGACCATGATGCTGATGTGGCCCGGAGTGAAAATGAGTTTGAGACCCCTGCTCTAGAGGCGTCACTATTCATGACACCCCAAAATGATTGTTGTAAAATAACGAATGGAATATTCCACAATATTGTGATGGTTTGGTTAATTCTATAGCCTCATTACTTCAGATGCAAGAAATGTATGGTATTCCTTCGTGGTGGCATTGTATAGTGGTTAGGATGATGGAAACATCAGGTTTCTTTCCCTGGGGACCATGAATATCCACAAGAAGTGTAATTGATGTCCAGGTAACAGTTTGCTGGAAACCCTGTGATGAACCAAAGTACTCAACAAGTTTGAAATGGTGAAAAGTTTCACTTGATGGTGACAATAAACAAAAGGTCAGGGGATCATTGCTGCAATCTTATCATCCCCACCGCTGCTCTCCTCTCCCAGGGTTGTAATGTCAGTGGCTAATTACAAGTCAGACATGTCCCACTGTCCCTCCAATCTCTTTTGACACACTATAATATAGTAATCTCAGAGCCTCATTTCACTAGTGTCACAATGCCATCCTTAGGTCATTGCTATAGCAGGGTAAATACATTTCCAAGCCTTTCCTTCCAAGAACCAGGACTTTTACCCAGGAGGCCACTGTTTGTGTCCTTTGTGAAACCAAAAGTAAAGGTTGACTTTACTGACTAACTTACGTAACATACTTTGTAATTTAAGTCGCATAACAAACACATTTATTTTAACCCAAACCATGAACTTTCCCCTAAACCTAACAAAGTAGTTTTCTTTGAATTCACGTTCAAGTTAACCACCGGTTGAAATCGGACCAGTCCTCGGAACAGGCCGCGGGGCAACAACTCGTAGGTGGCGGGGGTAGAGGCCAGGGGCGTCGTTAGGCCTAAAATGTTCTTCAGCCCCCCCAAATAATTTGGCATTACTGGCTTTAAAAAAAAAGGAAGAAAAAAGTAATTTATAACTCTAACATGCTACATCTGTGCGTGCGTTCTGGTTTGTATGTTTTCTCCCCCTTCAAATTACAGTCCAATAGCCTATCATCATACTTAACGATATAAAGTTGACACTGTCAGGTCCATTCTCCATCCATTGTGTGCGTCCCTTTAAGAATTAGGATTTGGGAGTGACGCGGATATGAAAACCAGTTTATCCGTCTTTCCTTTACAAGCAGGAAAATTATTTCTCTCTCTTTATTTGAGAAAAGTTCATATTTGTGTTGTCAAATTTCACTATGACCCTGAAATTCTGTCTCTTGTGTTATCATATACTGAATGCAAGCAAAACTAGAGAGCAAAATCACACTCTCTGATTGAACCAATCTATGAACTGTCTGAAACAATGGATATCTGCGACCCCAGACATGCCACGCCCCTTGGGGCTAAGCCCCCCCCCCTTTCTTTGAATCCTACAAACGCCCCTGGTAGAGGCGAGGCAATGCAGTGTGATCGAAAAGGCCCAGACTAGAGGTTTGAATGCAGGAGACCAAAGACAAAGGGTTGGATCCCCCCTTCGGCTATAGACAAGACTTAGTTTCTTCGTGGAGAAAAAGGTACCCAAAAAAAAGCTGGTGACTACAGACTACAGGCCAGCATGCAGGCTTCATTGCGCAATGCAAAGTTGACCCAGATTTCCCAAAATGTGGTGATTCGTACTAATGTAATAGGATTCATTTAAAAATGTGAAAGAGTTGATTTTGTTTTATTCTACATAACTGATTTTTTATAAACATGGTACAGAGTTCATGATTTGTTCAAAAATGTTACAAAGGTAGTAGGTAGTACAAACTATGATGTGAAGATATGATGGTTAATGATTTCCAATTTTTTTTTAGAAATGATTTTTTACAAAAATATAACAGGTGCGATTTTGAACAAAATACACAATCATTGTTAATAATTATTGTGAGGAATAATTAACATTGACATGTGATCAGTCTCTTCACATATATTATTATTATTAAAAGGTGATCTGTACAACTTTGTTAATCATGAAGTTTGTATCAAACAAGTAGCCATTCGTACTGCTGAGTACCCTTGAAGTAGCTCTCAGTTTAAAAAAGGTTGGAGACCCCTGTGTTAGACTAACCTGCTCGTTAGTGCGTTAAAAAGTAATGCAAAGGGGTCCTGGAAAAGCACCTGAATTTCACGAGTTGGGACGGCAGGTTATAAACAAAAACAACTAAATAGTCTGTATGTTGTCTTCATGCTACATTACAGTTTAGTAGGCAAGTTGTTCAAGAACAAAAGGAAGTTCAAATTTAGGAGAAGACCTCAGAGACCTCAGAGTGGCATAGTGGCATGGTTATGTGGTAGGAACTTTTATATAACTCATTGGTTGTCCCTTTTCTCTCTGCCGTCTGTTTCCTTTATGACTTTATGTTACATTACTCTTCAGGAGTGATGCACAGAAAGTGTCTTGATGCTTAAGAAAAATGTTTAGGCCTGTATATTTGTTTCTTAAGTAAACTGTACATAATCATCATAAATGACTTGCTTACAAGAGTGATTAAAATTATCTCAATGAACTCGCTTCATATGTTTGAAATGAATATAATTTCTAATTTCTAAACTAAGATCATAAGATTAATGAGAAATTATGATTTGCAGAGATTCTTTGCAGAGCGGTTGAGAAAACACTAGTGTAGGGGAAATAAATGTTCTTAGAAAGGTCAAGGGAAGTAAAGAGAGAGATAATGAAAATAAATTGCAGAGGGGAAGGAAATAGGAAGGAAATAATGGCAAAAGCATGTGGAACAAAGAGGGAAAAAAGGACGACAAAGAGCATAAGAGGTTAAAGAACAGAGAAAGAGAAGAATGGAAAGCTACAATAAAAGTGGTGGAGAGGAGATGAAAGGGTATGTCAAAGAGCATGGAGTAGACGGGGCAAGTGAAAAAATAATAAAATAAAGAGGATGGGAGACGAGGGAATTGAAAAGGCCCTGTTTGCATTGAAAACTAAAGCAGGAGTGGAAGAAGGGAAAATCAAATTAAGAGCGGAAGGAAGCAAATAAATAGGAAATTGATTTCCAGGTCTCCTGAGGGAATTATCCCCTACTAAGAAACCGCAGGAGGTGACAGCAACTATATCAATTGTTTGACTCTTAAACTGTTGAAATGTGATGGCAGGGAATTTGAGGAGAGCATTGCTACTGAAGAATTAAGTATGTATATATATTTCCCTCCAGGCATGTAATCGTGTATGTGGACACCTTACCTGGATCAGGAAAATATTTGTGAATGCAGATGTGAATGCATGCAGATCCCATTGCAAACTGAGGTAGTCAGGCTCACATTGTGTTAGGATGTTAAGAAATACAATCTGGCCAACAAGTTGAAAGGTCATCTAATTCCTCCTCTACCTACTATCTCAAGCCACCCATGAAAAAGCGACAGATGACCTTCCACTGCAATGGAACAATAAGAACAGCTCACACAGCAGCACTGCTTATCTTGACCTGGGGGTTCACCAAGTTTGGTGATTAGTTTGGTAAATGGGTTGTAACAGTATTTCCATGGTACGATTA
This sequence comes from Melanostigma gelatinosum, assembly GCF_949748355.1. Classification (NCBI taxonomy): domain Eukaryota; kingdom Metazoa; phylum Chordata; class Actinopteri; order Perciformes; family Zoarcidae; genus Melanostigma; species Melanostigma gelatinosum. The sequence goes on along the minus strand of NC_136644.1, from coordinate 12,049,333 downwards.
CCATCTCAGAAAATATCTCGGTATAATGGTTTCTTCGTCTTCTTAATAGCATTATTATCAGTAACAAGAACTTTTAAAGGATTGAAAACAGAACATAAATGAAGCATGTTAGTTAAAATGTTAGGAGCACTATAGAATGTTAAAATACCTTCTAAATTAAAACATCAGCTCTGATCCTTTGAAATAATATCCTATGATTATTTACAATAACAAAGTGTCGGTGCCCGACTGCTCTCACAATCACTTGTTGTCAATACCCAACACAGGTGCCACTGTGAGCTTTTGCTCTGAGAAGCGAATGCATGTTACCTCCAGCTCTGTTTTTTGTTTTTGACCAATCAACAATAACTACAAGAACTTGAACATGAAACACCTACTGACGTGTCTGGACTGGCCTCGGTCGGAGCTAGCTGCTGTTGCTGACTGAAGGTAAGCCCACATGCATGCCATTTTAAGTGCAGAAACATAGCGTTATTTGACTGATGTTTGTCTCCTGATGGTGGTAAGCATTAAATGACCCAGTGGAGCAGCTAAAGCTGGCACCACATGATAAGGCCTCTGTGCAGTATAGAAATAACGTTGACTTATCAGTTCAGCATCCCTCTTGGTGGCAGCCCCAGTGTTCACTGTCCTGAGACCGTCCTCTGACAGAGAGGATTTCAACCTTCATTCAAGATGTCTCACTGACATAGAGCAGGGAAGTCCAGGACATAGCACTCATGGATATGTGCGAGTTTTACATCATTTGTTGGATGATAAGAGTTTGCATCATGCTTCAGTCTTGTACTTTCTAAAAGGTCTTCGTAAAATATCCAATTGAGAATGTTGCAGAGGGTTTTACATCACCATGGCTAAATGTGGAAGTAAGTGCACAAATGCTTTGAGGACGATGAGTTCCTTTCAAGACCATGAGAAAAAAAAAGAAAAATCTAACTGCACAGGTCTCCATTCAGAAAATGTTAACTTCTCTCCCAACACAAAAATACAATTTCCACAAAATGCCTATTGCAGTCAGATGTGGTGGTGCAACATGTTTAATTTTTCATAGCCCAAATGTGAATTGACTGGCTCCAGGAGCTGACAATGATTATTGCGAGCAGTAAACCTAAATCAAAAATTTTAACATTTACACTTGTTTGATATGACAAAGTTGACACTGAGTGCTTTTCAGTTTTATGTCGCTCAGGCTTAATGTTTCTGCCTCAATAAACAAATACACACACACTAAATCAGCTCTACACAATCAAAGCGCTTATGCATCTGGAGTGAAACTGCTTGACATTAAGTCGAAATGTAAATGTGTCTGAATGGCTAATAGTCAGTAAAGGGTTGCTTGCCTACAGCCTTTCTGGCTCATCCAGCAGAAAAGGTACGTGTAATTCTCAGACTTTTATTGGTGCATTTGTTCTGTAGCAGTAGTGGTGAGGGGTTGTACAATATATCTGAGATATTTCTGGGTTTGATGATATTGAAAATCACTTCATCATAACATAGTGTACACAGTAGAGTGACAAACAGGATGACTGTGGAACTGTTTTTCCCCTGTGACTATGAAGACATTTACAGCCGAAGCTACTGTAGGATATTTTATTGAGTTTCCTTTTAGCTAAATGTTCTGAATTCATTTGAGTTCCCTCTGATAAACAGTTACACAGTGTATGTTTTGGGCTTCTATTGAGAAAGGTAAGAACAGAAGAAGGGGATCTGGTCTGCACTGCCTTAGTCAAGGTTGAAAGGAACAATAGTGTTTGCTATCTTGGTTCGGACTACTGTGCTTCCATGTTGTGTACACTATAGTGTACGTTCCAAATATGTCCGCTCAATTGTTCCAAAAAAATATGTAGATTCCATAACACGCAATATTTGATAACTAAAGCAATTCGTTTTTAGGTGAACGAAATCCTGTGTGAACAAAAATACTGAATATATTTAATTGCTGTAGTGTATGTATGTACTTTGTAATGTATGTTTCATGCAAATGTTCTCTTTTGAACTTCATCCCTTAATTCACACGTGTCAAACTCAAGGCCCGCAGCAAAAAAAATTTAAGTTAGACTTGAAAATAAAAGTATCCCCATGGTCGAAATTATGAGATACAAAGTTGAAATTATGAGATAGCATGTTGTCTGTGTAACGACATTAAAATTATCACAACAGGTGGACAGGAGAGGGAACAGCCTGAAAAGAGGTTTTCCAACGATTGAAAAAGATCGACAAATAATCCCAAAATGTCCACGAAGAGGAAAGTTGATGCAGAGGCAAGAAAATGTGATGAAAGATGTGAAAGTGAATGTGAATGTGAATGTGAAAGTGAAGTACATGTTTGTGCTGCAAGGAGAAAAACGTGTCTGTTTTCTGTGTTATGAGGCGTGTCGGTGATGAAGGATATAATTCACGTCGGCATTTTGACACCAAACACGGAGCTAAATTTAGCTTCCAAGAAAAACATCAAATTGTCCAAAAATTAAAAGGCAGACTGCAATCACAGCAGAATATATTTACACAGCTACAGCCCAGTGCATGCTAAAGGTATGTGAGCAGTGCTCCGACCAGATACAGACTTTTACAAATGTCAGTTTGTGAAGAAACACCATCGCAGACAGAGTTCATTAACTAGCAGCAATCTAACAACACAGCTAGCTAAGAGACGAGCAGGTACTTGTGTTTTTAATTAACTGTTGATGAAAGCACAGACAACACGGATACATCATCTATCAGTGTTTATCAGACATTAGTGATGCAGAGAGGTGACAAAAATAGCTTTGAACAAAGTTAATGTAATAACTTGTGTTTGATATTTGTCTTTGTTATTTTCTTTAATAGTTTGCTCTTTGATAGAGTAATGTGTGTTTCTTAACCCTAAATTAAAAGGATTTATGTTATAATAACAGATATGTGCTTAAATATCATTTTACATTTATATAACTGCATGTACAATATTTTTATACTTGAATGAACAATAATCAAATGCAGAGAGAGTTATTTAACAATATGTTTGGAGAAGTTACAGTTATACAGTCTTAGCGTTACAACCGGCCCTTTGAGGGCGACCGTGATGCTGATGTGGCCCGGAGTGAAAATTAGTTTGACACCCCTGCCTTAATTCATCGGTGGGGTGGGCTTCTTTCAGTAGACATCAAACTGAAGTGAAATAAAAGAGTCTAGCTTAGAGCTTGGGTAGAGCAGAGGATGATGAAGGTCAGCACCTCCACGTCTGAGGCGTAGTGAGGGAACGATGGAGGGTGACATCAACAGGCGGGTGGGTGCAGCTACAGAATTAGGGTACACATTAGGGTACCACTTATCATGTGGGAACATGATAAGTGGGAACATGATAAGTGGTACTGCTCGAGCGCCTGATCAATAAGTGCAACATGGTGGCCTCGCGCATTGTCAACAGACAAATCGGAAACTGAAGACTGAATTTTTCATTCTAATACCCGCGTCTCTGAAAAATGTATAAACACTGGAGGATTTCATTCTCAAGTAACAGAGTACCTCGTAAAAAATCCATGCTAATGTGCTGTGCCTACAGGCTAGTCAAACAGACAGTCTTAAATAGTGGATTTAAATGATGAAAGTACAGATAGTGCAGCACAGGGAGCCCTCCACTCCGTTTCCATGTCCATCAGTCTCTTAATATATCCCGCTTACACACACACACACACACACACACACACACACACACACACACACACACACACACACACACACACATTTCTCTCATTGTCTGAGTATAAAATATTTGAGAGTGATTTTTTGTATCTGTATGTCGTATCATGCATGCATGTGTGTGTGTGTGTGTGTGTGTGTGTGTGTGTGTGTGTGTGTGTGTGTGTGTGTGTGCGTGTGTGTGTGTGTGTGCATGCGTGTGTGTTTGTAAGGCGATTTTGGTGATAATAATTGACATGACAGAGTCTAGGAGTTTGGTGTCAGCTGAAATGAGAGTACGGCTGAATGGACCAAGCACGCGCACACACACATACACACACAGACACACACGCACCATCATCACCATCATCAAAGGTGGCTAAATAGCACATACAGAAGTTAAAAAGCTACATCATCTTGACAAGCTAATCCTGATTAACATTTCTTACAGCTGAAGTTCATTGACTGCGGCATAAATGTGGATTTAGTTTACGTGATATATAACTGCAATGGGTTGCTCAGAGATGAGGACGATCCAACGACACTCTGGAAGTTATTTCAATGCCAAAATTCCAAACTGACAATAACAATAGCCTGGGCCTCCAGTGTTAAGTCAAAACATGTGCATCAGATCCGAGAGCCAAGCCAGTAATTAGAATAAGTGCATGCATGCATAATGAATGAGTTTTTCAACCTGTTTTCTGTGATTAGTGTAATTACATCGTGTATTGCATGTAAACAATACGGCTAAGTGTGGACAAATTTGAAAGATAATAAAAAGTTTTGCAAGTGATTCCAATGTCACCTTCGACTTCTTTCCGTTTTCGGTTGCAATTGGCTCGAGCTTTACACGAAAGAAGAGGGGCAGGCACTTTCCTTCAACGCGGACTCTCGTTGGCTATTGTAGGCTGTGGACATGGAAGCTCCTATTGGGTCAAGTGAGGTGTCAATCCAAAGGTCAGAGTGCAGCCGCCATTTTGAGACCCAGATACCGGCAATGTTTACATGCAAACTGGTTACGTTGGAAAATACATGTATAATCGGGCATATCTGCTAATTTGCAATGATGCAACAGCAGTCCGTGGGTATTTATTGATGTAATAATGTGTTTTGGACTAAATATTTTACTTTATTGGATCGTCTGGACCTTTGCCAACAAGACCGTTTTTGTCGGAATATTATCGATGGGTGGATTACTATGTACAGATGTACATAGTACAGATGTACACTTAACACTCCAAAAGCCCGTGGGCGGGCCGTCGGCGTCTTAACAGGTTAATTAATATAATTTGGACAACAATGGAGCTCCATGGAAGAATATGGGAAATCAGCTATGGTAAGGCTTCAGATACACAGGCACCACTTCTTAGAAGGATCACTATTGGTTTTGGTCTTTTCATGAGAATTTGAAAATATGCATATCGAATACCATCAGATATCAATTAAAATAAGTGTCCTATCACATATTATAATAATGAGATATGCCTTCGTTAAAATCCACACCAACTATTGCACAACACAGAGGCTAACAATACAAGGAGTGTTCGTTCTTTATTGAGCTGTTGTTTCTTATTGCTGCAGGGAGATTTGTGTTAATACAAAGTAGTCCTCACCGCAGAAAAAAACAACAACTCCATGTTGCTGAGGGAAAATTAAAGTTTGAATGTCTTGAAGGTTTACTTTGGTTAAGCTTGATAACTTTCTCTGTGGCTTAACAAAGGTCCATCCCTATGCTGTTTTTGGAGCACCGCACAGCCTTTTCCTTGTCCGAACAGACAGAGCTATTTTTGGTGAATGTGAGTCTTTTTTATTTTTAGCGTGGCTTGGTAACTAGCAATAATAGATAAATTAAATGAATGAACTTACCCAAAATCTCAAGTACAACACAAATTTGCCTCCTGCCTCTTGGATAACAGCAGACTAATTGCACGTGGCTCCTTCGGCAGGTCTGGACCAAGAGGAGCCCAGAGGAGCCCAGAGGTCTGTTCAGTGGCCCGTACCAGTCGAACACTGTGGTTGTACTAGTGGGCAGCTCTCAGTGTGAACGCATAGAAGTGTGAGATTGTGAAGCGGGGCAGTTCTACATCTGAGCATGGATCTCAGCTCACTCCCCCTTGATAAATACAAACAGAAATCCCTCTCACACACACACGCATATACAGATGCAGATAGATGCTGCTGTGGCGCTGTCACAGCTTCTCCTCTCCTCCACGCTCTTTTGTCCCGTCTTTCATTTGTTCCCTGTACAGTTTCCCATTGGTCACTCCTGTTCTCGCTCTCTTATTCTTTCTATGTTCTCTGCATGTTGATCATCCCCCTGCTCAGTGCTTCTAGCTCTGTGTTTGCCTTTCTCTGTCTCTCTCTTGGTGACATGGTTCAATAGAGCGTATTGTCACTGGCCACAGTAACACTCCAGTCATCCCGGGAATTCTCTCTAACACACACACACACATGAAAGAAAAGCAAAAAAAATAAATAACCTGGATGTCAGCTTCACCTCCTTGCCGTTGGCTGTAAGTGCATGTGCGTGTGCAATGTCATCAGTAGTTTTTCAGAGGGCAGCTTATTTAAGTGATTTTATCATTATGTAAATTACATCAGGAGAGCAGCCTAATCTATTCTGATTGGCTGCTGCTCCCCATGTGTGTGCGTGTATGCGAGTGTGGGTTCAAAATAAGCCAATTAACAATAATTGTTTCCTGTGTGTCTCTCATCTTGCCTGTTGAGAGGCGATGTCAAAATGTCACTGATAATTTGATGCATCCTCCCTCTGTGTGTCAGGTCCGTCGTCAGATCCTCTCCCAGTCACCACTGCCACAATAAAAGATCAACAGAATGCTTTTTCCCCTGATGGAAAACACTTTCAGTGGACCTTGACTTGGAATTGTCAGACTTTTTCTATTTTCAAAGTTAAGAATGAACTTTGATATTTAACTTTCCAACCAACTTAGACAATAAGTCCTCATGTGCTGTGCACAGGGCTGTAGTTAACATTGAGAGCACGTAGGCAGTACCTTGTATTTTATTTTCTGGGAATTTTGGTGGATGTTCAGATGAAAACGTTCAGAAAATATAATTGCTTAGCTTTCCTAAATATATGAAATTAAATTAAAAAGAATAATAAAAAAATGTAGCTCAAGGCAAGGCAAGTTTATTTGTATAGCACATTTCAACAACAAGGTAATTCAAAGTGCTTCACATAAAACCATTAAAAGCATCAAAACATAAGGCAAAAGAAAAGGAGATTTAAAAACAATTAAGAACATTCATTAAAGCATTAAAAAACAGTGCAAGAAATAAAATGCAGTAGTAAAATGCAGAAATGCAGGAAATTGATTAATATATGAATTGAATGTGGTTCAATTAAAGGCAGCAGCAAACAGAAAAGTCTTCAATCTTGATTTAAATGAGCTGAGGGTCTCAGCAGACCTGCACCTTTCTGGGACTTTGTTCCAGATATGTGGAGCAGAAAAACTGAACGCTGCTTCTCCATGTTTAGTTCTGACTCTGGGAACAGATAGTAGACCGGTCCCAGACGACCTGAGGGGTCGGGATGGTTCATAAGGTAGCAGCAGATCAGAGATGTATTTTGGCCCTAAACCATTCAGTGCTTTGTAAACCAACAGCAGGATTTTAAAGTCAATTCTTTGTTGGACAGGAAGCCAGTGCAAAGACCTCAGAACTGGAGTGATGTGATCCACCCTCCTGGTCTTAGTGAGGACTCGAGCTGCAGCGTTCTGAATCAGCTGCAGCTTTCTGACAGACTTTTTACAGAGACCTGTAAACACACCGTTACAGTAGTCCAGTCTGCTGAAGATAAATGCGTGGACAAGTTTTTCCAAATCCTGTTGAGACATAAGTCCTCTAATCCTTGATATATTCTTCAGGTGATAGTAGGCTGATTTTGTAATTGTCTTGATATGGCTGTTCAGGTTGAGGTCTGAATCCATAACTACACCTAGATTTCTGGCTTGGTTTGTGGGTTTTAACATCAGTGACTGAAGCTGAGCGGTGATTTTCAATTGTTCGTCCTTGGTACCGAAAACAATTACTTCTGTTTTATCTTTGTTTAATTGAAGAAAATTCTGGCACATCCAGTTGTTGATTTGTTCAATGCAGTTACCCAGCCCTTGTATGGGATTATAGTCCCCTGGTGACATAGGTATGTAGATTTGTGTGTCATCTGCATAATTATGATAACACACTTTGTTGTTTTCCATAATCTGAGCTAGTGGAAGCATGTAGATGTTGAACAGAAGAGGCCCCAGTATTGAACCTTGGGGAACACCACATGTCATTTTAGTCAGCTCCGATGTGTAATGAGCCACAGACACAAAGTATTCTCGGCCCTTCAAGTAGGATTCAAACCAGTTAAGTGCTGTGCCAGAGAGTCCCACCCAGATTTTTAGTCTTTCTAGGAGTATGGCATGGTCGACCGTGTCGAATGCAGCACTGAGATATAGTAAGACTAAGACTGAACTTCTGCCATTGTCTATGTTTAAGTGGATGTCGTTGAAAACCTTAACAAGAGCAGTTTCAGTGCTGTGGTGCTGTCGAAAGCCTGACTGGAAAACATCAAAGCAGTTATTTACGGTCAAGAAGTTGGTCAGCTGTTGGAAAACCGCTTTTTCAATTATTTTACTCAAAAATGGGAGGTTTGATATTGGCCGATAATTTTTCATCGTTGCGAAGTCTAAACTAACCTTCTTTAGGAGTGGTTTAATAACTGCAGTTTTTATGGCTTGTGGGAAGACACCTGAGAGAAGGGATGTGTTTACAATTTGTAAGAGATCAGTGGTCATGTAGTTTGAAATATTTTTGAAAAAGTGTGTTGGTAGAATATCCAAGCAGCAGGAGGATGACTTCAGATGTTGTATAATGTCTTCTAGGCTTCTACGGTCGATTGAATGAAATTGTGTCATGATATTTGAATGTATGTTATTCAGAGATTGGGACAACACATATCCTGTGGTTGATGTGGAGGCACTGACTGCTTGTCTAATTTTCTGAATTTTGTCAGTAAAAAAGGAGGCAAATTGATTGCATGCCCAGGTGGATTGGAGTTCAGCAGCTACCGGCACTGGAGGGTTTGTTAGCCTGTCGACAGTAGCAAATAAGGCGCGTGTGTTGTTCTTGTTTTTGGTTATGATGTCAGAGAAGAATGACTGCCTTGCATTTCTAAGTTCCAAATTATATTTGCGAAGTCTCTCTTTATAGATGTCACAGTGAACCTGGAGATTCGTTTTTGGCCACCTGCGCTCAGCTTTCCGACACTCTCGTTTCTCCATTTTGACCAACGTAGCATTTCTCCAAGGAGATCTTTGCTTACCCGAGACAACCTTCACTTTAGTGGGTGCAATGGCATCAACAATATTTTTAACTTTAAAATTGAAGCCATCTACAAGCTCATTGACTGAGAGGCAAGAGAGGGCTGGTGTGGAGGAGAACTTCTGAATAAATAGTTCACTGGTGTTTTCAGAGATGTAACGCTTTGTCACAACCTTGGTTTGGACATTTGTGTGCAAGGAGATTGCACTGTCAAAGAAAACACAGAAATGGTCAGAGAGTGCAACATCAGTCACAGCAACCTTGGAAATGTTTACACCTTTGGTGATGATTAGGTCCAGAGTGTACCCCCTGTTGTTGGTGGGTGGGTCAAGCGCAAGTTCAGTCAGGAAGACACTCACTAGTAATCTCTGTCTTTCCTCTCCTTGTAATTACTCTATCAGCTGATTGGGGGCGTGTACTTTTAAGTAACCAACCAGATTCGGCACACCGGTTCCTCAAGCCAATCATATGGTTGCTGTCAATCTTTAAATAGTGTTCTCCTCTCTGCTGCTGTCAGTTGTCATTTCAGCGAAGCAGATGTGAAGCGATACTATTTCCCTTACATTTTAAACAACTAGTTGTGGGTAACTGAGACAATGACGGATTCCGACTTTGATCGTTTCAGGAAGAGTCGGGTCGCAACATCGTGTTTAGCCGGAGCCGGCATTCAGCTCACCAGGTGGCCGGCGCAGGAGCACTCGCCCAGCGGCTCCCCTCAGACGAGCAAGAAGCCCTCTTGGCTCGGCTAGTAGTTTGCGGTGGTATCCTAGTAAGTCTAACAGTTACTCGCGATCAGTCGATTCATCGCTGGGCTCATCCGAGCTCCACAGGTGGCATCCCGTACTCTCTCCACCAGCACTCCTGGCCTCCATTGCAGACAAAGCCGTCATTTCCACCGGGTAGCTCCATCCGCTCCATCGATACTGGTCTTCAATCTCTGGTAAACGATGCAGCTTCTGTTATACTGTTAACAGCGGCGCCACCAGCCGCCATGCTAAATCAGCTCCACGGGACAGTTCAGGGCAGGGCAGGGCAGGTTTGTTTGTATAGCACATTTCAACAACGGGGTAGTTCGGGGTGCTTCACATGGAACCATTGGAAGCATCAAAACACAAGGCAAAAGAAAAGGAGTTTTCAAAAACAATTAAAAAACAGTGTAAGAAATAGGATGCAGTGGTAAAATGCAGAAATGCAGTACATTGATTGATATATAAATTGAGTGTGGTTCAATTGGAGGCAGCGGCGGACAGGGGGGTCTTCAGTCTTGATTTGGATGGGCTGGGGGTCTCGGCGGACCTGCAGCTTTCTGGGACTTTGTTCCGGATGTGTGGAGCGGAGGGGCTGGGCGCTGCTTCTCCGTGTTTGGTTCTGACTCTGGGAACAGAGGGTGGACCGGTCCCGGACGACCTGAGGGGTCGGGATGGTGCATGGGGTGGTAGCGGATCGGAGATGTGTTTTGGTCCCGGACCATTCGGTGCTTTGTGGGCCAGCAGCAGGATTTTGGAGTCGGTTCTTTGTTGGACAGGAGGCCAGTGCGGGGACCTCGGAGCTGGAGTGATGTGGTCCACCCTCCTGGTCTTAGTGAGGGCTCCTCGCTGTTGAAACGGAGACTTTGTTTCCGCTCCTGGTCATTTTCCGACAAATGAGGAAGTCATGGGGCTGACACACGTCTGGAGCTCCGGAGCATCGCTCTCATTTAATTAGCATGAAAGCACCTGTCCCAGTAGTGGAAGTGGAGCGCATTCATGAGACTACAAATCATTATGAGCCGAAATAAACATAACTAAGCAGCAGCTAGTTAGCAGTGAGTTTATCCTCGTCGTAGTGATGGGCGCGATGCGTACTCGCGGCAAGTAATCACGGCAGGCGCGTGATGCGGGTAGGCCCGCAAGTGATCACGGTTCGATCATACACCTCTGAATTCAATCTGGCACGGGCGGTTCTCATGATCAATTGTATATCACAAATAGTGCACTGATAAAACACTATTGTAATGTCTGGGGAGTATAGGAGATGGGCCAATTATTTTTGAGAGGCTTCAGAACAGCAGGGTTTTCATTTTGAGTAAATGTTTGGCAGCCACATCCGGTAGTTTACAGGATATGTAACCTGTGTTTTGTATGATACATTTAATACTTTATTTTTCCCTAACAGGGCTTGGCTAAGGCGATCAGTAGTTTATGAATATGAGGTTACAGATGACTACAATCTCTTTGGGGAGGTAGGCCATGGCTTGTGTCAGCTATGCCAACGTGCTATGAGTAACACACCTCTGTTATTCTTCACAGCCGATGTTGTTGGTACGCCTCTGGTGTTTCAGAGAATGACAACGCATAGAGCAGGGTGTTCAAATGAACTTCAACAAGCCCAGTTTGAGAGAGGTTCCTCATGCAAAGGTCCGGAACATCACGGTCGGTCTAACGTGCGGGATGATTTAGTCCCATATAAATTGAAGTAGCCTAACAGTTGTATCAACGTTGGTTGGTTCGTAGTCAACAGCTGATTATTAAATCAAGAAGTTGAAGGAATATGTAGTGTAAAGTAATGGATGCATTCATAGATTAAATTACATAACATAAGCTTTTAAGAACTTTCATCTTAAAAAGATAAAGTACCTCATTTTAGTAAATGAATGCAACTGTATCGTCATGCAGCTTTAAATTCAGTACAATCAGGGTGAAGCGATGTAAATGGAAGTATTACATCGTACGTTGAAGAGGATTGTGTGCAGCAACATTATTTGTTGTTATTAAACATTTGGTTCAGCTCTATTCCTCTTGTGACATCATAGTTGGGCAGTGAAATCATGTGATAGGATTCTGATTATTGGGCTCATATCGGTGCCTCTATTCTTTTGGATTGAGCGGGTGAGTTTGCTCAAAATATTTTGCTTAGTGGCGCTTCACCTGGCTGCTTGGAATAATCATAATGGTCTCTGGACATATGAAACACACTGGGTTAAACTGCATGGGAGGAATGAACTTTTAAGAGTCTGTCCATAGTGGTTAAGGCTGATTTATAAATGTCCACATTCTGTGTTTGGGAGGCGGCCATGTGTAATGTCGTAACCCGGCTCCCAAGCTATGACAAATACGGAAGGACACGAGGCAGGATGGGATTTAAAGGTAGTTATGATAACATACTAAAGAGCGGCTACCAATGGTGAGGTGTGACAGTCAGTAACATCAGTAAGGTAACGAGAATGCATGCCTGTTGAAGTGTGGGGCATGGTCAGCGGAAGTAAAAGACCACATCTTTAAACGGGCAGCACTGGCAGAGAGGAGTTCATATGCACAGAAGAGCAATGGAGTAGGGCTGTTATTCCTCAGAGCTCCAGGACCAGGGGCTCTGTAGCCAGTAATCTGCCACAACGGCGCTATTGTGACTCCTGACGGGGACGGTTAAGTGGCAAAACCATACGTGGACATTTATACATAAAGTAGATCAGCTCCATTCAGGCTCATCCCCTAGGGACGCGCTTTTCCTCTCCTGCTCGTTGGACATGGCATCTTCCTTGGCCTAAGATGCACAATCTACCTTGATGATGGGTGCCGCGCTGACCTGCGTGTCAGGTCGCTGTGCGATCACTTGAATGGTGTAACAAGCTGAGTTTCCCTGATTCACTACAACGTCGACATGGATGCAGACCATCCGTGGGTTTTGGGGGATTCTGTTAAGGCCAGTGGTTTGCTAGACACAAAGGGTAACTCAAGCACTTTAAAGCCTTAACAATGTGTATGGTAAGTCATGCATAATTCATGCGTCATGTTGACATTGTTTCTGGCATTGTGGCTCGTCATGCAATTTGTCTAATAGCATTATCTCATTCATGCAAAATGTATTATCTCTAGAGCTACCTCTCGCATGCTGTTGGTCAAGTGGATCTTCGCGCATCACGGTATAAGGCCATTGCACGAAAGTCTGTTGGACTCACACTATTCTGGTCTAATGGGTACGTGACTTGGCTGGTAACTCATGGCCTAAACACTCCAAATGCGGAGGTGCTTGCACAGTAGTTGTGGCTTGGTTAGACTACTATTCTTACTCCAGCTATACTCAGGGCACTCTTTTAGAATAGGGGCTGCTACTTCGGCAGCTAACTAAGGCATCTCTGCTACTACCCTACAACAATTGGGACGTGGGTCATCCTCTACCTTCACATCTTACATTCGCCCCGATCTCAACACCGTCCTCGATAATCAAAGATCATTGACGCCTTAAAATCCGGTAAGGAATGCATATAACTGGTGGTGGTGACATGTTTACATCGATTGGTGTATCGTTGGTAGGTCATATATTTGGTATTGGTTCATAGCAGGGGATAGCATTATACCCTTCTTGAAATGTTCCTTATAGTAACACTTAGGTATGGTTCACATTATATTGTGCAAATGGATATCCTATCAGCACTGTATATTACTGTGCTCTGCGTTTATCTTGCTCTATTCCTCTGGTGTGACTCGACCGTTTTCTCCACCTGATTGGTCTAACACTGTTTCCCAATCTCCTGGTCTCACGTGACCTGGCTTATCGTGACTGTTTTCCTAGGTGAACGTGACCTGGTTTAACGTGTCTGTGTTTCCTAGGTGACCGTGACCTGGCTTAACGTGTCTGTTTCCTGGTCCGACGGGACCGTTTTACTTTCCTAAAAGAAAAGGTGGGTGCCCCGTTTCTAATTTCCTGGTCGGTATGATAAGAGACCCGTCCAGAGTTGACAAATTTCTAATTTCGCAGTCAGATATGACATAATTTCTGTTTCGCGGTCCGAGTGATGCGAGACCTGTCAAAGTATGACATACGTTCTAGTTTCCCGGGTGAGCTCACCCGGTCTGGTTGTGCTGAGGCAGTCATACCCCAAACATGTGGGGGCCGTAAGACCCCCAACCGTGCTGTTCTACGTTCTCTCTTGAACCCCCCTATTCTGCTCTGCGGTCTAAACGTGACCCATTACTATCCTACGCTGTGGTCTAAATATGACCCCACCTATCCTTGTCTGCGGTCTAGCTTGACCCTCACCTATCCAGTCCTGCGCTCGGACCCTCCGCAGGGCCGACCCCGCCATATGTTTCGGGATCTGTTGAAATCCTACCATACTCCACTAGGGGCTATCTAGACCCGCACTATCCTGTGTCTGCGGTCTTCCAGACCCCGTATCCTAGTCTGCAGTCCATCGTGACATTCCTCTGTCCTTTGCTTTGACTCAACCGGTCCTCTTACCTCTGGTCTAACATCTACTTGTTCACGTTCTACCCTTAGAGTTCTCTCATGACTAATTGTCTATTTTCTTAGGAAATTCACCACAGCAGTAGGTAAGGTATGTATTTATTTATTTATTTATTCATATAAATAAAGGTATTTTTGGGGATTAGGCCTGTTGGACCTCAGTATCCCTACCCTCGGTGATAGTACTTCAGGATGGAGTCCAATCGCCAAAGACTTTGCACTTTTCATATTTGACGCGTGTATAATAAATCATTGTTAACTTATGAAACAAGTCTCTCCTGATTGAAATGTAGCTCAAGCGCAAGTTCAGTCAGGAAGACACTCACTAGTAATCTCTGTCTTTCCTCTCCTTATAATTACTCTATCAGCTGATTGGGGGCGTGCACTTTTAAGTAACCAACCAGATTCGGCACACCGGTTCCTCAAGCCAATCATATGGTTGCTGTCAATCTTTAAATAGTGTTCTCCTCTCTGCTGCTGTCAGTTGTCATTTCAGCGAAGCAGATGCAACCCTCCTCCACCCCAGTCGCCTCCAGTCAGCATCACAGTCATGCTCCTGATTCATCATCAGATTGCAGCAACTCCTTTCATCACCACCACCAGTGTCTGGACTCCAGGGCGGATTAGGCCTGTTGGACCTCAGTATCCCTACCCTCGGTGATAGTACTTCAGGATGGAGTCCAATCGCCAAAGACTTTGCACTTTTCATATTTGACGCTTGTATAATAAATCATTGTTAACTTATGAAACAAGTCTCTCCTGATTGAACTACATTCATCCATGTGTGTAATCACCAACCAATGTAAGCAGACAAATTAGAACAATACAAGTTTATGAAAAGAAAAGATATTTTGAATTGTAAAGTTTGTACATATGTGCCCTTTGTGTGTCTTTCTTTGGGTATTGTTTCCCTTAAAACTCCAGCGGCTCTGTCTTTATCAGCTCTCCTCTGAAGTAATGCCCTGCTGTGTGTGTGTGTGAGTGTGGATGTGAGTGTGCGCGGGTCATCTATGTTGACGAGATATTCATTAAGTGCCAAACCATGAAATATCAATTATGCAAAAGTCTTGTTTGTATTTGGCCGTCCAAAACTCGTTGAAGACGGCTGTGAGAATGCCGACCGAGAGCGGATTAACAGGCGCTATTACAATGGTTTCAAATGGCAAACAGAGCAGAGTCACACAGATATGAAAACCTGTATGTTCATTCATCACGGCCCTCAGTGGCCTGAACAAACCTCTCACTGCTCATTTTGTAATTATTCTATTGTAATTAACAACTGGCATTGTTCTCCAATAAACATGTGGGGAATGTTTACTGTCTGCAAAATGAGGCTTATAAACTGTTACGGATGTGGATTATTGATGACATATTTATTTATTTTCTTTATTAAAGCCACTCATGGCCAGTATTTTCTGGATATATTTTTCTTTGAAGACGCTGAATTGTCTTCTGGCCATATTTGAACAGCCTCAACTGCATTTGGACTGTTGAAGGACAATATGACAATTTTCAATGTAGTTCTAATGAAAACTCGTACTTTTTTTCCTTCTTTTTGCTATGTGCAAAGAGCCATACTATAGGTCGATTTTTTTAATTAAAGAAAGCTAAATTGGTTTGAGTATAAAAAGAAGAAAAAATGGTTCAAATGCTAGAAGAGTTGTCAGTTCCCTTAAAAAGGGAATTTGTAGGAAATGTGGAAAACCAGGAGAGGGATTGGCCAGGCTTTTGAGAAAGAGAGGGACTTCCTGACTAACCTAATAATAATAATTAGAGGAATGATTTTGGAGAGGCTTCTCTCTCTCTTTCTCTCTCTCATTCTTACACAAACCAACGTATCCTCACACAATACTTTGTAGGGTATCTTACCAAAATATATTTATTATTTCCCGTGCATTCTCCTCCAAATGTATTTAAATAAATACATTTTATGAGGGAATCAAACTCCTCTAATGGTCCACTTTCAATCAGTAAATATGCCATTATTTCTCTTTATATAGATATATTTCAAATGCTGGCAGAAGCTCTCTGTGGGGTGAACTCCAGTCAAACTGACAGCAGATGTACAGTAGTAGAAGACACGGACATGCAATAAGGAACCACTGCCACTTCTTGTCTCTGACGGCTAAGAGGTTGGTTCATACAAACTGAATTTGGATAACTTTGGGGTTAAACCAGGTCACACTCATCAGGTGATTGCTCATCTTCAGTTTTTTGATCAAAGAGTCTTTGGACCACTCTGAATAAGATGTACCATTTAAATTGGCTTATGTTTATTGTAAATTTGTGTTTGTACATTGTGTTTGTACATTGAGAGCGGAGTGGAAACCGGAGACAAATTCCATGTATGCGTAAGCACACACGGCCAACAAAGCTGATTCTGATTCTGATTCTAAATGCATGACAAAACACAAGCGCTCCTCTCAATGAGGTGTATACAAATCATTCAAAGTCCAAATGATTGAGAATTAGCCCACTCACACCAAGACCACTTCCTAATGTCTTCTCACATATTTTGCATGTGCAAAAGCCATATCTCTCTTTCTCTGCCAACACCTGGGAATGGAACACACTCACTCCAACCATTAATTAACATGCAATGGAATCATTATCTCACCGCTTCAGCACAGACCCAACTGGAGCTGGAAAATAATTTGCTATTCCTAAAGATGTATAAGCTACCACATCAAGGTTACACTAATAATGCAGTGCTATGTTGCCATCCTGTGGAGTTCAGAGGAGGAATAAACATCCCATACTGCACCTGTTCATGCTGAACTGGATGGGAAGACGAGTTTAGAAAACTGATCTTGTCTCAGAGTCACAGTATGTGCGTAAACAAATCAACATTACTCTGCCTTTCTACCTTTCTGGCTTGTAAGCATACAGTTGCTGCATTAAATCGTGGCTTTGAAATAGAATCTCAAACAGCTCTGTGTAGAGGATATCAAAATCATTGTACAATTTGATTTGTCTTGACAAACATGAAGGTTATCAAGTGGGGTTTAGAAAGGCTTTAAGGAACAAACCGTCTAGTGGAATATTCTCAACACAAAGAAATCCTCCAGTTTAATAGATCAGTTACCCACTATCATAATACATTGTTTCTCACTTATCTCCAGTGGTATCTCACTAACTTAGTTACTTTTTGTTTTATATCTTGAGGTTTTGAGAAATATATGCCACTCCATTACAGTTAGTGGTGTTCAAAGTCCTGTATACAATTTCTAATCCAGAGCTGACTACTTTGTGCTCAAGCGAAAAAAAGAGCAGCCCTTTCATGATTATTAATCAAAAATGAAAACACATACCTATCCAATCATGCAGGTGTTTAATACTCAATAGATGATGGACGCTATTGCAGACGCAAAGGCGTAAACATGCCGTAAAAGATAATAAAAAGTTGAGAGACCGTCAATTGTTTTTTGTCATGTTAGGAGGACTGTCTCACATTCTCACATATTGTGAGCTACATAATGTATTATATTAAAATGATGTTCAGGTTTACACTCAAAATGTTCAACGCTAAGCATTGATTAGAGTTATATATCTTTACATACAGACCAGCGGGTTATGCCCTGACAAAGTGACCATACGGCCATGCAATAGAATTTTTTTATTCTCTGGGCAACGCAGATGCCTGTAACCATAGAAACTTACTCCTGCCTATGCGCCCTAGGGCTCCATCTAATGTCTTTTTTCTGTTATATTCAAGGCTTCTATTGAGGTTTTGTTGATTTAAAGCTTTGAATTGGCATCCATTATCCATCCATCCTGTCATTCATATATATATGTCTGTTGTCAAATTTTGACCCTAATTATATTTCAACACTTAAAAAGGGTAAAAAAACAAATTGAATTGTGTGTTGTTGGCTGTCTAAATGGAATATGTATTGCTGTCATATTGCTGCTAGACTGCAACATGTATACAGGTGCATCCCTTCCTTTTGGGTGTGGCAACCGGGAGGGAAACTGTTTTTGACTGCAGTGAAAACTGTTTTTTGAAAAGCTACATGCCAACATATGTGGATTAAAGCAGAATTTGTTGTGAGATAAGACATGTTGTGAATATGAGAAATGATTACAGATAATTACAAACAAGATGACTGGGCGCCACTTACTGTGTGTGAGAGAGAGAGAGAGACAGAGAAAGAGAGAGAGTTGGTGGACTATTGCAAGTAAGTGTATCGTTCATTCTTAATTAGGCACAGCGGCGCTTTGAGCCAAATGCATGTAAAATGCCTGAATGCTCACATTGACACTGTAATACTGATGTTTACAAGGTACAAAGTACTGGACAAAATATAATTTTGGTCTAACCTGGATGAAAAGTCATGGGATCGAATTCATTCAAATTTATCCTGAATGCATATATATACCAAAAACTATGGCAACCCATGCTTGTTGAGACATTTCACTCTGATTGAAAAGGTTGCAAAGTATATCTGTAAGTATTTCACTGGAGTAGTGAAAACTTTGTCCTGCTGATGGGGCAAAATAAAGAGTCAGTGGAACATCAAAATCAGATCCATTCTTAGGAATCATGAATGTCTGGAGAAAATGAAATACCAATCTGATATTTTTTTAAGACCAAAGTAGTAGACCGACACTGACTAAAGGACTTTACCATCCTATAGTGGCTCGAAAAAAGGGGATGTGCTTGCAAAGGTCCAGTCCAAAGGTCAAGCCTCGCAGAAAAATACAATGCTTGCAAAGCTGATGCAGCGAGTGATTAGTTATTGTGATTGCAATACATCCAAGTCTGGTATGCAGGACAGATCCACTGAGGGGCCACTTTTTGACTAATTCAAGAAGGATGTACAGTATTAACATCTTGCTAACTGTGCCTGAGATCCAATCACAATGTGAGCTACACTACCTGCAGAAATAGTCTGGCAAATCCAACACATTCTGATTACATGCCAACTACATTTACACCTTATATTAAATCATGCCATGTCATTTCTTATTCAGAGGAGACATTCTGACACAGACGCAATGAATAAATGGAATGTCCATCCAAATACATTTCTTTTGAATTTTGACCGCTCTTTTTCACACAAACATAACATAATAAAATGTACTTTTTCATGGTAAATATGTGTCCCCGGTCAGATTTGCAGCTCCATGTTATGTCTGATGGAGCAGTACCACCTCCAGCAAGGGGACCTCCATTGTTATTTCAGCACTGTGGCTAACGCTGAAATGTCGCAGGCCCCCCCCCTTGTACCAAAATGCAGTAAAGGTCTACTGTTGGATGGCAGATAAAATATGATAAAGTGACTGCTAGCCTGTACCTCCAGTATATAACACATAATACAAGACCATCTCGGTTGCTCCTCCAGTGGAGAAAACATAATACATGAGCCTCTAGGGTGCCCCTCCAGTGGAGAAAACATAATACATGAGCCTCTAGGGTGCCCCTCCAGTGGAGAAAACATAATACATGAGCCTCTAGGGTGCCCCTCCAGTGGAGAAAACATGATCCAGATCGCTCTAGAGCAGGGGTGTCAAACTCATTTTCACTCTGGGCCACATCAGCATCACGGTCGCCCTCAAAGGGCCGGTTGTAACTGTAAGACTGTATAACTAACTTCTCCTAACATATTGTTAAATAACTCTCTCTGCATTTGATTATTGTTCATTCAAGTGTACACATATTGTACATGCAGTTATACAAATGAAAAATGATATTTAAATACATTTCTGTTATTATAACATAAATCATTTTAATTGAGGGTTAAGAAACCCACATTACTCTATCAAATATCAAACTATTAAAGAAAATAACAAAGACAAATATCAAACACAAGTTATTACATTAACTTTGTTCAAAGCTATTTTTGTCACCTCTCTGCATCACTAATGTTCCTCCCTGTCGTCGTTCTGTGCATTGCAGCTACATCCAAGAGCTCCTCACTGAGAGTCAGGTCTGATAAACATGGATAGATGCTCTGTATCCGTGTTGTCTGTGCTTTCATCAACAGTTAATTAAAAATACAAGTACCTGCTCGTCTCTTCGGCTAGCTGTGTTGTTAGATTGCTGCTAGTTCATGAATTCGGTCTGCGATGGTGTTTCTTCACAAACTGACATTTATAAAAGTCTGTATCTGGTCGGAGCACTGCTCACATACCTTTAGCATGCACTGGGCTGTAGCTTTTGTAAATATATTCTGCTGTGATTGCAGTCTGCCTTTTAATTCTTGGACAATTTGATGTTTTTCTTGGAGGCTAAATTTAGCTCCGTGTTTGGTGTCAAAATGCCGACGTGAATTGTATTCCTTCATCACCGACACTGCCTCATAACACAGAAGACAGACCCGTTGTTCTCCTTGAAACACAAACATGTATTCGCTTTCCCATCTTTCATTACATTTTCTTCCCTCTGCATACATTTTTCTCTTCGTGGACATTTTGGGATTATTTGTCAATCTTTTTCAATCTTTTTTTTTGTTTTTGCTGGCGGATTCGCGGGCCACATAAAATGACGTGGCGGGCCAAGTTTGACACGTGTCCTCTAGGGTGACATATGTGACAGTGATTCCGTGGCTGCAAAGGTTCAGGCACCGCAGATGCGCACAACCCCAAACACTGACCAATCGGAGCAGATTGGGCTTTTTGAGCGGCTTTAAAGAGACAGTCGCAAAAGTGGCCTGTTGTTTCAGATAGAGTGAATAGAGGTGCTGCAACAATTAACCAAATGCTAACATTTTCTAGTTAACGCCCAAAATAATATATCAATCTGAAAATTTGCATATTACATGAACTTTAAAATGATTACCATTGTTTCTTTTGAGGCTGGCAGTTGAGACTCTCAGACGCAGGTGTTGTGTGTTCTACTTATAACCTTTAAAAGCCAAGAGACATCAACATAATTTATTTTCTTTCCCTCATAAAATGGATTTAATTGAGACAAATATTGAAGAAATTAGATTCATGTCTTTTCATAATGAACAAGTGCCATTAGCGCACCATGAGAATAATAACTTGATTGGTGAGATCAAAGTGTGTGTTATTTAGTTTTGATTAAATCGTTGAATTTTCTTATTAACTTTTCATATTGAATTATGGTTGCTTTTCTCTTGGAAGTCAAAGTCAATTGCAGTCATTTCACCACATTCCTGCTGTCTTCTGTAACCTTGAATAACATTCTATTTGAAAGCATTACCAGATAGTATTTTGGGCAGACATAGCATCCTCTCTTTTACCAATAGTGCCCTGTATGTGGTGGTATCTGTATGCATGCATGTGACCATAAACTGTTTCTTCACATCTCCTTGCTAATATATGATCAGAGTAGCTTGAGCAAGCTAATGTAGGGAATCAATCTGTCAGTTGGTCAGTCCACCAATTTGGTCCAGACTAAAATATCTCAACAATATGGATGGTTTGCAATGCAGTTTTGTCAAGACAATCATGGTTCTCAGAGAATGAAGCCAAGATATTCTTCAGTGACTTTTGCTTTGACCACTACAAGGCCACAAATTACAACAGTACACCGGTAAAAATCTACTCACAGGATGAAACCTTTCCATTGTGGACAATGTGCCTCAGTTCCAAGGCGGCCTCCTTTGAACTCTGCATTTCAAGACTGAGCGTCAAGGCTGTGTCATTTGGAAAGCTACTCCAAATGTGGCTTTCTTTTTGGAAGACATAACTGGCATATTCTCCATTGGGTGCCGCTGTTAGTTCATTCGGACAGTCCTCATCGCTACAGAAAGTCTTAAAGTATAATGTTGCTGGTCACTGGCCAATATATTACATGAAAAGGTCCTAGAACAGAGGAAACGCAGGATAGAATGACTGGAAGCCAAGCATCAATTCCACTGTTCTTGTTTGCAGCATGGACAGGTTGTTCATTCTGTAACATGCGTACACACAATGAAAGAAAAATGGAAGTTTGACTTTTTCTTGCAAAGTTATACCTTTGTTTTCTCATCAAAACACATCCTTTTCTTTGTAAGGCGCCCTTGTTTTATTCAAAAAAGTATAGTCTCCTAAAACCCAGTCACCTGAAACAAATGATTTGTCCTGCTGTTTTCTACAAACACATTAATATTATGTTGAAGTATAGGCCAGCATATTTAATTTGAGGCCACAATTTCTGTCTGTGGTCTGTGGTTTGGACTTTTGGTACTTGTTTTCTGTTAACTGTTATCAAAGTCAAATCTTGTCCAAATAATGCGTCGTCAATGGCTTAATTGCATTTTTGCATCAGTTTAGTTAAGAGCCACACTTTAACTGCACTTTATATCCTGGCACCTCAGCGGCCCATTGTACCCATGGATCACAGACTTGGCTTTGAATCAGCATCAAAGAGCGCAATCTCCTCTAAAAGTCAAGCTGTTTCAAAAGGAACTGCTTCTCCACTTGCCATTTGGAATGGTACTGGGTTTTCTGGGGAAATGTTGGCAGGAAATATTGTCAAAGAAAGCAGGGTTTGTTTCAACAATGGCTTACCATGTGAGCCACATCAAAACCATATCTGTGTTTTCAATCATCCATGCGTTGCCAAGCCGGCGCTTCAGGACAGAATTGTATGTCTATATATCAGAAAAAGTCTGCTTTTGTAACCAACATCAAAGCAGTCCCACTCTTCTCCTCCAAACCCCCCCCTCCCCCCCAAAAAAAACCAAGTAGTTTTAATGACAACTTGCTTGGTCGTGTGGCACAGAGTCACATTGAGACTCTGAAATGACTAATAGCAGATAGAGAGTTCCAAGGCATGATCTTCTGCCAATCTCACAGGCACCTCTCTGAGCACTCTGTGCCATATCACACAGACTTCTCATTTCAGATTCACATCAAAGTCACCGATCCCGACTTCTAAAAGAAAGAAGAAATCTTTCACTGTGGTGAGTTTTGAATTAGCTGTGGCTTGAATGAAGACTTTTTCAAAACATTTCAGCCACCGAGTAGACACCTGACCAGATCAAAAACAGCTCAGTGTTTGGCATTGCCCAACAAAAGCGAAGTGGTGCCTTGGTATCCATTATGTGAGCTGTATTACAGGGTAACACTCTCTGACTGAAATCAAAGCTGTTAATTTTTACTCAATACGCATTCAATATGGACAAGAGGCCATGTCCTGTGTGTGTATGTGCTTGGGCAGTGTGACTAGTTTTGACACTGGCACAAATTATTAGACATATTCTGATTAAATCTAAAGGTAGACATTTTCAAAAATGCACCAAAACACATGCAGAGAGGATTTGCTGAACAATTAAACTGGT
Organism: Melanostigma gelatinosum; assembly: GCF_949748355.1. Lineage (NCBI taxonomy): Eukaryota > Metazoa > Chordata > Actinopteri > Perciformes > Zoarcidae > Melanostigma > Melanostigma gelatinosum. The sequence goes on along the minus strand of NC_136644.1, from coordinate 12,025,898 downwards.
TTTAAATTCATTCTACACAAAAATGACTGGAAAAACCATGGATCTCGGTAAAAGTATGCAAAAAAAATCCCTTTGTTTATTAATCTCCCTTTCTCTGCCCCTCTTACATCCAAAACTTTCTTATCTTCTTTTTTTCATATTTTCCTGTGCCATGTTTTAACTCCCTTGGAGAAAGTCATATTATAATAGATGCTGGATGGTTGGATAACAGCCACTAATTGTTGGAAGCTAATCAGAAAAAAATAAGCCAGTGAAACTTTTTTTAATCTCTTTGCCTTTACATGTGTATGTGTGATGGAAAACAAGCACAAAACCTTGAACTGCGGTGATGTACCTATACTGAACTTAAGCAAATGTACACTCTCAGTCACAAGTCTAACAGGCTTAACACCTGGCATTCCAGAGTGACCACAGTTCCAAGAAATGGAACGGTTACCTGCAATTATGCTTCACTGTACGTTCATACTTCAAAGAGAAATGCCCATCTATCAAAGGCTCACACGCTATTCAGATTACATGTCCTTTTTTAATTACTGAGCGCTTAGAGTCTCTATTAGGATTAAATGGTGTGTCTCCCAAAAGAACACGGTTGACTTATTTTTTCTCTATGAAACAAATTCAGATCAGGCGGGAGACAGTTAGGGTTAGGACATTGTGAAGTATCCCCTGATCATAGTTATCCAATAAAGGGCATGCGGAGGCTTGTATTCAAGGGATAACTGCACTCCTGCTTTGGTGGCCCCAGGCTCTCACATTAAGAAAGGGGTTGGCTGACTGAGACACGGCTCCTCTGGCCGGTCCTAAAAGGCATTGATAGTATAATTTTGGGAGGATGTGCATTTGCATTGTGGGGAAATGTATTAAAAGGCTAATGGGTCAATAAGCAAAGCAATTAACATTCACTACTCTCTGTTGGTGGAAACTTTCAAGTATGTTGCACATCTGGCAATCAGTGATGCCACAGGAGGTGTTCTGTATGACAGCTGATGGGAAACATACACAGAGAGCAGTTCAGCAGCAGATTCCAGCTGAACCACTGGCTTAGAGGAACACCTTACTTTGACATTGTGGTTGTACCGTCAAATATATTGATAAAATCTAATATAAATAAAACACTGCAAACACTCCAATGTATATATGTCATTTGCTATTCTTCCATTTAAATGTTCCACAATCCTTTCTTTTAGTTAACAAAAGTAACTGAATTGGTGTCCACTTGCCATATAGTTTTATGTAGTTATTATTATAAAAGGGAAAACCTTTACCTGTCAGGTATCTCAAGGAAGATTCTGCCATTTTAATGTTGCTTTTTAATATGGTATGTGTTACTTTGACTCATTCATTTGTTACACTATCTTCATGAACCATGTGTTTGTTTTCAAATGTATATGTTTTTCTTTCTTCTGCAATATGCTGATGCTCAGTCTACACTACATTCATAATGTCAATGCTTTTGTCCGTCATGACGAACAATTTTGCAGTCAAACTCTATGACCATCACGTCATCAGATATTAGGGAATACATCTCACACACACACAGCTAAACAACAACATTTGTGACACTGCACAAATGGTGGAGCAGGTCACAATAAATACAATTTGTTTCCATTGTCCACGGTTTCATTTTTAACAGTAAGGTCAGTGTATGCCAACAATAAAACCAGCCATTGGATGTTTAGGATGTATGGCTAAATAACAATGTCTATCTCACAATCCATGACAAACACACGCACACACACACACACACACACACACACAGTGATGTATTCCACAATAGTCTCATCTCCACCTTATGTGAGTTTCCCTTCCATCGCCTGCTCTTTTGCTGCCTCTTTGTTTTTTAGAAGTATCAAGTTGATTTGCAAAGCTTACATTCTAAGAGGGAAAGGAATTCAATGGTAAAATAACATAAAAGGGCAATTCACTTCCTCCTATAAATCTTCTTTATTAAGCTTTCTTTGGTAATCCAGAATGGCTTTAAGTGATATTGAAGCCAGGGGAAAATCATGAATTTTACCAAAGCCCCCCCCCCCCCCCCAAACAAAGTAGCGCTAAATGTAACAGCTAACATAGAAAAGTGTACCCTGGTCCTAGAAGAAAAAGAAAAGAAGAACCTTGTTCTTCTAACTGAGCTGCTTTAAAATGCTAACAAGTATCCAGTGTTGATAAGGATATAAACAATCTACTACTGTATGATTGTGAATATGTTTTGGATGTGCACACAAGATGTTGAAGATAGGAAGAAGATATCTTACATTTGAACATGGAACCCTTTATTAATGAAGAGTGCTTGTATAATGTGGGTCTGCAATTGAGTTCATTGTACTCAGGATTTCGCTAGAAAAAAAATGTTGCATTGAAAGTATAACAAAAGTTACAATCTCTGATGTTGGTGCTTGAGTTGTTCGATAGAGCGTGCTTCATCTTATTAAAACCTCTTTGAATCTACCTTCCTTTCCGCTAACGCCTACTTAGCTAGGGAGGATCTGAAAAGCATGCTTGTGTTTTCTGAAGAGGCTTTTTCCGCTAACAGAGGAGAGAGAATTTAAGGGTGGGGGTGTTGATGAAAAAAAGAAAAAAAACTAGGTCACCATTTTTACTGCGATCTCTCTTTATCCCTTCATTGTTGCTGAGCAGCTTTACACCCCCTGTTGTGATGTAAAAACCAGCAGTTTCTGTTGGTGGAGATCTGGGGGAGACTTGCAGGTGTAGGGATGCGGGTATTGGGTGAGTCCGCTGGACACGGTGTGATTGGAGGGGAAGCAGGAAGAGGATAGGGGTGTGGTTGCAGAGAGGAGCAAGGCAGGGGTGACGCTCCCCTCCCACTGAGATGCCTAGGCACCCTGGGGACAGTGTTGGCGGTGAAGGAGAGGGTGAGTGTATATGTGTGTAACTGTGGAAGCCGGAATATAATCTGGAAAAAAATGGGAACGCAGCTTGAATGCAGGAGAGACAAAATGATTGGATGAGAGAAAATCAGAAAGAGAGGGGGGGTGATTGAAGAAAGGAAGATAAATGGGGTGGAGGGAGTGGACCAATCCCGTCTTTGCTAGCAGCAGGAGGTGTGTCTGTGTGTGTGTGTGTGTGTTTGCCTGTGTGTGCATGTACAGAATCGTTTGAAGTAGAGAGTATATCAATCTTTCTGCAGAGCCTGATGGAAACTGCTCAACATTCATATTTTGCTAAAAACATGCCAGTAAAACCTTGCACTATTGTCTCCAACAACAGCTCAACAGTGTGAGCCATAATGGAAAGGACAATCCTCGCACAGCAGCAGAGTGTTGAATGAATCCCCAGCCTGCACACTGATACATATGATACAGTAAATGATCACAGAAACGGGCCACATATCAGCCCAGTATCCCCAAGAATCATGCTTTTATTGTTAAAATTCCTGTGTGCACCACCATGTGAAACAACCATGGATGCCCTTGAAGAGAGACAGTCTGAAATGTACAATAGGAATAATGGTTTCGTCCTCATTATGTTGGCTGACCGTTGGTCCTGCCTTTCCAAATGTGGCTGTTATGAACAGCTTAAAATGTTTTCGCCTGGGCATGTGTTTTGATGAATTATGGTAATGTTTGTTTCAAGCGTAACCAGACCTTTAACTATTTCTTAATCACTGTTCGTTTTCCATAATCGCAAGGTTTCTCAAACCTTGGTTTTATGCAAGCAACATATCTCAACGAACGTCTTCCTGTTTATCCGGCTTTGCCCTTGGAAACAAAACATATATGTCATTTACCAAAGACAATTATTTCTGCAGCCATCAAAGCAGATCCGGAAGAGTTGTTTCAATACCAAGTTAAATGGTTAATGGTTGTTATTGTTGCTTTAATATTTTTAGTTGGAGTGCTCAACAGCTTCCAATGCCACCAAACACTTGACTCATCGTTATTTTACACCAGCTCCTTCGTGTTAGAAATCCTCTCTTTATTCCTATGTTGTGCATGTATTTGCATATATTTTCCTCTTAGGAGAATTGATCACTAATATGAGGTCATGACTGTCATGCTTTTAGACTTCTTATGTTGTTTCTCTCTGACTAGAATTCCAAAACACAGAGTGCTACAATTCCTTTGAGTATTTATATCATGTCATAGCCACAATTTGTTTGTTACTTAGGTTGAGTGTGACTCCGTCTCTGCCAGCAGAGAACATGGATGAAAATCAACAGCCTAAAAAGTGCATGGATGTCTCCGGGTGCCCGGTCTTAGAAAGCAGAGATCAGTGGGTTATTGAGCCAATGTTGGGCTTAACTCTTGCTTTTCAGAACAGCAAGTTTGCAGCAGAGCAGATCACCATGGCAACTTAAAGAGCACGACTAACTTGCTTCGATACGTTCAAGCTCCTGGAAAATATTACGGGGATACGGGATAAAAATATTATTCCATTGCCACAATTCCACCCTTAAAATGAAATGTAAATTAAACACAAAGGTGATGAAAAATCTAGATATAAATTATATAAATTTCCATATCACAACAAGGGCTGTTTACAGAATAACAGTGATCTGAGACTAGAAAAGAACACTTCATTTTCCTTGATGATTCATTGTGTCAGATATAATAAATATTTGTCGCATTTCCAGCACAATTTCCCCACTCTCTTAACACAGAAGCACACTTCTGTGTTAAAAACTGTGGTTATTAATAATGGATGAAATTTACTGTCAGATATTAAGTGTGCTGATATTATTTTGCAGGATTCACAGGAGTTATTTGTGTAATATATTATTTGTGTATTTCATTACTGCACTCATTCTGCCAAGGAAATATGTTTGTGTATGTGTAACATGTATACATTTTCAATCCTTATTATTGTAGTCTGCTGAAGCATGTTTACATTATCCAAGAAATGTAAATAAAGTGCATACTTTTAGTAAACTGATCATCAATGGTATGAATTTTGCATCCTCTGCTCGGCCTGCTTGAAAAAAAACCCTTTCCCTTCAAAGAAAGACTGTAGTTTATGATAAGAGTTATATTTTCAAAATTCTGGTTTCATTCATAATGCTAACCTTGTACTTACTAAATTGCTGACATCTCAGTATGTGGCAACATAAGAGGTCCAACAAGAAAAAAAACATAAATTGTCATGCAATCAGAAAAAGCAACAGTTTAACCATATAATAATTACGGTATAAACCACATCATGTTAGTCAACATTTATTGTTTGCCATAATTTTCTCTTTCAAATAAGCTTGGTAATCCTTGGGTTTATTTTTCATTACATGGCTGATTGCCTGCGTGTTTCTTGTCGTATTTAGTAATCACTCTGTTCCTAGAAAGTAACGTGGTGAGCGTCATACTATCTTTACTGATAAAGCCAATGGCTATAGATCAACGAAAGAAAAAGCTGTAATGAACCATAGTTTTCCATAAAGTTGCTTTAAGGTTTGAAAAATGTGTAACGTTTTAGTCTATTAGTCTGCAATACACCCATAATTTCATATCTAGTATTAATTTTTCCCCCTTGAAAGAACAACTTAATTAAATCCAAGAAAATATGCAGTCGTTATTAATTATTAATTAATTATTGGAAAAGTAATTCTTTATATATTTGGAATCAAGTAATTGCAGACAAACGCTTTTTTTCATTTCTCCATTTAGCAATGAATTGGTTTTAATTCATTGAAAGTTTATCCATTGAACAGTGTCTCCATTTTACCTAAAATGAGTACAAAAGAACAAAGTTCAAACATTAATTTGAGAATTACAGTCCGGTTGGTTATTCAAGCTTTTTGCCGATTTTAAAATCCAAATCCCCATGATTTAAATGGAATTAGCCAAGATAACTATGGCATACTTTTAATCACATCTCCCAAAATTTCATCTTGACAAAACTGTGCATTTGGCCGCCCAGCATTAGTTCATGACTCGCCCACCAGCAGACCACTACTTGTTAAATGTTTGAAAAGAAAAAGAAACTAGCGTGCAGATAGTCTGCCAGCACAAACCCATCCTCCTCATATCAGACTCCAGTCATATCAGACTAAAGAAGTTATAAGTTAGTTATGTGAGAGTGATCAAAACAGGGGCATGAAATCATGACTAATGAAGCATGACTTTCATCCATAGGTCTCTGGAACACCTCTCTACATTGTGACGCAGATTCCAAACACCACACATTCTGACCTCTGTGTGCGTTCATAGCACACATGCAAATGACACAGAGGTTGTCACATTCAGCACATTACCAATGATCCCTGTATGAATTATTTTACATAAGTAAGCAGTTTTTCCTCTCCATTCACTCAGCGAACCATGACACTCTAATGTAGGTCAGTAGAATAAGTGCCTGCCATTGATGCTGTTAATATGGGTGAAGTATCTAGGATCCGCGTAAAAACCCTGACAAGAAACAAGACTGTGAGAGACACAGAGGTCACAGCAGAATTAACCTCAATAACCAGTGTGACAAATGCACTCCAGTCAAAAGTCTGCAACGGTAGCATCTCACTGCCGTCTCGCTCACTTAGTGTGCACTGCATTGCTACAGCATTGAGGCCGCTGGTCGTGTGCTCTCTGACACACATGCCACTACCATGCTAATCCTATTAGTGCTGTGGCCTGCTGCCTGACACACACACACACACATTCTAAAGCTGTTGGTAGAAAGTGAACTCCCTAAGATTCTGTAACGGCTGACAAACAGCACCCAGGAAAAGACTGACTGAGCCTGACTGAGCCTTTTCCTTTTTAACCCATTTTACCTCAAACAATTATTTCCTATGGTTATGATTTGAGCTGAAATAACTATTCGATTAAATCAATTAAAATAGACTAGAGAAATGGTTGGCAACGAATTTTGACGTAGTTTAGTTGGGTCCATTTTACGCACTGTCTCCGTACTCAGCCAATGCGTCGCTTTGTGTAGCTCACGTGAAGAATTACTGGACATGACTGTCTCTACTTTGTCTGGAGTGAGCACAGACAGAAATACCTTCCATCTGTTGTTTTTTAGTTATTGCAGTAAAAGCAGTGTGCAGGAACATAAGGTTGATGACGACAAACTGTTTCAATACCGGAGACTGGTAACAAAGAGATTAAAACAAATAAACTACATGAAGTTCTTTGTTTGTTTCTTGTAAACATGTCAGTGTAACCAAGGAACAGAACAAACTTTAAAAAAGGTTTATTTAGATAAATACAAGACTTGTTTCCATCTCTGAGCCTGCCACAGAAACCACAGGAAATGTTTTCTTAAATACAAAGTAATGAGGTCCTTTAAAGATACAAACATATTTTGTTTGTGAGTCTCATGATAAAATGTTTCTTGTGAGGTACCACAACTACAAATCTGTATGTGTGTTTCTCCCTTTGAACTTACAGTATCTCAACTTAAGACACTTTCCTTTTAAAATCTAATTGTTGATAAGTCATATAGCTGGTGATTAATGGTGACTCAGGAAAATATAAAATTAAATGTGAAATAATTCCAGATGAATCGCAATGGAATGAAAACAAACAATGTATGGCTAAAATTAGATCAGGGATATCTTATCATCTCATTATTACATTATTGTTATTATTATTAGTCGTAGTAGTAGTAGTAGTAGCAATGACAGTAGTAGTAGTTGGTATTAATTGGTATAAGTTTGATATTAAAATTGAATTCATTTAATTTAATCAAGGTTTTTAGAAATGCTCGTGTTTTACTCAAAATCTATAGAAAATAACATGAATACAGAAGGACGCCACAAGTTTGACTTCCTACTGTACAGTTTCTCCAAACAGTGTCCTCTTCTGACTCTTTCAGCTTTTGTAACTCTTCAATTAAGTTACTATTTAAACAAATCTGAATGGAGGCAACTCATTTCATCTTTCTATATTGCTTATTGACAGGCAATGTGAAGGAATCAAATACATAAAATACAGAAAATCATCTTTTTTTTAGACCTTACTGAAAACAGGGCTAGAAAACTTCATAACATCTGCCGTATTGAAAACAAGTGTGTATCTGTCAGGAATAATTTATAATAGGCAGATTCAGGGAACATGATTAATTAAAAACTGGTCTTAATTAACAGCCTCAATCAATGGAGCTCATTACCAGCTCTGCTGGAGGTTTCACAGGTAGGCCTGCACTCCACACACACACACACACACACACACACACACACACACACACACACACACACACACACACACACACACACACACACACACACACACACACACACACACACACACTCTGATTCTGATTCATGGATAAGCATGCACCTGCACAGAGTAAGCCACACTGCAAGACACTCTCCCAGAGCTATACCACAAGAAAGGCTAACAAAAGATGAAACATTTTAAAAAAATTACTGGAAAACATATTGTCAGTACACTCAACAGAGCTCTCAGAAACGTTTTTTGTAACTGCACAAATCTGAAGAGTTCCAGCTGCTGCAGTTGATGCTGCAGACAGTTGAAATGACGGACATGGACACAACTGCAGTCGAGTTCCACTCACAGCTCATGAGAGTTTATGGTTTAAACATATCCAGAGCACATCCAGGAGTCTGGTCCAACCCATGGGGCCACTGCTCCACCTGGTGAAATTAGCAGCACTGTCTTGGCAACCGTCCAGCAGGCTAATTCATAATTTATCTCAACAGATGAACAGCTCTACAGTGGCTAATTTTTACATTAAAAAAAGCATTTATTGATGATAATTTCATTGATGTTTAGAAATAACAATTCAAACAATTCATGACAATATGGTGACAATCTTTGAATCAGACATCAAATCTTCCATAAGAGTGATATCTTTCATTTTATTGTTATTGACCTAAGGATAATGGGAATACAGTGGATCCAGAGCAATACGAGTGTACCTCTTCAGTTGTATTTCACCTGTATGTTTTAGTAGATCCTATGATATAGAAAATATTTTACTACAATAACACATTCGTTAATGATCTACTACACAAAACAAACTTCCATTGCAGAACAAGAGTTGCTCTCTGTGCTACCTTACAGAACATGTTCAATAAATAGGTCCAAAATGCTGTAATATTTAATAATAAATAATACATTTTTGTAATTAACAGAGTGATTCCAAATGGGTTTAAAGTAAACTAAGAAATGCATTACAATCAAATGTGTACACTATCCATACGTTTATGATAGATAGATGGATCGGAAAAAATTGGGGGAAAAAACTCCCCATTATCTTCAGCAAGACTTTCAATGAACACTTTCTATCCATTTTAAATATATATCTCACTTCAAGCGCCCCAAAGTCCATTTGTGGCACATTTCTGATAGAATTATGTATTCATGTGTGTTAGGTTGTATAACAGTATGTAGAAAAGATGGTGGTTGGATAATCATATACCACTCACACACCAGCAGCCATGGGGGCTGTGTTTGCCTCAGTTACGACTTCATTTAGTGACGTCATTATAGTCGCTAGCCAATCAGATTATGGGAGTGGTTGTAGAGGAATTCATACATTTTGAGGTGGAGGAAGAATGAGAGAGAGAGAGAGAGAGAGCGAGAGAGAGAGAGAGAGAGCGTGCGTGCGTGCGCGTGTGTGCTCTTCTTGGGGGGATTTTAGCCAGATGTCAAACTGAAGTTATGGCTGCAACTCAGCTCAGCTGCTGTGCGCCACTTCAAAGTTTAAACATTCTCTTTCTGTGTGTGTGTGTGTGTGTGTGTGTATATGTGTATATGCACGCTCACCAGCAGTGCTTTCATCTGCACACCTACAGTGAAACGCTGTGGGGGGGCTTGGGCTACTGAGTGTTCACACACAGACACACGCACAGGGCTGGGGCTGCATGTTGAGCAGCCATTACCTCAGGTTTGCGCAGCAGAACGCTAAGGAAACACACTCGTCTATTCCAGTTAGTTTAAGTTTAAAGGTGTAATCCTCCCAATAAAGAAAATTCCCTCAGCTGCAGCACTGAGGTGCACCATCAAGATTATATTCTTCTGTTCTATGTCTTTCTTAGTATGATGTTTCTTAAGGGGCCACACCAATGATATTACATGCTTAGCCCACATACAGGACAGGAATCTAACCTCCCACACTAGCTTTGAGCCACAATGATGAAAACCATTACTGTATGATGCAACCATGTTGGGAGGAGATGGAGTGAATGCACACACAATGACTGACAATTCTATCAGCTAAAAGCATTAAAATTGGAATTCCAATTTCATCAACAAGCCACCTTCATGCACATACTCACGAATCACAACAACAGTCTTGCTCAACAACTGAGGATATACATCCACACTAATACGAGTTTTAAAACAAAAACGATCTCCCTCTTCAAAAAGGATTTCCGTCCAGACTAAGAAGCCTGAAAACAAATATCGCGTGACTATTCACGTACACTGGGCATGTGGGTGCCGGTGTAAACAGGAAGTAGATTGGTTGCTTGGTTAAAAAACGCCCGTCCACACTACGAGGTAACCCCGGAGTTTTCAAACGTATCCATTTTCGGTGCTCGAAAACTCTGGAGTAGTGTGGACATGGCCTGATTCCACTCAATATGCAGTAGAAGTTCATGGATGTATCAAAGGCAGTGGCGGGCCTTCAGGGCCTGCAAGGCCTTCTCTGCTGGCCTAAACAGAATCACAAAGCTATATATCTTTAAAAAAATATATATATATATATTATTTTATAATTTAATAATTTTTCTTAAATTATCTTGTTTTCTCATTGCACAGCTACTGTCTTCCTCAGTTGCTCTGCTTCCAGTGCAGCTTGTTTTAAGTCAAGCTTTTATCCAATCAGATCTTACCTCTGTGTCTCTAGGTTAGAAGAGAGGCCAGAGGCCTGCAGAGTCTCACCTGCAGCCAGTGCAGATTAAAGTAAATGGGGACGATAGTGTTGATTGTCACAGTGTTCAACCAATCAGATCTTTAGCTTGACATGTTGGGCGTATTCTTTGACGTGCCAGAGCCTGCTAGCTGGCCTACAAGTATGTGATTGGTCAGTGGGCTAGCCTGAGGTGTGGGGCGGTGACAATCCCAAAATCTGCTGCCTCTGTGGAGCAGACATTTCCAGCCCTCAAACGCATTAAAACGTATTCAAGAAATACAACTAGGGAGGCTCGACTGTCTTCACTAGCGTCCATGAATCGAGAAAGACTTCTTACTGGAACTAAAACGCACGGATGTACTGAACAACCGTGGGATTAAACTCTTTAACAAAGAAAGGAGGATGCACTTTGTCTTTAAATAGTGAACAGCAGCTCTGGTAAGTTAAATGCGTTTGTTTTTACATCTGCAGTAGCTTGTTTATATATTATTATTTGTACAACTTGTTTTTATGAAGATTTTTGTTTGGTTTAATATGTGATAGGAACCATTGTTGCATCCAGTGTTGTTCTGGGGACATATTTAGCCGCTGCCAACTTGGCAACTCTCTCGCTAAATCTGGAGATTTTCCAAACCCTCATGGCGACTTTAGTCAAAAGCTACGAGTGACAAATCTAGCGACTTGTTCTGGTGTTGGAGACTTTTCTGGTGTTTTGACGTGAAAGCAGTACGTTCTGCACTGTCGTGAATGAGCAGCTTTGGTCTTCATTGATAAAAGAAAACGATAGAATAAATCCCACCTTATCCTTTAAGACAGTAAAGGCTCTGTGAATGATGGATTTACAGGACTGATAAACGGGTAACAAAGGACACTCAGTGAAATTGATATCACATGGCTGTGTAAATATCAGCACTGCAGCTACAAAGGTAAAGCAGTTGTCTAAAATAATTTAGTTTATGTGGCAGCAGCACATCTACAATTCTAACAAACTACATTGTTATCAGTAAAACACATGCCAAAACATCATCGCCAAGGCAAGCTGTTGTATAAACACAGTACATTATCTTACTATTGCTGACAACTTGAATCTGTCTAAAAAGAAGCTGTCTCTGTATATTTAGCATCCCATTATTGTACTACCACTATGCTCTGTCATGGTTTCATACATGTCCAACAGCAGATGCACTTGACAAGACCAAATGAAAACATGTATCAAACCTACAGATATGAGCATAAAATCATCACATGACTGATAGAAAAAATATATATATACAGTATATTCACCAATATACTTGTTTCCCTCAAACTATTGGTTTAATTGTAAAACCAAGAGTAAGAGTGAGAATTATAGAATAATGGAACTGGAGACAGACATAGAAACAGTGAGGTTTGAGGAAGATAGCATATGAAGGTGAAAATGTAGAAAGAGAGAGCTGGAAGATGAAAGAAAAAGAGAGAAATGTCTAATTATATAAGAAAATAATGAAATTCAAAATAGAGAATAATAGAGAGGTTTGGAGGAAAGAAAAAGAGGCCGATGGAAAGGAGAGACAAAAGGAGAGAAAGAAAAAAAAGAGGGATTTGGTTCTTCGTCGTCACAGTCGCAGATCCCTCACTGGTCTGGCCATCTTATATTTCAGACTCCTCTGTTCCTCTCCTTCTCTGACTCTCCTTATGGGTGACAGTCAGGTGTCTCTATTTGGTGCCAATTACAGATTGTTCGACGGTGGTATGGCGCTGGGATTCAAGGCTGTGGAGGCTCCGGCCCCCACAGCTCCCAATTTACCCATCAAACACTCCCTTCCACAAACCTCCCACTTAGGAAAGTTAGACTGCTCCTTAACAACTCCCTCACTGGTCGTTATTGCTGGAGGGACTAAAGTGAATGACCAACCTTTTTTGGACGGAAGCATAAATGCAAATGAACAATGGTACTATTCAAATCCAGGCCACCAAGAAGAGAAATATATTTTTTATTATTCCCGAAGTGCTTCATCCAAATTTTGAAAGGGTTTTTCTTAAACTTTACAAAGGGTATCGAAGAAATGAATCCCTGATGGAAAAAAAACAGACTTTGAAGTAACCTTAATCACAAGCAATGGTGGATTATAAGAGGTTGTATGACAATTAGCAGCCTTTGTAAGCAATAGAAGAGTTCTGGTAATCAGCAGTTTGATATGTGAGGTTTCAAAGCCACATGGGGTGACTCTGTGGAGCAGAGAGGCCAAATTACATGTACCTAAATTGATGCATTGAACAACCTGATTTAAAATTTAAACTTTTTGGAAATCAAGACAGCACATGTAAAGTTAGACAAACTGCATCTTCAAAGAAAGTAGAAATTCTGAATTTTATGAACTGACAAAGAAAACCAAATTCCTTCTAGAAATAAAGAGCCAATACTTGTTTTTCCGTGAGATGTTATGGTCTTAAGCTTATTTAACTTCTTGTACATTGTGCTTTAAAAGCCCTTTTAAATGAAAATTATGAGGATTTAAAGCCCTTTGAAATATAATTTGTATAGATTGCGATTGTATCATCATCGAAATTCAATCATACAGATTTTTGTTGACAATTGGAGTAAAAACCTGCATTAACACTGTGAATCGAATGGAATTTCTATTCTTACTATTGGATAGGGGATTTCTGTGAAATTTTAACCCCTTGTAATTTGACCCATGAGTTTTCATCTAGCCCCATCATGAAGTCATATTTTAAATGTTTTCAATACTTTGGTGTCCGACCAAATAATGTCAAAACTAATGACATTTCCACCACCCTAAGATGTACTTAGTATTTAGTGCTAATCACCAAACAGTAACACAATAAGCTCAGATAACGAACATGATAGAATCACTGGCTAATGTCACAATCAGGCTTTGCCTTGTGTGTTCTGTGTCTTTGGGTACATCCCAAGTCTCTTAATTGCATCCCCGTTTCCCTCACTTGGGTCCTTTCCTTGCGTCTTAGTCCCTCCCACCAGGGATGCATGGAGGAAGCTATGCGAGGACAGAGGAACGAGGAAATATGACGTCCTTTCCTCAGTTGCGTCACGTGAAGCGACGTCTGTTTCTGATGACGGAGGATCAGCTGATCACAGCTGGATCAGTTGTCAGTCGGCTTTAACAGCTGGAGAGACTTTTCATAAGTTTGTGTCTGTTCACATGATCACTGTACTTAATAACAGTAACTAATAATACCAATAACTAATAAAGACACACAGTAATCACCACTGTAGAGGTGTTTCTCTCTGTAGTCTGTTAACAAACTGTGTCCTGTGTTCTGTTTATAAGCACAGGATCCATTTCTACCAGCGGAATGCGATCGTCTTATTTGTGAATTATTTGCGTCTGTACGTTTTGAAATTCAGATTGTGACCTCGATATTAAATAACCCAGAATATGATTATTATATATATATATAAATATAAATATATATATATATATATATATATATATATGTATATGTATATGTGTATATATATATATATATATATATATATATATATATATTAGGGGTGTAACGGTACGCGTATTCGTATTGAACCGTTCGGTATGAGGCTCACGGTTCGATACGCATGACGAACCGTTTTTTTTTTTCGTCTCTCCAGTTCCCTCTGACTTTAATTGTTTCCATAATAAAAGTTCAGATCATGAAAAGACAAATCTTTCTAATAAATGAAGAGAGTTGTTTGTGGTCCTTTTGTTGTTCAGAATACAATGAACATTTATTTAAACCAGATGGTGAATCAGAATCCTAACCAAATATAAAGCTTGAGTTTAAGCTGTGATCCGGCTTCACTGTTTACATGTTGAACAAAATCTCATCAGTCCGATCGGCTGCAGCATCCAATCACATAACAGATGAACAATGAGGGGGCGTGTCGGTCCTGGAAGTCTGTTCTCGTGGGTCCTCGCTCATGGCTCCTCAGAGATCCCTCCTCTCTCCTCGCTAAATAAGAGCTTTGGGACGGCCGTCAATATGGCGGCGCAGAACAACTTCCGGTTCAAGCGAGGATCAAGGAGCGAGGAAATGACAATTAAGAGACTTGGGATGTACCCTTTGTGTAGCTTCACCCTCCTCACTCTACCTGTTAGTCACTCCCTCCTCATCAGCACAACTCCCCTCACCTGTTCAAGCCACTTTATAAACTCCTGTCTCTCAGTCACTCACTGCCAGGTCATTGTTTGTGTTCTACCCGCCCGGTTGTCTTGTCCTCTTCCCGGTTTCCACGTCTGCCTGTCTTGTCTAGTTCCTGCTGGATTTTCCCCCCTCGTCTCTTGCCATGTGCTTGGACTGCCAGTGGTGTTTGTTAACAATTCCTATTTGTGTTAATAAACACCTTCTTCACGCTACTCTGCCTGGTCTGTGTTTGAGTCCTCCATCATGCCGTGACAGCTAAACATGATTTTAGTACCTATTAGAGGTAAATAGACCATTGTATTATCAACCTAGTAGTGACTATTGATCAAAACTGGTCCAATAGGGAGTTCCACAGTGTTGTACATATGTTGATGACTAACTCACTTGAGCCTGCTAATGCGGATGAAATCATGGAATTTGATTAGAAAAATGGAAATGGCTGTAAAATGCGGAACAGGAACAAAAACTATGTTTTGGTTTCATTTACTGTGACAAGTCTAATTCAACCACCACATGATTTAAAACCTTTTCTGATGTCTTCAAAATGTGCTTATTTTGTGAAGTAGACTATTCAGAAAAATAAGAATTTAGGGTTAAATAAAACTGATTTAATAGGGCCCTACTTTCAGAGAATATATACAGATCTCAAGTTGTACTGGCTTAAGGTATGCCATTTCCATTTCAGTTACGTTTGGGTGTCATGAGAAAAGACCATTAGTTTTTCTCATACAATGTTAAATGTTGTTCCTCAGTGATTCAGTTGACAATGTGCAGTTGAAGTTTCAATGGGTCAAATCCAACTTGCCACCTGTCTGTTTCCATAAGAGACTGAAACCAATGGAGCCACCCCACGCTTGCTCACACTGAAAATAAACCAAAACATACATGCTTTCGCCCACCGGGTTTGCCAAAATCCACACAAATGAGGTTACTTGTAGTTACTTTAACTTTACCCGAACAACAAGATTACAAATTTAACAGCTCTACATTAAGAATACTCATTAACATTGACTTGAGACATCCCATTGACCTTTTCTACCTAGATGGCAGAAATGTACATTTCCGTCCAGCAATTTGCTGACACTGACCATAAGGCTTTTATTTATTGTTCTAACACATTTGCTAATAGTTTGATTACGGAAACAATATGAGTAAATGGGACCCTTCAAAATATTACTGTCATGTATGCCCTCCCACGATTAGATAATAAGAAATACCAGTGCTGGGTTCAAGAGTAAATGACAAAAGAATTAGGAGTATTGAACTACTATTGCCAAAGACAAGGGGTGGTGTATCGGTGCAATACCCAGCATAACGTCTGCTTCTGTGACGAAATTGGTTCAAGGATGCAACATTAGATGATGCTGATGGCACAAACACGCACTCTCATGCATGCATTCAAAGAATAAAGCACCACAGTGAATGCAGTATGGAACCTCTATCTGGGTCAAGTAACCTTTGGTTATCATGGCCAAATTCTAGCATGCTTCATACGTAGACTAATTTCAGATTAATATTCATACATTCGCCTTTGGTTGTGTGGGGAAAGCAATCAGATAAGACAAAGTAATAGGAAACACTAGATTATGGATGCCAACACCATCTCTTTCCATGTTCCTTCCTTGCAGCTCATGGTGTGTGACACACACACCAGTACGACTCCCCTTGAGGGTAACACTACAGGGGGTTTGTCCCAATTAGCGCAAAGTCAAGGTGTGGAGGACACATACTGAGCTAGCAGGTTATGGTAACTGGGAACACACTGAGCCAGTACGCTGGCTAACTGCTAACTAGCCTACTTCACAGGCACAGCATGCCTTTTGTTAAAAAAAACACTCATCCACAGGCACAAGACTTCTTAAACGTCTGTATGCCAAGGACTCTAAATAGACAGGCATTTAGCTAAGGATGCCAAAATAAATAAACAGCCATGGTGATGTCCTAGTGGTCCCCCAGATCAGCACTTGCTGATGTTTACAGTACTCTACTCCAGGGGTTCTTAACCTTTTTGACCTCGGGGCCCAACTTTTCAAGTATAAAGTGTCCCAGGGCCCACTCTGACTATATGCATCAAAAGTGTCAGACAACCTGTAGGTCATACAGAAACAGAGCAGTGGGCCTTTGGAGTCAGTAAAAATTGAAGATTTTTGTCCACCTAAAATCAAAAAGTATCTTTCAGTATAAATAACTGCCGGTGGCTGTATCTGTACAGGTAAAGGACAGTATAGGGCTGTAACTACACTATCAGTGAACAACTGCCTCAAATTTGAAGAAGATTGGACAAAGTATGACCATTCTACAGTGTTTCTTCATGAAGAGATCCAGGCGGAGCTCTAAAAGGACATTTGGAGACCCAAATGGACACATGGTAACCACATGATATTCTGACACACTAAAGGTGTTTCTCCCTTTAGATTTTGATATTATATTATTTTCCTTTTATTATTAGCCTTTGCAAATTGCAAAAACTATGTATATATGGTCGAAGACATGGTGTGTGAGTAGCGGACTTGCTGTGCTTAATGGCTGCGACCGAGCGCACGAACGAGAATGAGAATAGCTCAGTTACGCAAACGTTGGTTGACGGCTTATGGAAGAATGGGATAAGGTTTGTACTATAAGTACTAGCGTTTTCTGAAGGCAGTAGCTCCATGGTAACATCCGCTAGCACGTTGTCGGGTCTGTAATGTGTCTTTTTCCGTCGAAATGCTGCAAGATACGACTTGCAGCGGTTATGGCGACTTTGGACAGTGTGTGTGTGGGCTCCTTTTGTGGAGAAACTATAAGAAATGAAAGAAAATCGATGATTTCTTTGCAAAGATGAGGATTTGAGCATGCTGGGATACCAAACACGGACATGTTTTGTGACGTATTTGCGCAAACAAGCCGTAGGAACGGAAGGGGAGGGGATCGAGGATGCCGGTGTTGAACAGGCAAAACCCTTGTTAAATAAATGAGATGATACAATGTGATGATCACAAAGACATTTATTGTCATGTGTATGGAAACCTGCATACACAACAAGAAGCCCAACAGGCTTTCCCACGAGCGTTGGATGTTTCGTCGCTTAGTGTCGCTTTATTTTTGAAGGCTTCAGTGCTTCGTTTGATAGCATTAGCCCACATTCCACACACTGAGCCCTCGGCTCTGCCTCGTTGCCTCCGTTCACAAAGCCATACTTAAGAAAGTCAGGGTTGTACTTGCACACACATTTAGACTTTTGGGGGGTATGGCACCACTGTCGTCTTCATTTTTTCTTTTTAATAACTTATCCATAACTTTCGCTACAGGCTAGCGGCTAGCTGAGTGTCTTCTTCTGCTTATTGCAGCTTGTTAAACAACTGACTGACGCATTACCGCCACCAGGTGGTGGGAAGTTATATCGTAACTGAGCGTCTCATGGATAACAGTAATATCTCTGGTGTCTTCAATTGATAACCTATGCGGTCCCGCGGCCCACAGGTGCAAAACTGAAAGTTCTTCGCGGCCCTCTAGGTGGCGCTCGCGGCCCAATCATGGGCCGCGGCCCTATGGTTAAGAATCACTGCTCTACATATACTATATTGCAACAGCAACTATAACAGTCCAAGAAAATACTATATTTCTGCCATATTTTCAACTCCATAATTAAAAAAATAAAAAAATTCTGTATATGCTCAAAATGTGAAAGCATTACTAAGTGGGTCCCCTTTTCAGAAGTTCTAAAATTCACACTAAAAGTTTGATTATGGACAAGTTGAAATACTGTTGCTCCAGACTTCCGTACTCTGCCGCGGCGGGGAGGATCTTATTTTGTTTTTGGAGGATTTATTTAGTTTTGTTTGCTTTCTCTCTTCTTTTATTAACCCACATACACCTATAGCTTTAAGCTAATGTAGCTCCGGGGTGAGCTAAACTGCTTCAGAAACGTGTAGATAGCGCGACCTTTATATTCACCATTTTAGAGTCTCACCACATCACACGTCTGAGCTGTACTCTCGCCTCTCTCCCACACACACACTACATGCATCCGCACACACACACACACTCCCTCTTGATTTTAGACCATATCCACACTACTCCGTTTTCGTTTTAAAACTGTTTTAAAACAAAAACGATCTCCGTCCACACGGCGTTTCAGCATAGTTTTCGAAATGATCTCCGTCCAGACTAAAACGCCTGAAAACGAATATCACGTAACTCTTCACGTACACTGGGCATGCGGGTGGGTGCAATGTAAACAGGAAGTAGATTGGTTGCTTCGCTAAAAAAATACGACAGAGTAATAAAGTAGTCTTTAAATAATGAAAGGTCATGTTTGATACTTAAGATCTTCTCTAAAATCTTCCTCTATGAACTCAACACATTTCGTGGAAAGTTTTAGAAGTTTTATTTTTCAGACTTAACATTAGTTACGGCGCTGCGGGTCTTGCTCTCTCTCTCTCTCTCACACACATCAAATTTACTTTAAAATCAACATAAAAGTTGACTAGATTATGGGTCCATAAATGTGGTCAACACACGTCTTACTCTTCCTCGGTTTCATTGTTTCTATTCTCACTCGTAGCTCTGCTGGTGGTTTAACTATCTGGCATATTGGAGAGCAATCAGTGTTTTGTTCCTTTTACATTTTATCTGTGGACTTCACTATTTGTCCAGAACAAAATAAGCATTTATAAGAAAAGGAGAGTCCTCCGTATTGTGTACATCGTTATTTATTTCATTTATTTAAAAGGGACCATGTACAGTTTAAACATAAATGTCTCCATTCGATGCACTGTACCAGATTATAGCTTAAGCTAATTTGCATCTGCAGTCCCTTGGCAGGTCAAACAAGGACAGAACAACAACACAGTAAAAGGAAAAGACAAAATATAGAGCTATACCACAAAAAACATACAGGACACCCAATACAACACTACACACAAATAGCACATCAAAAATGAATGTCTGTCAATAAAATTAAATCATAAAAGACAACAAGAATTGAGGTCAGTGTGTGCAGTTTTTAAAAGACTTTTCAAGTTGGCTTTAAAAGTGCTAATAGTGCTGCAGCTCCTCACAACTTCAGGCAGGGTGTTCCACTGGTGTGTTGCTTTTACAGAAAAGGCTGATTGACCAAAAGTAGTGTGGCGAAATGGTATTGTACAGTCTCGTGTAGAGGATATTCTCGCTGATCTCATAGAAGTTGCTGAGCGAGTATATACAGAGTCACGGAGTGGAGGAGGGGCCAAACCATTTAAAAGTCTGTAGACCAGGCAAAAATTTGAGAACAATCTAACATTGTTAAAGCTCAGTCGATTATGCTTCTCCAATACCCTACAATGGTGAAAGTGCAACGGCCTTTTGTCCAGAATTTTTATTGTTTGCTTATATAGAGACTCGAGAGGTATTATGGCTGTTTCACCAGCCTGCCCCCAACATGTAATGCAGTAGGACATGTGAGAAAAGATCATGGCATGCATAAATATCTTTGCTGCATTTGGAGAGAGACAGTTTCTGATGTGTCTAAAATTTGCTCGGTTGTATTTTATGGTTTTAACAATTTTTTTTACATGTTTCTTAAATGTCAAATTTTGATCTAGTATCACACCAAGATACTTAAAATCAGTGACTATTTCTAGCCTTTATCCGTTGATAAGAATGTTCGCATCAGGAGGTTGTCTGATGGTTTTGGAAAAAAACATCCCTTTTGTCTTATTTACGTTTAGAGTCAGACATGATTGATCGAGCCAGTGTGTGATCCTTTCCAGCACAATTGTTGGCTTGGCAGCTGCTAACTCAGCTGTTTTTGCATGTGTATATACAACAGTGTCATCTGCATACATTTGCAGTTCTACATCATGACACTGTTGAGGGAGATCATTAATATATAGACTGAATAATAAGGGAGCTAACACTGACCCTTGTGGAACACCCATTATGCACTTCAGGTTGCTTAACAGTGAGTCACAAATTTTAACACATTGCTTCCTAATTGATAAATAAGAAGACATCCAATCCAGTGCTCTAGGTGAAAAGTTGAACGCAGAAAGTTTCGATATTAACACATCGTGATTGACTGTATCAAAAGCTTTGCGTAGATCTAAACAGCACCAACTATTCCTCCTTTATCGAGCATTGATTTGATTTGCTCTATGAAGTGCAAGGTAGCAGTTTCGGTTGAATGATTTGTTCTAAAGCCAAACTGCATACGATGTAGACCACAGGTGCTTGTACTAAGAAAAGTCGTGAGTTGTTCAATGACAATTTTCTCTGCAATCTTTGACAGTACTGGCAGTATACTTATCGGTCTATAGTTACTGGCGTCAAGGCGGTCTCCAGATTTAAAAATAGGTGTGACAATGGCACATTTCCAGTCATCAGGGAAAGAGCTGTGTTTAAAAGACAAGTTAATTAAATGAGCAATAGGGGGAGTTAAAATATCACTCTGGGCTTTCACAAACATACTATCAAATTGAAAAGCATCTCTGCATTTGGAGTTTTTTAAGGAACCAATGATTTTGTTCACTTGTAACTCGTTAGTCTGTAACAACTCAAAAACCTGCCCTGTAATATCCGTAGGAACAATGTCCAATTTCATTTTTGTAAACTTTTTTCCTAGTTCATATACAGACTCAAGAAAAAAGTATTAAAAACTGAAGCAACCGCAAGATGATCATCAATTAGTTCACCTTGTACTTTGAGTTTAAAATCTCCTAAAAAATTTGGGTCCCTCTTTGTGAGATCATCTATTGTTCCAGATCAATTTGCTGTTGCCTTTTGCCACATTCAAAATATTGAGATAAAATCGAGATTTAGCCAATCTCAGCTCCTAGGTGACTTTGTTCCTTAGACCTTCATAGATCAGCACGTCAGTGTACCTTCTAGTTGTAATTGCCCTTCTTAGTGCAGCATCTCTAGTCTTCATCAGCTTCCACAGATTTTCATTGAACCAGGGTAAATTATTTTTAACTTTAGATTTTATCAGGACCCCCACATTGAATCTTTCCCTCACAGAGTTGATTCTATGAGTAAAGGTGGTACACGCCATAGCACAATTCTTCAGAAGATAAGAAGAGGTTTTTGATATATTAGATATTAGTTGACTAGTTTATTGTTATTGGAACTTAATAAACTCTGTTATACTTTAGAGAGCAGCTTTCTGTGATTACTTTGTGCATGTGTATTGTGTTAATAGCTGGATATGTGGCCTGTGGTGGTACTCAACACCTTCACTTTTCACTCTGAATGTGGAATCGTACTTTGACTATTAACATTGTGAGTAAATACTGATTATTAGACTTAGTTTATAGTTTGGTTATTGGTCCCTATGCGCAAGTTGGTGCCCCATTATTATTAATAGTTAATAATCTTACTGACATTAATAATTCTATTGACGTCAATAATTTAGTTTTTCATATATGCTGATAACTTAACACGCTCCTTTTCGTTCCAAACACATTTTAGTGTACAACTGTGTTTTTATGTTTGGCTTTCAGTTCATTTACATTTAAAATAATCTAGATAATAGTGTTGTATTAGTTGTGGAAAGAGCTAATTATTTGGTGTTTGTGCGTAAAGCAAAAATTCATTTTTAAAAAGATTTCCGATTTTTTTCATAGTTCTGAAAAGCAGATGGAGGGGACTACTAACACCATGAGCCTGTTCCCCTGGGACAGCTTTAGCAGATGCATGCTGCTCCACAAACAGGACCTGTGCATTCCAATACCCATAATACCATACTATTTAGTATGCCAGAAAAATATTTAGATCCTAATGTACTGTATGTCAAATGACTATTCTGATCATCTTTGTTTGCTTGAATCCACAACAAATAACATCTTAGATCAGCGGTTCCCAAACTTTTTAGGCCGCGCACCCCCTTCTACATCCCGACCGGGTTCGCGCACCCCCCCCCCCCCCTTAATAAAAAAAAAAAAAAAGAAGCAACAGAGCCTTTTAAGCCTTCATAGCCGCATAAGAATCGGACCAATGAGAGAACAGTTTGCTCGCGCGTGGCATTTGTTTACAAGATTTAGTCCGCTGTTAAATGTTGCAGTGTGAACACAAACCGAACAAAGGAGCAACTGCAACAAAGCAAACGAACTGAAGGTGTGAAAACGCCCTGAAACACTGCAACAAAGTTTCAATAACTTTCAGTGACACAAGTCGTCACTTTTAAAGAGCAATACGGATGGCGAGCACACACGCACAGACTCAGAGGCAGATTATCACATTTCATTTACAATTAATGACCGACTAATGTAGCCAGGATGTCTTCGGACAAAGCATCGATGCGGCGCGACACAGTGTTGTTGGACACCGGGATCATGTCCAACTTTTTTGCTTCTTTCTCCCCAATCATACATTCCACCATCTCTCTGGCAGCTGGCAAGCTCACGTCTTCGGCGATTGTGTGCGGTAGCCCCTTTCTCGCTATTCTGTAACCAGATATGAAGCCCGTAGTGCGTCATTTATAGACCCAACACATGAATGAGACTGCAGTTGTTTTTGGCTGTTTTGTAACTCCTCCAATTTCGATATAAACAATGTAAGGGGCTTTTGACTTGCACTGGCATGCTTGGTGTTCAGGTGGCGACGTAAATAACAGCTTCAGACTGTTAGCCAGAACCTCACTGCACACCACGCACTGTGGCTTTGGGCAATCTGCGTTGCCAATCCAAGTGAAGCCCAGACACAGATACTTTTCATCATATTTCCTCTTTTTTCCCCAGTCTGATGCTCACTCTCGTTTCCTCTTTTTTCACCTTTTTTTCACCGCGATGGGCCGATGTGCTCCCGATTTGTCTGTGCTATCCCTTCCTCCTTTTCGGTCTCCTCCGTCTCATCTTCCTCTGACTCTGGCTCGATTTCTTCTCCCGGTCTCTCCCCAACGCACCTCTCCGTTCCCCTCGCCTCCGATTCCTCTCTCTCTCTCTGTCCCTCTCCTCTTTTACGACTGATAGCTTCAGATGTCCCACCTGACAGTTTTTTAATTAAAATTACATTTTTTTTTAATATTTAATATTATTACACCATCAGACCGCCATTACACTTTTCCTCTTGCGCACCCCCTAGAGGCAGCTCGCGCACCCCCAGGGGTGCGCGCACCCCACTTTGGGAATCCCTGTCTTAGATTATGAAAAAGAACAAAAAAATGTACATGGGAGAGAAACTCATTCAATTATTTTTTGAAAATGTGTCGGCATTAACACTCAAAATAAACAATTTACCACATGAAATAATAACATTATTTAAAAAGTTGCTAAGAAGTAGCAGAAGTAGTAAAAGAGTTTATCTGGAATTTTTTCAAAAATAAACCCAAATAGGATGTGGGAGGGTTGTGAAAGGAGAATATTTAAATCTGTCACTTCCCAGAAGTGAATTCAGCAGGGAGTCTAGAGTCATTCCTGCCTATTAGACACTTTGACAGCCCACATCCAGTGAGGCCTTTCGCTGACAAACCAAATGAAAAATTCAAATCGCCAGTATAGCGCATTCTGTATTTATTTCTCGTATGAGACATCAACAGTCTGAAGTAGATACTTCTCATCATTGTGTTTTCTCTGAATGGATTGTCTTTGTTTAACTCTAAAGGTAAAATCAATTGTAGGAATGGTAGCCCACTCATTTTCAGACCTAAATATGGTGAACACAGTTTGTTAATTTGTCTGGCCAACACTTTGGCCAAGAGCAAGATCTTTGTAACTAATATCTAAATCACCATGAAGGTTCCTGGTGATTTTACTTGATTAATTACAGTCACTTGGGCAGTGGTCCTTGGCATCTTGATACCGACGAACATGGCACCCTTTACTGTCTGAATGAAAGGCACCAGGACATTTTTTCTGTCGACTTGGTTGAGCATGTAATGTGTCAGCAAGTTCACCAGGAGGCCAAATGTATGTCCTTTCACAGACCAATATTCAATTAATGTTGGAAAAGAGGTCAAACACCAAAGCATCATGGAGATATCTTGCTTTAAAAGATCCCCATCACTACAGGCCAAAGGGGCTCACAAAAGCCACATATTGACATGGCACAGAGCGTAACCGCCATGTCCACCAATTTCATTGACATAAGCATTCATTTAACAGAAGTGTTAGAAGGCCATACTTGGAAATGATGGCCCACAGCAGAGCACAAGAGCTCTAGTGTCCCCTTGTCAAGGTACTACCTTACACATAGCTGACAGATGCCGGCTCACTGTGGCTTACTTCTCCTACATTTACATATTCAAACATGAGTTTGTTAGCGCCATTAAAACTAGATAATTCTGAACTCCGACATCTTACTATTAGTTGATAAAACACAATTCTGATTCGACCCAAAAGCTTTTATAATTGACAGTCCTTTTGTTGAGTAAGGTGGGGCCCTGAGGGGATTTCATGGTGGAGAGGTAGGGGGGAGCTAGGCTGTTGAGGGTCTGGGGTGATGTGACCACTTGAGTGGGTACTGGTAAGTAGGTGGGCGGCAGTGTTCTGTACATTCTGGACTTTATTAGGGACTTTGTTTGTGGCACCATCATAGTGGAAACGTTGCAGTTGTCAAGCCTGGAAGTTACAAATGTTTGAATGAGCGTTTCTGCAGCAGAGAGTGATAGCGAGGGTCGGGCAATGTTATGGAGGTAGAAAACAGCCGGTTTTGGTGATGTCGTTAACATGGGGCAGGAATGAGAGGGTGGGTTCAGGCATGACTCCAAGGTTTCAATTTTAGGTGGAGGTGCGACAATGGAGTGTGTGAAATCATAAGTGGGACAGGTTAGGGCTAATGACTAAGATTTATTTTTGCAGTTGAGTTTCAGAAAGTTTCTTTGCATCCATGTTCTAATGTCCATTAGGCAAGTGGCAAAGGTAGAGTTGAGTATCTCCTGTATAGCAGTGAAACTAGAGCCCATTGTGGCGGAGGATCTGTCCAAGTTGTAGCATGTAGAGGATGAAGAGAATGGGACCAAACACCAAACCCTGGGGGACACCATGGGTAACAGGAACTTTTGTCAATTACTATGTATTGATGTTAGTCGGAGAGTAAGGACTGAAACTAGGAGAGGGCAGTGCAAGTAATACCAAGGGTGGATTTGAGGTGTGTGATGAGTGTGGAATGGTTAATAATTGCAAAGCATTGCAGGGTCAGGAAGGATTAGGATGCTGAAAATATCAGCAGGTCATTTATGACTTTGATCAGAGCAATGGCATTGCTATGTTTTGTATGGAAACCAGACTGAAAAGTGTCATGAAAGTCATTGGAGTCAGGGCGAGATTTGAGTGGCAACGACTCTGTCCAGTACTGTTGACAGGAAGGGCAGGTTGGAAATTGGCCGGTAGTTATTGGTGGAGTCGGGTTCAATACCAGGTTTTTATGGGGTATGGGGTTGACTGCGGAATCTATTTTCCTTTTTTGTTTCCTACAAAAGTAGGTGGTAAAATATTTTTATTTTTATTTTAAGGCACGCAAAAATCTCATGTACCAAAACAGACACTTAATACATTAACACTAAAAATAGACATGGAAAAAGGTTACTGGGCTGAAAGTGAATAAATACACATTTCTGAAGAGCACAAAACACCTCAGATCTCAGCTCTGTACGTCCTCACACAACTTGTGGGGAATAAGCCCCAAACTGACTGAATGTGAATTCCAATAAAGGCTAAATCTTTTTTCTCTATCTCTTTGTGTCTGTGTGTGTTTTGAAAGAGTGTCACCTTACGGTTTAAAAAATAATCATGACAGAAATATGCACAAACAAGGAGGGCCACAAGTTGCCTGGTTTTAACAAGCACTCTTCACAATGTGCATCTGACAGAAATCTGTGTGTTGGCTTGTTCATTATACCATTTGCTGGGATTGTCATTACTTATTGATAGTGCTTCTGTTTAAAATGCAGCATCACAGCGGTAGGTGGCACAATACTGTCATAAACACACACGGCCACACACACATCTTTTCAGAGTTGGGTTAAAGGAAATCAGCAAGAGGCCATGCTTTCAGGCTCACTGTTCCTCTTTCACTCTTTTCTGACATTCTCTTTCCCCTAATCTATATCATATTGTTTTTTGTGCTGTCTTCATTCTCCCTGTTGATGGTCTGTTTCAATAAAGTAAAGCTAAAAAAACTTAAATGCAGGCTGAATTCAACCTTGGTGTTCTATTGGGAGATGCACAAGTAAGAGTTGTAGAGCTATGAGTAAGAATAGTCAGCTAGCCGCCATGTTAATTTATTCAGTGTAAAATGGCATAGGCTTCAGTTAGTGGTGATGAGAGCTGCAGGACAAAAATTGGATGACACGATTTCTGAATTACTCAACCAGCACTTCTATATTTGATTATTCAAAAATGTAATGTTTCTACACCTGCGATATATCTGCTTCATGCTAATATTGGCCAATTAAATCTCTCGACCGATAAATCGGTTGGGCTCTATTCACATACGTACAATCATCACCCTATGCAGCCTACACATGCAAAGGTGTTTACTAACATTGTCGG
The DNA here is from genome assembly GCF_949748355.1 of Melanostigma gelatinosum. Taxonomy (NCBI): domain Eukaryota; kingdom Metazoa; phylum Chordata; class Actinopteri; order Perciformes; family Zoarcidae; genus Melanostigma; species Melanostigma gelatinosum. The sequence goes on along the minus strand of NC_136644.1, from coordinate 11,998,539 downwards.
AACATTTCATCCATTCAAGAGCAATCTAATCAAATCAGTCATCGCCTTGTATAAATTCATTAGACTACAAATTGATATTCCATTTGTTACTGTTTATTGATTATAATGATGGAACAGATGACCCATCTAGAAACACATCTTTGCTGCCGTTGTGTCCATGTTACACTGACAATGGAATGTTGACCATCCCTCCTGGTGTGTATCCAGATAACCATCATGATGTATTGCCTGTTTATACATTACACTCTCTCCAGGAAAGCCTGTGATTTGTACTGTAATCCTCTACTTGGCATGGCAGATGGACAGGCTACCTGCTTCTGCACCTTTGTGTGTGTGTGTCTGGTGGATATTTTTTGTTTCCCTGGTTGCATGTGTGAGAAGATTAGTTTCATTTTCATATGTATAAACACGTTAGAGATTTTTGCCCATGTTGTAGATGGAGAGATATTTCACTAGATAAGTGAAAACTGCTGACCTGCTGGTGGCACAAGATACAAAGTCAAAGTCATTTAGATTCATCATCTGGGGACCATGAATGTACATGATGTCATGGCCATCCATCCAAGAACATTTTATTGCCATTCAGTCAAAAAAAAAGATCTCAAGCTCGTGTGGTGCTGGATGGATAGTTTTGGGATCAACATAGTCCTTGGTATTCATCCTCCTTAAATAGAAGGAACATGGAATTGAATTGAGGGATTTTCAAGGTGAGTCATCAATGAGTGTGGGGGTTTAAATAGAAATGTTAGAAGGTTGGTCTGTCTCTATGTCCAACATTTTGAGGATGCTGTTGAGCACGATATTGTGATTACTTTTAGTCAAATAACCATTACATTTGGTACGGTATGCATGATACAAAATTATTCCTGTTTGTTTTGATGGAGGGAACTTTAGCGTCAGTCAATTTGCTCTTGACAAATACTCATGGCAACCTATTTAAAGAATAACTGTGGAATTTCCATAGAATTTCCATTTTCAGTTAAGGTCCCTAAACGATGACCCCACTCTTTTTGGATCACCCCAGCTTTTTCTCTAATACCATTATCAGACGAGGTTGTATGCTTGTAAATAGAAAATTCAAAGTCCGTGTGGGGTTGTGCTCCCTAATCAAAGATACCTGGCTTTCCTACAGATGCTAAATGACAAAAGCGCTTATAGTCGAACCAACATACCATCAGTTCAATTGGCTGAAATTAATCATCTGATTCTAAACTCTTAACTTTTCACAGTGCTCTTGACAAGAGGCACTTTAATGAGGTATGCACACACACACACACACACACACACACATTTTTCTCAAATTAGTTTCAGGGTCTACACTGGAGTGCCAAGCGTTAATCAACGCTTGGATGTGTTTTTTATACTTCTATTTGGAGGGTTGACATGTTTCACGTAAATATTTTTAACATGTGACAATCACAGATGATTACAAGCTTGCTCTATATTCAGCCTTTTATCTTCTTGGGTTTAAACAGCACACTATATTATGAGAAGCTACTCTAATGTCTATGGCAAAAAAGTAATGATCTGCAAAACTATAATTCAAACACCAACGGCAACAAAAATTCTGAGAAAAAGTCACAGTACAGGTGTAGCCTGGGGTCTAGGTGTGAGAATCTCTGGGATTTTAGTTAATTTCAGTTTTGATTCTTTGTGTGTTATGATGCAATGCATGTCTTGAAATGGGCAGATGTGGAGATAGTCATCCATTCATCACAAGATTGGCAGTTTGATCCACGGCTCCTTTGCATGTTGAAGTGATCATGAGTTAAACACTTTTGAAGACCTTCTTGCTCAAGATTCTTGAAAAAGAAGAAGAAACCAAATGATTTAGGATCCTCCACATTTCCTAGCTGTATAAGACGCCGAACCCTTAATTGCAAACTCTGCCACCATGTGTGTGTTAATGAGCAGAGAGGGTGAGGCAAATTGGCAAATTTGTCAGGTATGGTTGAAAAGCACGATATAAATGCAGTCTATTTACAAAAATCAATTCAAATATACAGGCAAAATGGGATATAGGATCCAGGTCTGAGTCTGCCGCAGGGATCTGGAGGCATCCACATTAGATGCCAAATCTCAACCGGCTTTATTCACTGCATATAGGGAACACTCCTATCCAGGGATCCTCCTGAATGTCCAAACTCCTCAACTTATCTTTGAGGACGAGACCAGTTCCCCTTCAAAATGATTTTGGTCACTATACTAAAGCTCATAACCATAGGTGTGGGTTGGACCATAGATTGACCAGAACATTTAGAGATTCGCCATGACATTCTGGCAGAAGTGAGGTCAAGCGTATGTTCCACTTTTACCCTCACTTGTCAAAGCCCCCAAGATACTCCTTGACATGGGGTCACTCTCTACCATATCGGAGTGACCAGTTCACCATTTTCTAGCTGAAGTCTAAAGAAATCGATTAACAGCAATAGGGACATCTTTATTAAGCTACAACAGCGTATGACTGGATGATGCTGTACTGACCACCACCACTGCTTGGAATGTCTATATTCTTTTGTGGACCAATAAGTTGGTCTATGTGTTCTGGATTGTCTGCCATGCTGTTACTATCTCCCCATTCCCCCATAACAATCCTAATACCACAGTTTGTTAATCACCCTTAACATATATCTATGGGAAAATCCATCGTCTTGCTTGCATGTAATTGTGATTTTTATGTGAATGCGTTGTGTTTTCATCATTTTTGTATTAAATTGCCAATAAATACCCCATCCTCCGATTTCTGGACAAATCCATTTTTATTAGTATGTTTTTGTTTGAGCCGCTTGCTGTCTGTTTGACTTGCCTGCTTATCCTTATTGGAAAGCCTATTTTTATGAGAACATGTGGCTGCTGGTTAAAATTATTAATTTCAGATGTGTGGCTCATATGGCACAGATCAGATGTGAAAATATGTGGGTGTCATGAAGGAAATGTATTTTTATTTTTGAGATGTAATTTGGTCCATATTTCTGTCTAATAGGAATCACATATCTACCACTGTGACTTTATTGTACAAATACAAAGACCACACTTTCTTTCAAGTTAGTAATAAAAGAAGACATGATAGAACTGCCCCAACATTGCCCTCCACCCGGGTTCAACATGCATATGCATATGTGTGTATGTATGTATGTATACATACATATATATATGTATGTATATATGTATGTATATATATATGTATGTATGTATGTATGTATGTATGTATGTATATATGTATGTATATATGTATGTATATATGTATGTATATATGTATGTATATATGTATGTATATATGTATGTATATATGTATGTATATATGTATGTATGTATGTATGTATGTATGTATGTATGTATATATATGTATGTATGTATATATGTGTATATATATGTATATATACATACATATATACATATACATACATATATACATAAACATACATATATACATAAACATACATATATACATATACATACATATATACATATACATATATATACATATACATATATATACATATACATATATATACATATATACATATATATGCATATATATATATACATATACATCTCATATATATATATATATATATGAGATACAAGCTCACAGTGTACACATTGTCTGTGGAGCAGTGTGAGTACAGGGAGGTATTGCTGGTATAAATCAAGCGCTGTAATTGGTCAGGAGCTATAACAACAGCAGGAGGTCCCGCCTCAGGCTGCAGCTAATTGGCCACCTGCCGCGAAGCGTGACGCACCGTTGGTCCAAAGTAGTATTCACTTAACATCAAAGCATCAACAGGTGTGCATGTTTGTGTGTTGTAAAAGTGTGCTTTTTTCTTTTTATTCCTTGAAGTATGTACTGTGTATCCTTGTTTTACCCGCATATTCACAAGCATAGTTAGCAGTGTGCACATGTTTGTGTTCTTTACACAGGTTAATTAAAGGTAATTTATGGCACACTGTGGGTTGTACATTATTATTGGTTTCTTTAGTCTTTTTTTTCTTCTGCAGAGCTGAGACGTAGAACGTGTAATTTACCTTGTACTGAGCGAAAATGAGAAGTGTGTGTGTGTGTGTGTGTGTGTGTATGCATGTGTGTGTTTGGGGGGGGGGGGGGGGGAGTGTGTTACTCGTGTTGCGGGGACGTACATCTGTTTACACAATCATATTGAGGGGACTTGCCTTCCTTTTTGGGGACAAAATACACATCCCCATGACTTAATCATAAACCTTTAGCGTGAAGACTTGGTTTTAGGTTTAGGATAAAGTAGGGTAATGTAGGCTCAGACTATAGGTGTTCTGGGCTGATTTAACCACCATTCACCCCTCCCAACAATGGGAAGGGAAATCTGGTCAAGTGCATTGGTCAGTACTGATGTTTAGCCCATATTATCTTGTAATGTGAGGGGTTTCCAGATACAGCAGGGTTCGTACGGTCATGGAAAACCTGGAAAAGTCATGGAATTTTAAAATGGTTATTTCCAGGCCTGGAAAAGTCGTGGAAAAAATAAAATCCCAAACGTTTTGGAAAAGTCATGGAAATTTGTTATATTCATATTTTCATGTTGTTTCATTTGCGCTGAGTTGCCAGCCAGCATTTCTCAGATTGGAGTGAGAAGAGGAGAAAAGATGATGTGGTGATCTTTTCGAGTCTTGGCCAATCAGCGTTCAGATGTGTACAGCGTCTTCATTTCCCTCAGTTAAAGTTTAAGTTACGTTATGTTCCGTTACCGTTCAGACTTGCTGGGTTAAGTTAACGTTCACTGCATGCGGAACTTTGTCGACTGTTAACGTTCATCATTATCGCGATTTGGAAGGAAAAAACGTAACGCGATGAAACATGCAGCCCCCCCGTGTTCCGGTTCAGTTCACGCGGTCAGTCGTTTACGTTAAACCGGAACACTGGTGCATCTGGTTGCAGGTTGTTTGTTTTGCAGCTTGACGCAGGGCTGAGCTGTGAGTGGAGCTGGGCCTGGATAATGGTGGAGGTCTAAACAGACGTGAGTACAGCTTCCCGCTGTCACAGTGTTTTACATACATTGATAAGGCAGGGTATGCTAAATGTAGCATCTGCTCCAAGGAGATGAACTACAGCAACAAGGGCTCACATGCCCTCTCATCACACTGTTCACTGTAATGACCACAGCCAGTGTACAAACAGTCCCACGTTGCTCCCAAGAACCCTGAAGTAATGAGAGGGTTAAGGTGTCTGTACCTTCATTTCAGCAGGTTGCTAATGCAGAGGTGTGTATAGATCACAGCTATTATTTTACTCTTGATAAGGTACCTTAGCCAGAGTAGATTCTCATTTTCATTTAAATAATTGAACTGGATTGAATGCATATTAATTGCAAATAGAAGATGGGCCACAATTCCAACAGCTGTACAGTAACAGTGGAAGTTAATATGAAGCCATACAGTAGCAGGGTTCAATTAAAAATGTGCACTACAAAAGGGAAAGCAATATGTGCACTAGCTGGATGCTACTACCTACTAAAGCTCTTATTGATGTGTCAGTGTCAGCCAGAGTATATTTATAAATGTTTATTCTTTTAATCAAACGATTGTCTCTCATTCGTTTGTGTCATTTAAGATATACTGTATGCTTTGGAATGCTCATTGTTAGTTTAAATACTACATTTTCTCACTTTTTCATGTATACACCGAGATTTCACTAAATATTTGGTCATGGAAATTTGGTTTAAAGTCATGGAAAAGTCATGGAAATCCATTGGTCAAAATGTGTATGAACCCTGTACAGTCTCAAACCTCAAGTACCTTTCACAGACTCAGAGCCGCCCAAATAATTTACATGTTTGATATTTAGGAGTTAAAATCTGGACGATAACGTCACTTCTTTCCAAACGGAACCATGATAGCCAATGAGAGAGACAAGCCGAAGCAGCTGACGGTGTTTCCAAGCTATGGTAAAGTTCTAGCCTTTGAGGCTAACCTTAGCTAGCATACGACTGTTGACAGATATTAAGACTGACGTTCAAATCTCACCTCCAGTTCTCGCTGAAGAATTGAGAACCTGTGTTGACCATGTCTCCCAAGCCTTTTCCTCATCCAGGCTCACTTGTGACACACGCAGATGTGGCAAGCACTAATCATGCATTAATGTAATATTTTCTTACTCTCCGCCATGAAGACATGTGTGAACGATTACAATTCCCGAAACAGTGTGTTGTGTTACCAGAACGTGATTTACATTTTGGGCCAGGTAAGCTTATGTTATGATGATGTGAATGTGGGTACCTTAAACAAAAAAATACACAACACTTAAACGTTACCACAATTCTCACATACATACAGGTACATACATGAAATGAGAACTGTGGATTCAAACCAACCCAGCGTTACCCGTGAGTAACTTGAGGTTCAGTGTCTCTTTCAAGGTCATTTCGATCTGCGGACAGGAGCCGGGATCGATCCGCCAACCTTGTGATTAAAGGATGACCTGCTCTACCCACTTAAGACACAGCCACTCCCACAAAAATGAAATAGTATAACAAGTAACGCAACTAATACTTTTGATACCAAGTAATATGTAAAGTCATACTATTATTTTTCCAAGGAGTAATATAAAAAGTAACTCATTACCCTTCCTTAGTAACTTGCCCAAGACTGGTCATGATGCCCATTTAAATAATACATTCATATATGTCAGGGACACACTTAGACTATTGTAAGTGTGTACTTGGAATGAGTACGGAATGAAATGATTGATCTGCCAACTATTTTTCCGCTGAGTTGATCATTCTAAACCAGGGGTCGCCAATAGGCGGACCGCGGTCCGGATCCGGACCCAGACGCTGTCCTACCCGGACGTATAATTGAGAATTGTACATTTTTGGCGGAGCGCTTCTGTTTTAACCTGCGCAGCTTTTCTGGCCTTTACGGCACTCATTCAGCAGTTCAGGAAACACACTGACCAATTGCATAGGTTGTAAATAATCTCACATGACGCTACTCAGCCAATCTAATGTTTATTCCAAAATGCACGCTGAGTCGAGTCAGATTGTAAGAAATTTGAGCAAAAAACGGTATGTTCAGTAGATATAATAAGTGTTTAATAATTCATAATTAGTCATAATCATAAGTGTATTGGGAATGCATAATTAAGATAAACATAAAGGGTTGTAAGATTAGTAGCTAATAAGACATGAAGCTTCTGCCAAGTTGCAGAAGTTTTATACTGAAGGATTATCATAGAAGGAATTAAGCCATAACTGACAATTTGAATTTGTTAGCTGCTCAGGGAGAGAGAGATGTAGAGATAGGCGTTTACAGAAGTGTGTAGAGAAGTTAGCCAATAGAAATTGAGATAGACGGGAGGGGAGGAGTCGCGAACAAATATGTGGGTCGTTTAATTTCAAGTCTTTTTCTCTCTCGCGTGATGGCTCTGACGACGGATGTGTTTTTTATACCTGAGAAGCTGAGTTGAGTTTTTTGCAAACGGGGTTTTATTGATTTAATATTTCATAGGAGTATGTACTCCAATGTTTAACTGTAATCATACTTGCATCAGTGGAATTAAATTCCTTTTAACTGTAAACCAGTTTTGGTAGAGTATTATTTGCAGCGTGTCGACTGTAAAAGCAGCGGACACACATGTGCTCTGGCCTCCTCTCTGTGGGGTGAGTTTTAGCCTCCACAAGATTACGCAGACAGGTGGGAGACGGAGCGAGCGAGAGCAGTGAGAGAGAAGCAGTGAGAGAAGTAAGTAAGTCGGAGAAGCAAGTTACCATGGCATGCTCTAAAAAGAGAAAAGTGGACTTCGAAAACAGAGCCTTTAACAACGAATGGACGGACTCGTATTTGTTCATTCTTCTTGCTGGCGCTACAAATCGACTCTGTCGCATATGCTCAGATACCGTGGCTATTTTTAAAAGCGCCAATGTGAAACACCCCTACGAGACCAAACACAAATCTTTCGACCAAACATACCCACTCCAATCCGAACTGAGGGCACAGAAAATAAACGATTTAAGAGCCCAATATGAACATTCCACCAGAATATTAACAAATTCATTCACTGCCCAACAACGTGCTTACGAATCTTCCCTGAAAGTTGCTTGGATGTAGGGTCAACATAAAAATTCCATTCACTATTCATTAATGGAGAGGTCAAGGAGTGCATGAGTGCAGTAGCTGTAACTTTACATGAGGGGAAACAAAAAGAAGAGTTGTGTGAAAAAATCAAGCAAATACCTATGTCAGCAGCCTCAGCCACAAGGAGAACTGAAATATTAGCCCATGATCTACTGGCACAGCTGGATGAAAATATTCATAAAGCACCCTGTGTTAGCTTAGCTGTAGATGAGTCCACTGATGTGTCTCACAATGCTCAGTTGTTGGTTTATGTGAGGTTCTTTAACAAGGAAAGAGTTATGTGTAGACATGTTTGGTGTTACACCACTTAAGACAAGTACAAGAGGAGAGGACATCTATCTGGCCATAAAGGAGATGTTAACTGAAAGAGGAATAGAGCTGGTACAAGTGGTTTCAATAACCCCAGATGGAGCCCCTGCCATGGTAGGGAGAGAGAAAGGCACAGGGGCAAGAATGAAAGAGGTCAATCCTGAGCTCATCTCATACCATCGCATAATTCATCAATCTGTCCTGTGCTCCACTTTGTCAGACGAATATGCTGAGGTGATGAACATAATTATGAGAATGATTAACTTTCTCAGAGCATCCTCTTCCCTTCAGAATCGCATGTTAAGGGAATTTCTAAGAGAAATTGATGCGAATTGTAAATAAAATATATTCATTCACTGTTAAATAATATGCGCTATACTTGTAAAGCTTATATTGCGGAGTTGTGAGGTCACTGTAAGTAGGTCAAAAACTCCGAATGGGGCATTCCGTCGCCCGTTCGCACGATAGAAACAGATACAGTGGCCCTGAAAGAAACACTTGCTTAAACCACCAGATTAGGGCGGAAACTGCCATCTTAGAGTAGGAGAAGAGCTCTTTTTATCTATTCACACAGACTTCGAAATAGTTTAGAACTGCACCCTTTTTCAGCACCTTAAGTGTTAACAATATGCTGTACATCAACATTTCACACACACTGACGTTCCAGAGAAGGCGGGTTCCGGACGTGAGCCATTGTGGGTGACGTTGCCCAGTGCTCCATCAGGCCATTTGAATGCTAGAAACAAATCCGCCTCCTACTTTGAATTTGACCAATGGCTCCACAAGGAGAACCAGAAAGGACACGCCTGCGCACTCTGTATAAGCGCTCTTAGGTTTCACTTTTGCACCTTTTCCTTTTTGCTAGGGTCCGTGCACGTTTAACTGCTGGACATAATACTTCTGTCACAAATAAATGTTATTGCTTGAATTGAGCTAAATGCCTCGATCTCAGTCTGTTCACTCGATCTTCATTCACAACAGAATGCTGATGCCCTTCTGCTGCACAACAACGTAAGATGGCTCAGCAGAGGCCGGGTGTTGGAGCGCTTTTGGTCCATTCGAAGGGAAATTGCTGCTTTCCTTAAACAGCTGAAGAACCAGAAGGCAACACAATTTTCTCTCTTTTTAGAAGACGAGAACAATATGGATGTCATTGCTTTTCTGGTAGACATCACTTCACACCTGAGTGAACTAAATGTAAAGCTGCAGGGCAAAAACAATTCAGTTTGTGACCTGATGACAGCTGTACGCTCCTTCCAGAAGAAACTTGAGGTGTTTAAGGAAGACCTGCAGGCAGACTGTGCACACTTCCCAACAGTGCAGGATCAGGTTCAGGGTGAGCGAGATGTATCTTCTGTTGTGAACTTTGTTGACAAGCTGATTGTAAACTTCTGCACATGTTTTGAAAACTTCAGCCTTGGACAGCAGCTCACCCTGTTCATTCAGAACCCCTTCCGCATCACAGATGTCAGGGGGTTCTCAAAGGAAGTCACACAGCACTTTAAGTGGGCAAATGCTGGGCCTCTCCAGATGCAACTGATCGATGTTCAAGCAGATGTAGCCCTGAAAGAGCATTTTGGAGGAACTGACCCTGCCACCTTCTGGCTCCAAATGGTCTCGGAGACAGCTTGCCCAGGTCTGAGTTTTTTTCAAAAATTATTTTTTGTGTATTTTATTTTTAGATGGAGCCCTCATTTTCGACTTGAAATGAGAGAAGAACATTTATTTATGTATTTATATGTATCATTTATAATCCATCCAGTTAAATTTGAAAACTGAGAATAATAATTGTTAAAATATAATTGGTGTACTTTCTTTATTTGATTTGACAGTTGTTGACTACACAGAGACGTTACTACTACTAGGCTTCTTGAATATATTTATATATCTATATGGCACTAAGTGGCGCGAGTTAGATATTATTGTAATGTTCCGGACCTTTGCCCGAGGAGATTTTCTCAATCTGGACCTTTTGGAATTTTAATTGAATACCCCTGTTCTAAACTATTATATATTGAAGTAGCCAACAGTTGTATTGACGTCTGTATGTAGTCAACAACTGACTGTTAAATCAAATGATGAAAGTTAAATTGAATAATATCTCAACAATATTTATTAATAATTACTCTATCAATAAATAAATGTAAGGGATGCATTTAAGAATAAAATACATCACATACAGCTTTTGAAAAATGTGCATCTTAAAATAAAGTAAAAAAGAATATTTCACTGAATTGCCCTCCAGCTTTAAATTCAGTTCATTTAGAAGTGGAGTCAACAAAGAAAACCATCATATTATATTTTTCTGATCTCCTAAAAAGAGAAATGTGTGAGCATGTACTTTATCTGTGGTTATTAAACCACTTGTTTCAGCTCTATTCTCTCTGTTAACATCTTTGTTGGACAGTGAATTCATGTTAGGATTCTGATCACATTGGGCTCTTAGATTGTTCATTTTGGATGTGAGTTGGTTTGCTCAAAAGAGTTGTGCTTTCTCTCGTAGTGGCGCATCACATTGCTGCTTTTGAAATTGGTCACGGTCTCTGAACATATGAGACATACTGGTTTTAAACTGTCCATGTTAAGAATGAAAATATAAGAGTCTGTCCATTCTTGGTTGACTCTGGTCTCTCCATCCACATTCCTCTTTTTGGAGAACGCCATGTGAAATTCATGTGAAACTTCTCTGACTCACGTAATTCTCCTGTTGGGTCACTCTCCTCGTCTCTCTCCCATGTGTGTGTGTGTGTGTGTGTGTGTGTAAATCTCACTTGAGTTGCGATGCAAATCAGAATACACATTTGATTGGCTGAGTAGCATCACATGATGTGATTTGCAATGCATATAATTGGTCGGTGTGTTTCCTGGACTGCTGAAATTGTGCCGTAAAGGCTAGAGAAGCTGCGCCGGTTGAAATAGAAGTGCTCCGTCAAAATTTTATAATTCTCAATTATCTATCAGTTGTAGGTCCAGGGTCCAGATGCAACGGTGTCTGGGTCCGGACACTGAATGCGGTCCGCCTATTAGTGACCCCTGTAGTAGAGTATCAACCCTCTGTTAGCAATCAGAATCAATGGATTTTTTCGTCAAGGCAGCATAAATCGTTACAAACACCGGATCTGTGTCACTGGTCTCTCTCCATGACACTTTGTCAATAGTATTTCTAAAGTAGCAGGCAGACGTCTTAATGAGTGTGTTGAGCAACCGGTGGGTTCCATTTTCATCAATAACATGGCTAAGCAAAAAGATACATAAACTTACAGATATTTGTTATGAGAATGGTCTGAGGACATTAATGACATACGTATAACCTACGACTTACCTGGGTCATCATTTTTTATTTATCTACAATTAAGCTCATCACTTAACGCATATGGGGTACCATATAATGATCCTTTGGGATCACATTATCCACATTCTCCGCATTCTATCTTGAATACACAAGGCCAAACTTAGGGATTAGTATCAAAACTGTACTCATTTTCTGTATCTTCTTACAAACCTCTGTATATTGAACAGGTCTGGACCAAAGACCTCAAACACCTGACGGAATGTGCAATTAGACTGCGATCACATTTAGAAAGATACAGCTGAAACTTCCAAACACCCCAATCATCAGCAGATCCATCAAATTTTTTTAATGAAAATAATTCCCATCACCAATATGTACTCTTTGTACAGAAGGACTTGCTGGTAAACACTGGCTGCAAAACAAGTTTCCCCAAACCTTGACAACTAAAACAGCAATTACTTTTTTTCTAGTAATACTGTATGTACCAAAAATTAAATAAAGATAACTCAAAAGGTCATGGGTCTGGGATACAAGCAGCAGGGAAAAAGGTAAAACTAGGAAGAAAGTGAAGTGTGATTAGGGAGTCGTGACAAGAGCAACAGAATGTTTGACTCAGACATATTATGTTAATTTCCAAATCCATATTTGTAAATGGGTTTCTACCAGAACATGCTTGCTTTAATGTTCAAAAAACTCAGTTTTTCTCATATTGTCTGTCCGAATATTCCTGCATTTACCTTCTGTCTTTACGTTTCTATGCTCAGATAGGGTCCAAGTGTACTTCCTGTCAGCTGATGTCATTGACATACTCTGCAACCAGAAATAAACTGGCAAACATTTAGAATGTTGACATTTAAAACTGGAAATGGTCTATATATTGTAAGGTTGTGGCCCCATTAATGGTGACTGAATCCCTTTAAGATAAACTACATTTAATCAGTTTCAAATCCTGAGCTGACAAAGTTATATGTACCACCTAATCCAATTACTTATTTACTGCAATCTAATCAGTTAACAAAAGGCCATTCTCACCTTCCCGCAGAGCAGCTAATAAAATCGAATCCATCATTTTCGCTGCATTAAGCATTAATGATTGTTTAAACTGCGGTGCGTTTATTGGATCCAGTGTGTTTTATTTTTTTCTCAGCTGTATGATTGACCTGTGTGTGTGTGTGTGTGTGTGTGAGATAGAAAATAAAATACAAGAACGGTGACAATAAGAAAGAAAGTAAGACATATGGAAATTTTGTGTTTCAATACCTTTTGACAATGAGAAACAATTAAAAACAGGAAGTATATTGTCTGGCATGTGTGTGTATGGAGCTCAAATATCAATGCCTCCAGTCAATTTGTGGCGCAATGATTTAATCAATGTGCTCTCCGTAAGGACCTTCATTACTTCTCAAGCAATTTATGATACCACCATGTCACCATGATACCGCACCGTGTGTTTGGGTTTGTCAACGTTCGCTTCGACTATGTGTGTGCATAGGGTGTGTGTAGTAAGTTTGCGTCTAGAGTGTATTACAAATTGAGGAAGTGAATCGAATCAATGACATTGATCCAACCAATGATGAGTGTATATGTGCCCTGTTAATAGATCTTTGGGGATATATCATGAGAATAGAATATTTGATAATAGCCTACTCTTCATGTACATACATAACGTATCAGCCTAAAGCTCAATTATTCAAATAAGTGCCATTAAGTTATTTACAGCAGTTCTCTACCTATCCCTCCATAGTTCCATATCGTGCTGTATTCACAAAGCCCACCCACTTTTGATCTGAGAAAAGGTATTCTGAGGCGGCACTATCAACAAGATATTCAATAAGAATACGTCTACAGCCATGCTAGTGGCTCCAAGGGGCTGTGCTAAGCTATACTAAGTCCCATGTTGAAGTTAACCATTCAAGATCTTAGTTTAGCGTGTTAGCATGCTTACTAAAGCTAAATAGTACACAGTACAGTCCAACAAGTGTACCAAATATAATGGCAATCCATCAAAGTTATATTCATTAGAAGCCCAGAAGAAGCAGAAGTGACCAAAGTCAAAGGGATACATTGTCTGAGCAACATGTATATCTATACAAACGTTTGTGCTAATCCATCACGTAGCCTAGATGTTGAGATATTTCACAAGATAAGGGAAATCTTTGGCCTGCAGGTGACACTAGAGGAAAAGTCAAGTGTTGTAACTCCACAGTCATTAGGATTCATCCTCTGGCCTAACCTAAGTCCATGCCATTACTGTTGAGATATTTCAGTCTGGACCACAGACAGACAGACATTGCTGTCCTCCGAGCCTATAGATAAAAACACAGAACCAGCTATCTTGTTTGATAACCCTTGCCTTTTCCTGCCAGTTGGTCATCTGTCATGTTTTCCAAATAGCTGGTGGCAGGGGATTGTTCGGGCTAACAAGAAACTGTTCTTTGGCAGGCTTGTGGCGTTTTTCAAATTTAGACAAGGATGTTACTTCATCAATCCCAATCCAAAGCGATTTACAATTCAGATTCTCTCACATTTCTACACCGTATAATTTTGGGGTTAAGTGTCTTGCTCAAGGACACATCGACATGCGACTAGTAGAGCCTGAGCCTGAGATCGAACCGCCGATCCTCTGATTGAAGGACGGCCCTGATCTCCACTTAGCCACAGTCGTCCTACTAAATTCAAAGCGCACAATGCATTTCCTGTTCCCCGGTTAGTAAACAGGGTAAAGAAAATGAAGAAGACACACGTGAGGGAAACTAGGGTGCAATTTAAGAGAATTGGGATGCACCAAGAGTGTCTGCAGTTCTCTCCCTTCTCTCGAAGGGAACCATTTGTTTTGTTCACTATGCGATTAAGTTTATTGGTATAGCTTGTTTTGCATCTTACAACACCCACACATGAATCCCTCATGCACACTAACACCATTGATTATACTGACATCAACACCGAATATTTTAGTAATCCTTTGTGGGCATCTCAGTCTGCTAGTTTTGTTCCATTTGGAGAAATAATCTATCTTTTGTCAGATGTTCATCATGGCGTATCTCCTGCTTGTTGTGGCATTAGAGCTGGGGTCATAACACTTGTGTTTCCCTTATCACCCACAGCTAAAGAAGTAAACTTTGAGATATACCTCTGCAATGACTTCCTACAAGGGTTATTTAGAGGGAAATTGTCGTAGAAGGGAAGAATGCCAGTGGGGGGCAGCTATATGAGAGCATGAAAAACATTTTACGTATTTCTGTCATTTTCTTCAGCATTTGCAAGTTTGTGGAAAAAGCAAAAATCACAAAATAAATAAAGAGCTTGCTTAAAGGAAGTTTGGGAGTGTGATTATATCAAATGAAAAAGTACATAAACCTCCAAACTTTGCAACTTTCTGAGTTGGTCGCACCATCACAAAATTTCGTAGCACCCTTTTTTTGTAACAGCATGGTGGTAATCAGTGATGGAAAGAGACTGAGCACATTTACTGAAGGACTGTACTTAAGTACAATTGTGTTGCTACTTTCTTCACTACATGTATTTATAGTGAGTAAATGAAAATGAAAAAATAGCTCCGTTGCAGACAGCTACAACATTACTGCATCAATAATAATAATATATTATATATATATAGTATATACAATATATATAGAATAATTTAACAAAGAAAGGGCCCATTTGGCTGCATAGTGAGTAATTGTACTTTATATTTGAAGTACATTTTCTTGATTATGTACTTACGTACTTTTAGTTGTACTTCGATTTTTAATGCAGGACTTTAACCTGTAAGAGATCTTCGTACTTCTTCCTATAAGCTATTAATCAATAGCATTGGCTCAGTCAGTCTCTCCCTGCCTGCACGTTCATCATTATTGGCGCCGGAGTCAGAATCCTTCGTCTCTCCCCACCATCCTCCTTTTTATTTTTTTTTATATCTGCTTGTGGAACACGGCTAAATGGATTGTGACGTTATGTTTTCCACCCACTGCGCACATACTGTAAAAACAAGGCATGTACGTGAACAACACGCAATAATGCTGTGCAGCAAGTATAGTGTTGTGAAGAGCGTGAGTGCGACCCTCGCTACGCATGTGCAACTGCTCAACACTCGCTCATCTTGTTGACTTTTGAGACTTGAGAGGCAAGGATGGAATAGACGGTGGCTGATGTCTTCTCTCTGGTGGGGGGACCAATGATGACCATTGTTGTCGCAGTTTAGAGCCCTGATATATCGATTGCAATTGAGTCAATTATATTACTCATCAGAACTACCTCAAAAAATTAAGCTGTACTTGATGTTTAAGCAGTTAATTCTGAGAAAAAGATGGAGATGGTGGAAGCAGCATGATCTGCTTCAAATGCTAATTAAAATGATAGAATAATAATGCCTTTATAGACATATGTCAGGATCCCTGTCTGACCCATTGTGTGTTTACCTCTGTTTCCCCCCCAATCTCCTCTCCTCATGTGTATGTCATTCCCCTGTTTGTTTTTGTTATGCCATGTGCTTGGTGTTTTCTCGGACCTGCCTCCAGACTCCTCCCACTGCTACTGCCCTGATGGATGCCAGCTGCGGACAATCTGGCTCGTTACCCTGCAGCATATCAGCCCTGGTCTTGCAGGCCTGGGTTGTCAGTCTGTATTGTCTTCTGCCTCAGTAGCGGCCGCCGTTTCGTGAGTTGAACCCCATGGTATCTTCCTGTGCTAATCTCTCTCCTCTCTGCTACGGGTGTAGAGTACTGGGCGATCTACGAACTCTCCGGTGTCGAGCCACGGGACATCACACCGTCGATCTGTCAACTCTCCGGTGTCGAGCCACCAGCCCTCCGGTGTCGAGCCACGGGACTCACACCAGCAACCCACCTGTCTAAAATAAACCTGTTTCATCGGACTCTGTCTCCTGTGGTCTGCATTTGGGTCCTACCCGTGAACTCCCGTGACAACATAGAAGTAATGTTTTGGCTAGTGTCCATTATCCCAGCACTGCATTCCCACTGCTTGCTCTAAAACTACAATTTACATATATGAAGGCAACCTAAGGCATCTATTGCCCGCCTGTTGCGTGGCCTGTTATTAACGATAGATTGATTGATTTTTTCCCCACCCACATTCCACAAAGACCCGCCCTAAAACGCCTCTGATCAGCTAGTAATCATTGCCTTCTTCGCAGAATTATACTGGTGATGAACAAAGTTGATGGAAGGTTGGTAGATTTAATGATCTCAACTGATTTTGTAAGGATAGCAGTCTTCTTGTAGACTGCAAACAGATATTAGCCTACAATGTTTTTCAAAAATGCTACTATGAACATTGCCAATATGGATAGAATAATGTATGTTGGAGATAAAAATGTAGATGTGGTGTCATAATTAAAGGTAATGTTAACCTTAATGTTGACATAGTACACTAACAAGATGATGGAATGGAACTCCATATCAAAAAGGTTTCCAACTCACTTTCACTGATTAGCCTAACAAAGCTATTGTCTCAATATACAATGGGTGACAGTTGTCCTTTCGACCCACGCATCAATCACTTATCAAAACAATAATAAATGGCAACTAAACTAAAAAACATGGCGTCTGTTTGAAATTGCAATGGTTGAACAGGGAAGTGAGAATGTCAGTTTCTATGTAAGCTCCAAGTTCTTATAATACATCTGCTTACTACAAATTGTAACTTTTTACACATTGTTTACATTACATTTATTGCTGAATGATTCCAGGAAAACAATAAAGCCCAAAAAAGAAGCCTTGTGGGGGAAGTTATCCACCTCGGGCTGCTCTGAAATGTTTTGGTTCACATGATATAACACAATGTATGTAGCGGCAGGGTTTTGGCTCTTCATTCACTCCACTAAGCAAATGCCACCTAAAAAGTACAACGTTAGAGGTTTGAAAAGCAGCCTTGTGCCTTTATGGTTTCTGGTTATAATCCTTCAATCATTATCATTGGACAACATAGGTGGTGAAAGTGGATAAGAAAGCTTGCTGCTCTAATGAGCAAGTTTCCCCAAAGAAAGTATCTCTTGCTAACAGCAGCTGCTGATACGCAGCCCTCGACTGTTCCAAATATTTTTTTTCTCAGGGTAAGGGTGCAGCAAAAGTGAATCCAGCATTCTTTCCACAATTAACCCCACCAAGGCACTGCACCATGTGACAGATCTTTGCACCCATCGCTCAATCAGGAGTTAGCAAACCCACATTATAAAACTATTCATCTCCCCTTTCCACTCAGCCACCTGGAGTGGTAACACAGCACTAAAAACATTTGTCACCCTTTAGGGAGGGACACAGCAATAGCTAACTAGCTGTAGTACCGTATCATGAGGATAATGAGGAAAAGGGTTTGGTTTTTTGAGATGACCGGCACATCTGTGAGGGACTTACTGCATTCCTGCCACCTCTTTGACAACATACTGCACGCTTCTGCTAACTGGTAGGCTGGCTAGTGGCGCTCAGGCTGCGTAACTACCTCTAGCTTCATGACATGCTCACATTTTCAATCTGGTCTACAGTGGCGGCTGGTCAATAGAGGGCCATGGGGCATGGCCCCACCATGAGCCACACAAAAAAAAAAAAAAAAAAATTATAATGATCATAAATTATACAAATTGTCAATATTTGTGTTTTTGAACTATGGAATGTACCCAGTAATGTGTGTAAAATATGATATCTGCGCAAAAGATATGCTTTTCCTGCTCGTCCTCTCCTCCTGTGTGCTCTCTGCTCGTGCTCTCAGCCTGTGTGCACGACACTCTGAGAACGCGCAGCTCGGGGGGCCTGATCGTTTTGGCCCAAAAGAGGCGGGTCTATGAAGCAGTTTAGCCAATTGCTGATTCAAGATATAAATGAGTGACATACAATTTAGCCAATCAGCGCCCTCAAATAGATTCAGCTAGGGGCCAGAACGATCAGGCCCATAGCTGCGCGTTCTCGTCAAGAGAAGTCTCTACAGGCGAGCACTCCTCCTCCATCCCCCGTTTGAGAGGAGAACTTTGGCGGAGATTCTGCAGCCAAAGAGCTGATATCAGATCGTCCTGACCTCACAATCAGACAGCAGACTCGTGGGAAAGGGAAGCAGTACATGCGAAGCTTCTGTACTAGCTGTACACCAGACAGGTTTGGCTAGCTGCATGACGTCATGCTAATCATTTATTTAGCTTTTTAAAACAACGGGGACGGATCCAGCATGGACAGTTACAGGAGTGAGGGATAAGGCGGTAAGGAAACATGAGAACACCAGGGTAGGGAGTGAGGGATGAGGCTGTAAGGAAACATGAGAACACCAAGGTAGGGAGTGAGGGATGAGGAGGTAAGGAAACATGAGAACACCAGGACACACATGAGAACTCTGTCAAGCTACATATTATGCAAAGTGAACATCTTTTCTTCTACATAGCTGTCCTCAGTCTCATCTGCTTAACTTGGTCATGTAGACATCAACATGTAATAGAGATGTTAAATTAACAGTGAAAACTTATCATAGCTTAATTTAACATCAGTATTCATAATTACACTTCATGTTTACTTCTCCTGATCTTTACCTCCTATAACAAGGTCCATAGGGGCATCTCAATAAATGAACATGTTATATTATATAAGTGTTATTTACTGATTGTTTTCGTGTTGGAATACATGTTAAATATTTAACTTCCAAGTAATAATGCGTGTTTGATACTTACATTTGTTTTGCATCAAATCATACTGGGATGTTTGCTGAAATTGATAAGATGGCCCTACCTAGAACATGTTCCACCAGCCGCCACTGCTGGTATGTTGGGTTGATATCACTGCTGGCTGCGTTGCAACATTACAACCAAAGCTGCGGCCTCAAGTTGCCAGTGCCCTGATGGCATAGCAAACTTTCTAATGGTTAGCTGGTGCCGTTCTGGCTGCATCACCGGCTAGCACTAGCTTGCTCTTGCGCTGGTTGGCTCGAAAACGGTCAAAGTTATCCATATTCTGACTAGGGGGCTATGTTTCCTCAACTGTCCCAAGTTTTAGCCGTCAGGACTGAGCGGGATGCATGCAACTCACTTTGGCTTCAGACTCTTCTGCTGTGCTTTTTAATTGGAGAAGCATGGTTTACTGTACTACAATACTACATAGTGGTCTCTCTTCCTGGACATATTTGCGTCAATCTAGCTTTGCTCAGATCATTTTGATCAACTGGTGGCAGACCTGTTTACAAGCAGGGACGGTCCCCTCCTGGGGGTGGAAATGTTAGCACATCCATGGACCCTCTATGTCCTGAAAGTGTGCTTGACAGGGTTTTAGGGAAATCTTATTCTGCCATTGACCAAGGGGGCTCCTCTGATGTTTCAGCAGCTAAGTCTTGTGTGGCACTGATTATGAGGCAAAGGGGTTGTGTTCCTCAGGTGGTACCAAGACCATTGCCTCGTCAACCAAACTATACAGGGATGTGACATTGGTAGACACTGCCTGGTTGCTTCACGGTCTCCCAGCTCTACAATTGTGCTATCATATCTCAGGGATATGACTTTAGATTGTATCGCACTTGGTACTAGGTATAACATCTGTGGGGAGACTATCTGGTACAACGCACACACAGTCGTGTCGAAGAGGCCCTCTGAGACGGCAATCTTAGTTCAGGCTCCACAATATTTCACCCATATTTTTCACTTAGCGCTGGTCTTTAGGGCATCCAAACAAATCAGACACTAGCCGTTGTCTCAGCGCTCACTGCTCAAAGAGGCAAGCTGAGACGATGCATCACCGAGCAGGCTAAATATCTGACCTGTCGGGGAGCTACAGCCAATGCGGGCACAAGACACATTTTGAGGGGAAACTTCGGGATGGGTCGCCTTGTTAGTCATCCAAAAAGATGAGGATTTAAACAGTACCAGCTAAATTTAGAACACTTTAATTTTTCAATAGGATGGAAGGTTTTTAATGAAGTTTCTCATCAAGTGATATTTTATTAATCGAATATATGATTAGAAACTTGGATGACAAAATGTACTTGAATCGTACAAAAACAGAAATGATGACTGAAAGAATAAAATAAAATGAAATCCTCCTGTCATTTTGCAAAAGTGGTCCCCGGGCAAAGACTGTGTAACAAAAAAAATACCAGTTCTGAGTATGTGTGCCGCCCTCTAACTACAATCTTGCTGGTCCCTGTTCTATTTATCTGCTGAATTAATAAAGGTGTTTTATAGTTTCTGGTTCCTATCTCCTGAATGTGGTGAGTTCCAAAATTGGTTTGGGTGCTTTGGTGGAGTCTAGATGGGGTTGCCCAATAGTGAAGCCTGTTAGAGGGCTACATACATACCCTTAGAACAGAAGTTACATCCTGTAACTACTATTTATTTTACATGACCAGGTTTCTGATGACTCTTCACCCTTGGAATTGAAACTGAAAACTTTCATAGGCCTTCAACTTATTAGAACCTGTAACAACTCATTTG
The DNA here is from genome assembly GCF_949748355.1 of Melanostigma gelatinosum. Lineage (NCBI taxonomy): Eukaryota > Metazoa > Chordata > Actinopteri > Perciformes > Zoarcidae > Melanostigma > Melanostigma gelatinosum. The sequence goes on along the minus strand of NC_136644.1, from coordinate 11,977,420 downwards.
ACCCAGCAGAGACCACACACCACACAGACACAGCTGGGACAGTTCTGCAACTACCTCTGGGGAAATGGGGGGTGGAATAGCGCTGGGATCCCAAGGAGTCTTGTCGAATCAGCAGGATCTTAAGAAAAAGGGGGCCCAATGACAAAGAACCTTGGGACACAGCAGGCCAATGGGAAGCCACCTAGTGAGCCACGCAGGAATATTGATCTGATGGAGGGTTTGGTTTCACAGTTGGTGGGACCAAATGCAGAGAGAAAGGCAGCAAGGACAATGAATCCCAATATTTACCCTTGCAGTTGGACAATTGACTACTTCTGTTTTAGTAATACATGTGTCCACCCTGCCCAAGTACCAATCATGGCTTTTTGTCACTAGTGATTTTTTAAAACTTTAATATTTCTAACATCAAGCACAGTTGTTTAAGGCAGTGGTTCGTCAATCTTTCAGTAATTTAGTTCTGACCTTTACACATGTGCACACACATGCAGTAGGCCTACACATATATTCAAGATAATAGTTTTGAAAGTATACCTATGCAGAGATCAACTGCCGTCTTTAGTCCAGAGGAACATGCCGCGGGCCTCATCAAGCTATGATAAGTGAAAGACTGTACTCCTTATACACAGATAGTGATAGGGTTTAGTTTATTTCTGTTTTGAGCTGAAGCTGGTTATTTTGTAGTCAGTGGAGTTCAATCAAGTTTTTTAACTTCTCTTAGAGTTTGTCAGGTATGTGTGCAGTCAAAAGAAAACTTCATCAAAACGTTAGTTGAATGGATTAAGGTGGATAGTTGTTTATAGCTTTTCATTTAAAAATTGACATGCATAAACAGATTTAAAGGGAGACTGCAGCAGCGTGGTTTTGGACTTTGATCAAATAAATAAAAACTTATGTGAGATCAGTTCACAGCCTACTTAGCCAAAACAAAAAGAGATTATTGTGAAAGGGATGTACCTCAATAGCCAATGAGATACGCATAAATTAAAGTGAAGACCACCAATAAACAAAGAGCTAAGTTAAATCTGACTCCCTAGCCAGTTAGGAGCGTGAACACAGCACGGTCAAGGTCTGAAATTAACTTTTGTCACTGCCTGCCACACGAACGTGCATGCAAAAATATACCATAAATTTATTTCATTCCATGCAGAAAATATTTAGCTTGGTAAGCAGACACATTATTCATATTCACTGTCTTTTAAATTGCGCTTTGTGTTTGAGAATCACAGGAGAGCTCTCCGCGTATCCAGTCAGTCTTTATCTTGCCTGTCCGTATCAGTGGCTGTGTATGTAGTTCGGTTTGCAGTTGATATTGTTGATAGATATGACAGGAACAACACTAAAAACTAAGCCAGTTTATGAATATGTGTGAATGTTGACAAGTGTACAGCGCTTTGAGTGGTTGGAAGACTAGAAATGCGCTGTAAAAGTCCATTTAATATGCTCTAAACTGAGATTCACAAATACCACATGGTGTAAATTATATAGCAGGCTGTCTGGACTCAAGGTAGAACCGCACTTGGACATTATTAGGGTGCGGATCACAATGTGTTGTTATTTCAGGTGTGGTTGATGGAAGAAAATCACTACTCTGGTCTTTCCACATGTGGTCACTAATTACCATTCGTAGACCTGCCAGTGCCACCTGGAGAGAGGTTTGTCCTTTGGAAGATAATCATGCTCTGGTTTAATTTTAGCTCTAAAAAGGGCATTTGAACGCAGAATAACATAATGGCACATAATGGGTGGTCCTCTTTACCAAGCGTCTGATGTGGAACTACTTCTGTATTCAAGTGCTTTTGGAACGATGACCGATATGGTTTGTTGGAGTGCCCCCCCCCCTACAATGTATCGTTTCCTTACAATGTATCGTTTCCTTTTTCCATCCCTGTTTATCTTCACCATAACACACACTTGTAGCACATCTTTCCGCTGAGCCCTGCACTAATTCATTTGTTTTGCAAAGATTTCCGACTCTTGTGCTACATTGGTAAGAATAGCATGTCCTCATTTAAGGAAACATTCATTCGACACATATTCCAATTCATGGATGCAGGCCTTTACCTTGCTTATTTTCAGGTTCCTTGTATCCATAAAACTCTATTTTTTTTCTTTATGAAATAACAATGAATCAAATTACTACGTGCACTCTAAAAGTTGGCCAAATGAATAATCAAACCATTTCGAAGTGGTAATTTAGACTGAAAACAGTCCTGTGTTAAAACAAAGCAGGAGGCTGTGTTGGTGGGAGCGTGTTTAAGATACGGGAAAGACAATGAAAAACAATCCTGAAATCCAGTTGGGGTAACAGATTGTGTTTAACGCCTTATCAGACACTAAAACACAGAACGACAGGATTTTACAGCTCAAGTTATCACAGGTTATTATGGTGTGATACAACTTTTTATCTTTCCTGGAAAAACAGAAATGCGCCATTCACATCACAAAGCAAAACTGTGGCTGGCCACCACAGCGCCTTGCAGGATGATGTTGCATTGGGAATCATTGCTATCACCATTATCATCGGTGCCCTAATGCATGGTGCAGCATCTCTTCTGTTGACAGCAGCTTGTTCTTTTGCTAGCAGAATCATACGATAGTTCATTTTTCACATGGTACATTTTCAGTCACTTAAAGGTTGTTTTTTTGCAACTATTTTTCGCATTTGTTTCTCTCGTCTATGATTTATAATCTCAGTGAAAACTACAGGTTTTTTTTTTCTCAAAACATATGAGTTACTTCTTGTAGATATGCCATTTTACTATCAGAATGTTTTTCTTGAGTTTCATCTCATTAAAATCTCTAGAATATTATTCCCCTTCCCCGCATCTGTTTTATTTAACTTTTGCCTTCAATGTACCTAATATGCTGTTGTATATATTATTATTATTTTCATTTGCCTTTGTAATGGATAGGACTAAAATAGATTGAGAGGGCAGTCATGTAATATTTTACAGCAGTAATCCTGACAATTGAGAAAATAACACATTCATAAAAGAAAAGGTTTGAAGACAAAAATATTTTAGAAATAGATTACTTAAACAAAACAATAACTCAATTTCCCTTTTTTCTCTACGACCAAAAAAGAAGCACGTCTTTAGAGAAGAATTGTATTGTTGAGCTCAGTAACTTTGTGCTACCACGGTGAAGACATGGAGAGCATCGAAGTAACGTGGCTGAAAGAAAGCCCTGGCACATCATCAGAAATCTTTCTTGTCGGGCTGCAAATGTCAAGTGGACTTTCAGTAGACTGCTGCATTTCTAATTAATTTCCATGTCATTAACTTAAATGTCAGACTTGGCACATGTATGTGTGTGTATTTGTGTGCCCCTGCCTGCATGTCCTCAGTCCAAAAACTGACAGACGATCTGTTCCCATCAGCCACCCTCATCATGGCAGATGCTTCTTTACTACTTAAGTGTACTGACCTGAACTTTAGAAGAAGGATCAAAGGACGCTCTTATTGTTAACGTATGTCAGATAATACCAGGGATTACTCAGGGATTGCTTGCTGTCTGAATCACCATACTCTCCTATACATTAAATCTCCTGCATACTTTATTAGAAAACAAAGCATTTTGCTCCCACTGAAACATTCTAATATTCAGTACATATGTTTTATGGTGAATGTGTATGGTACAGTACGTAGCTGGTAGGTAGAAGAAGGAAGTTTGGATAAAGATAGCTTTACTTTCAGAGTGAAATCCCGAAGCATATCTTGACTTTGCTATGCTCTGTAGTCAGTGGAAGTTCACAAAGAATGGATTGCTGTCGCTGATAGCATCATGAATTGAAAATGAATTGCAACCGCTATCTTTCTCGTCTTGAAGTCCGACTCACAAAATGTATTTTGCTTATAATAATATTGCCCAAACAGGTATGCAGCTGAGTGAAATTTGCCATTTTTACTGCACCTAGTTGCAATTATCCATGAGGCAAAGTGTAAATGCGCTGGAGGCCACAATACACTGAGTCGATTCGGGTGATATCAAACAGTCGCAGGTTCTCGGGCTCATTTAACTTTGCTTCTGTCATTTTGCCCATGTACGCCTCTGTGCCACCTTGATTTGCTGACGTACAAACATCGTGTGTGCTTTTGATGCATGTTAGTGCATATGAGCGACTGCCTCTTCTATTATGTCGAAGCTCTCGTCACAATGCAGACATCCAGTCCCACATTAGTCTATTTGTGTGTGTCAATACAGGTTGCCTTTTGAAGAAAAGCAAAGAAAGAATAGTGTGTGTGTGTCTGTGTAACACCATAGAGAGCAAGAAAGAGAACAAGAGCACGAGGAAGGGAGAGGGAAAGAAACAGAGATCACAGGTATTGATTTTCTTACTTTTAGTGGAGGTGATAAGGCAGACAGGGATTTACCTGGTGGGGAGAGAGCAAAATAAAATGTTGTAAGAAAACAATGAACACATACACGTCCAGTGGTAGCTTGCTGTGGGGTATAGCAGTGACAGTTGAATTATGGATTTCTTTAATGTGGTGGACAGAGAGAGGGGGCGAGAGTCAGCTGGGCTTAGCTTTACAATCACATTGTCAAACTGACATACTACACACGTACACACACAGGCATCACAGCATTTCCTTTAAAGTCCTTACATGTGTTTGTGTAACAGATACACAGAGGACCAGAAACAGACCAGGAGCTTGTTTTCACTATCCCCTCTAAAATGTGATGCATATCCAGGTGCCTCTTATCGAGCTGTTAAACATTGGGTGTCATGATGAATGTCAGACTGGAGTTTTACTAGGAAAGTTCAGTGTCAGAGATGCAGCCAGGATAGGATACTCTGGACTGTCCAGCATGCACTATGTGATAGGAAGGGTACCAGGTCAATACATACAGACTACTAGAATTTAACTTAACATAGAATTTCCATTTCACAGGCATGTCAAACACACAGACAGAGCCAGCCAGTCGATCAGTGGTTTTGACTCTAGGACCATGAGTCATAAACTTTACAAAATAATGAAGTTGTTGCTGTTTTTTGCTCCAACAGTTGGCGGTTCCTTGATGAGTGATTTGCATTCAGTGAAAATGTGTGTATCACAAGGCTCCCAGTGAGCAGGGGTCAACCAAAGATTCCTCAAATGTGTTGTTATGGTGACTAGAACAGTGTTTGTCACAGGATTTTGTGAGACAATAATTATTCCCTCTATGGCTCGCCTGTAGGTTAAATGCATCTTTGAGAGCAAAGTCAGGATAGATCTGAAAAATGTTGTGCTCCTGTTAACAATGTTGTGCTCTTGTTCTTGCTGTGGTGGAATGTAACTAAGTATATTTAGTAATGCTGGGCAACGATTACAATTTTTAATCGCGATTAATCACATTGTTACGCGCAAAATTCAATAATTAATTCAAAAGTAGTGTATTGCGCACTTTTATTTTAAAAGTACTGCTATATGAACAGAAGTGCAATAACATTTGGTTTGCAAACACTTTAAACAAATAAGGTGCTTTTTAACAGCAGTATTCCCTTTTACACAGTAGCAGTTAAGATACAGTTATAATGATTCTGATAATAGATATTCAGCCGGTGTTCACAACTTTATCTTCATGTCTATGAGGCTGATAACCGCTGATAACACCCATAGGCTGGTATCACTCGAAGCAGGTGCTGTCCAAGCATCTCCACAATATCAATATAACTTTGCATTATTTTAGATAAATGTCCTGTTTTGAATTTGTGACATCGATCAATACAACATTTTCATATTCTTATTGTAAGGGCAGGGTAGTTGCTGGAAACTACATTCCAGCCAGAATGCTCCACCCACTCCTTCAGGAGAGCATTGAGATCAGATGTGGGAAGAGACACACCTGACCCTGATCTCCTCATCAGGGAGGTGAACAAAGGGCAAGGAGGGAAACTGAGCAGGGGGAACATGCGACGAGAGGAGAAGAGTGGCTTCTCCCTAAGATCTCCAGGGTTGAAGATCATTAAGTCGGCTAGCGGCCCGGCCGATATAGTTTAGGTTGAGTAGTTGATTGATAGAGCTCTGGACTGAGCTAGGTTTTCTGTTTTGTCTTTGTTGAAGTTTGTTTTGTTATGTTCAAAATGTCTCAAACAAAAAGGTAAAGGAAAAAGCCCCCCTCCTTGTTCAGAGGAGAAGAGGCAGCCCCCCCACCCCCTTGCTCTCCTTCTTCCATCATTAAGCAGGGCCAAATCAGCTGGTTGAAGTTTAAATCAAAAGGAATTTAATATACTAATAAAAGCAAACACAGTTACAAACTGAATTAACTATCAATAGTAATATTTCATGAAATAGAGGCCCCATCCGCACCACACGACAGACTGGTGTGTCTGCCTCATGGTCCAGATGAGGTCTGATCATCTCCGGGGATTTACAGTTTCTTTGTTCCTCCAAAGTCTCTGAAATGTCTCATATTACACATTCCTTCGTCCATCGATCAGCTCAGTGATTGGCTGCACCCTTCGGACTTCAGTCGGCCACTTCCTTGACCCATTCCTCCCCCCTTCTTGAAGGCTGTGCTCAGAAACTCTTCAGCAACCCCCTCTCTCTAACTTTATGACGGTGTCATAAATTCTTTGGTTTCTCTCACAATGCACAACAACTTAAGTAACTCTCCCTTTAGTTTAAACCTTCTACAAGTAAACATATTATAATGCATAATATCCATCACTAGGCGCGCTTTTAAACTTAAATTCCTCACAGTTTGAAAAACCCTTAAAAACCTGTAGAACTGACTCTAGCTATGATTGCTGCGCTGCCACTCATTTCTGTGTCCTCCGTACCATCCTGTTACATTATGTTCTTTGCTTGTGTGAATACATTTATCAAACTTAACTGTACAAATTTGTCGTAAATGGCTCATTTCAGGCGGTTCGAATGCCAACTATTGTTGAGTGTGCATTTGTGAGGTTTGATCATTCGCTTTTGATGCTTCTAAAATCTGTTCTTGTCCATTTGTTGTTTCACTCACGATTTCAAACTGCAAAGCTTCTAGTTCTACTTTTGTAATTTAGCAGAAAATGAATAATTTAGCAGTGCCAGAAGTGATGTTCGAGGACCTAAAACAATAAGAAAATATCAATGGTGCACCTACAGCTGCCAACCCCATCATAGCAGAGCTGTACTGAAAGGGTTTATCATAAAGAATGCAAATAAAAAGCAAAGCCGTTGAGGTGTGATGTTAGACGAGAAATAATTCAATTCAATTTGTTTTGTATAGCCCAAAATCACAGATTTGCCTGAGAGGGCTTTCAAATCTGTACAGCATACGACGTCCTCTGTCGCGTGTGTACTCCCTCTCATCGGGACTGGAAAAAATTGGATGATACTGTACAGCAACCTGCATAGGGGGACTAAAGATAGAAATAAGCAACTAAATGTGGTCTTTTCCTATTTTTTTTTATTTAATTTTAATCCATGGTACCTAATATAAATAAATTGAATAGACTAGATAGCCTGCGGAAGGTGTCGGAGTAAGATAATTATTCAGCCATAACTGAAATGTATACATATTTTCTCCTTGCAGGTTTTATCTGTAGGTGACTTGGTTGTCAAGGACTGAACCTCTTGTGAATTATTTTTGTACCTCTGTGCGTATATATTTAAAAAAATATGAGCTTGTACATGCCATGCAACAAACCTGTACTCGTGGTTCTTGCGTGAACCCCAATGCATAATTCAGCGAATGGATTGTATTGTTTTATTTAGTTAACAGTAGAGTTTCTTAACCTATAACTGAACATTTCCCCCAAAACAAAATGCAGAGATGTCACTCTGATCAAATTACAGAGGTGAGTTTGGTCTTCTTATCACACCTTTGTTGTGATGTAGCGTGGCTTTGCTCGTCTTCTCCGCCACCACTGGTTGAATCCTCGCCTCCATCCGCGCATATTGCACGTGCAGTGTTGCCGCCTCGTCCCCTCTTCGCCCCGACGACCCTGATAGTCGGGGACTCAATAATCAGGAACACCCGTTTTTTCAACGCGGAGACACACTGTTTCCCCGGAGCAATGGCTCAAGACATCCTGCTGAAACTGCCTGGCCTGATGCGCGCCCTCCCGTCTTCCATTCGGCGAATTATCGTTCATGTGGGAATCAACGATACAGCCCTCCACCAGTCTGAGTTGACCAAGATGGATTTTACAAATCTTTTAAGCTTTTTAAACAGCTGTGGACTGTCTGTTTTTATCAGTGGTCCAAGTCCAACACTCGGCCGTGGATCACAGCGGTTCAGCAGAGTCCTCAGCCTCCACACCTGGCTCCAGGCTGCCTGCAGAACCAACAACGTGAGCTTCATTGACAATTTTAATCTGTTTTGGGGCCGCTCTTCTGCTTTTAAGAAGGATGGTATTAATTTTAACAAGCTGGGTAGCCGCCTGCTAGCAGCTAATTTACAGCATGCTGTTCACTCCCATTCACATGATTGACTGTTTACACCTGGATCCCCTGTCTGCTGTCACTCTTCCTCTACGATCATTCATCAGCCGCATTCATCCCCTACAAGCAACACTAGCTCGCCCTGGCGGCATGGGGGTCTCCTACTACTCTTTCCACGGCCTCTACCGTAACTTCCACTCCACGACCCATGAACATTCCCGTGAGAATCACAGGCTCGCGCTCACACCCTAGTTGGTCGGGTTCGAGGTGCTACACGAGTGATCCGTCCTATTGCACATACCCCCAAAGCTTCCTGTGCTGATGATGACACAGTGTCTTCCCCCATCAAAATATGTCAAATTAATGCACGCTCTATAACAAACAAGGCTCACATTTTAAATGACTTGTTCACAAGTCATAATTTGGCTTTTTTATTTTTGACCGAGACCTGGCAACGGAATATGGAATGCATCCATTTCAATGAACTCTGCCCTGTGGACTGCTCTTATGTTGGGACACCGCATTTGACGGGCCGCGGTGGAGGCCTCGCAGTGGTCTGGAAGAATCAGCTTTCCTGCCAATTGAGGAGCACAGAATCCTATGTTACTTTTGAACTGCAGCTCACTAAAGTGGGCCGACTAAAGCCGTTTTACTGTTTTTTAATTTACCGACCTCCAGGTCCTGCTGGTCAGTTTTTATCAGAGTTCACAGACTTTCTGACCTCTATTATCAAGCTAGACAAAGTGCTTCTGGTTGGTGATTTTAATCTGCATATCAATGATACCACAGACTGTATTGCTACTGAGTTTGTCAATATTACTGAATCTTTTAATTTCACGCAACATGTTTCTGGCGCCACTCACAGGGGTGGTCACACCTTGGACCTTGTGTTCTCTCTGGGTCTTGATATTGATAATACCCGTTGTGAGGACCTATTGATCAGTGACCATGAATGTATTTTCTTTGATCTTTCTGTCAATGCTGACCCCTTGTGTCTGAAACAAACGTTCCACTCCCGCATTATTATTCAGAGTATAGCTGATCAGTTCTCTATGCACTTCTACTGTGATATCAACACAAATCTCAATGATGTTGAACTCTTGATACAGTCTTTTAATGAACATTGCACCACTTTGCTGGATAAAGTGGCACCTCTTAAGGAAGGACCAGGGCAGCCTATAACACTACTCCGTGGATGACAGACGCTGTGTGCAGCCTGACACAGAAGTGTCGCAGGACAGAGCGGCTCTGGAAAGCTACTGGGCTAGAATTACATCGTTTATATCTCATAGACCTCAGAGTTTCTTTTAATGCTGGAGTAAAGGAAGCTAGAACTGCTTATTTCGCCAACCTAATCTCTTCTTCAAAGATAAATCCCAAGATCCTGTTTGACACAATTAAGAACATTGTTTCACCGTCTGTCTCCACATTACCATGCTATTCTGTTGAAGATTGCAACAAATTCCTTATCTATTTTATTGATAAGGTATTAGGTCTGGCATTCAGACTGGGATCTGTTCATCTCCTCACAATCTCCTTCTGTTCTGGACTCTTTCCAGCCTATCAGCCTTCAATACCTGATGGACTTAATTAACAAAACAAAGCCATCATCTTGCCCTCTGGATATAATACCATCCTCTCTATTTAAGAAAGTTCTGCTAACTATTGGCCCTGCAGTAACATATATTGTCAATTCCTCTGTCTACAGGAATTGTCCCTTCCTATTTCAAACATGCCACGATCCAGCCCATATTAAAGAAACCTGACTTAGATCCAGCTATGCCCATGAACTACAGGCCCATTTCAAAACTGCCTTTCTTGTCCAAAATTTTAGAGAAAGCGGTGGCCAAACAACTTACTGCTGCACTGGAGAGGCACAACATGTACGACAAGTTCCAGTCTGGGTTTCGTAAGCAACACTCTACTGAAACCGCTCTCCTGAGGGTTTCAAATGACATTCTCATGTGTGCTGATGCAGGTGACTGCTCTGTGTTAGTTCTTCTGGACCTCAGTTCTGCATTTGACACTGTAGACCATGACATCCTGATTAAGAGGCTACGTGATTGGGTGGGCATAGCATTAGACTGGTTTACATCTTACCTCAATGACAGAAGTTTCAATGTCTCTGTCGGTGATTTTGTGTCTGTTACCTCTCCACTGTCTTGTGGTGTACCGCAGGGCTCGGATCTGGGGCCTCTGTTATCTTCCCTTTATCTGTTACCTTTGGGGCCGATTATGAAAAGCTATGTCCTACTTTGTGATACTATTGTCTGTGAAAAGCATGATATGAATAAAATTCATTCATTCATTCATTTACTGACACATCACACTGTGTGCACCAACCATGTGTCTTTGTGTATTTCAACCTATTTCATATTTAATACAGCATTGAATTTTCATCTTCCTTTAAATCTGGAAGGAAGGTGCATGCAAAAATGGGTGCGTGTGTGTGTGTGTAAACCAGCAGGATAGCAGTTTAAGTAGCCTTGGGATACAGTGTGTGAGAGGAGATAAGAATAACACACAAACGGATTTGACATATTATTTTGTTACCTTGAAACAAACCCAGCCTCTCTCTCTCTCTCACTCACTCACACACACACAAATGCAGTGTGGGTATTTAGCACCACACACAATAAAACACACACTTTTCAACTCTCCATTCAATTACCTTCAAACACCTGCGTATGCACAAACAAATACAAAAATCAATAAATCTACAATGCCCAACACTCAGCTTGATACTCTACAGCAGGGGTTCTTAACCTTTTTGACCTCGGGGCCCAACTTTTCAAGTACAAAGTGTCCCGCGGCCCACTCTGACTATATGCATCAAAAGTGTCAGACAACCTGTAGGTCATACAGAAACAGAGCAGTGGGCCTTTGGAGTCAGTAAAAATTTAAGATTTTTGTCCGCATAAAATAAAAAAGTATCTTTCAGTATAAATAACTGCCGGTGGCTGTATCTGTACAGGTAAAGGACAGTATAGGGCTGTAACTACACTATCAGTGAACAACTGCCTCAAATTTGAAGGTGATTGGACAAAGTATGACCATTCTACAGTGTTTCTTCATGAAGAGATCCAGGCGGAGCTCTAAAAGGACATTTGGAGACCCAAATGGACACATGGTAACCACATGATATTCTGACACACTAAAGGTGTTTCTCCCTTTATATTTTGATATTATATTATTTTCCTTTTATTTATGCAAATTGCAAAAACTATGTATATATGGTCGAAGACATGGTGTGTGAGTAGCGGACTTGCTGTGCGTAATGGCTGCGACCGAGCGCATGAACGAGAATAGCTCAGTTACGCAAACGTTGATTGACGGCTTATGGAAGAGGAGGATAAGGTTTGTACTATAAGTACTAGCATTTTCTGAAGGCAGTAGCTCCATGGTAACATCCGCTAGCACGTTGTCGGGTCTGTAATGTGTCTTTTTCCGTCGAAATGCTGCACGATACGACTTGCAGCGGTTATGGCGACTTTGGACAGTGTGTGTGTGGGCTCCTTTTGTGGAGAAACCATAAGAAATGAAAGAAAATCGATGATTTCTTTGCAAAGATGAGGATTTTGGGCATGCTGGGATACCAAACACGGACATGTTTTGTGACGTATTTGCGCAAACAAGCCGTAGGAACGGAAGGGGAGGCGATCGAGGATGCCGGTGTTGAACAGGCAAAACCCTTGTTAAATAAATGAGATGATACAATGTGATGATCACAAAGACATTTATTATCATGTGTATGTAAACCTGGATACACAACAAGAAGCCCAACAGACTTTCCCACGAGCTTTGGATGTTTCGTCGCTTGGTGTCGCTTTATTTTTGAAGGCTCCAGTGCTTTGTTTGGTAGCATTAGCCCACATTCCACACACTGAGCACTCGGCTCTGCCTCGTTGCCTCCGTTCACAAAGCCGTACTTAAGAAAGTCAGGGTTGTACTTGCGCACACATTTAGACTTTTGGGGGGTATGGCACCACTGTCGTCTTCATTTTTTCTTTTTAATAACGTATCCATAACTTTCGCTACAGGCTAGCGGCTAGCTGAGTGTCTTCTTCTGCTTATTACAGCTTGTTAAACAACTGACTGACTCATTACCATCACCAGGTGGTGGGAAGCTATATTGTAACTGAGCGTCTCATGGATAACAGTAATATCTCTGGTCTCTTCAATTGATAACCTATGCGGTCCCGCGGCCCTCGCGGCCTACAGGTGCAAAACTGAAAGTTTTTCGCGGCCCTCTAGGTGGCGCTCGCGGCCCTATGGTTAAGAATCACTGCTCTACAGCACACGTGTCAAACTCAAGGCCCGCCACGTCATTTTATGTGGCCCGCGAATCCGCCAGCAAAAAAATATATAATAATAATGTATAAATAATAATAATAATATATATAATTTTTTTTTCTTTTTGGAAAAATAATTAAAAGTTAGACTTGAAAATAAAAGTATCCCCATGGTCAAAATTATGAGATAGAAAGTTGAAATTATGAGATAGCATGTTGTCTGTGTACCGACATTAAAACTATCACAACAGGTGGACAGGAGAGGCAACAGCCCGAAAAGCGGTTTTCCAACGATTGAAAAAGATCGACAAATAATCCCAAAATGTCCACGAAGAGAAAAATTGATGCAGAGGCAAGAAAATGTAATGAAAGATGGGAAAGCGAATACATGTTTGTGTTTCAAGGAGAACAACGGGTCTGTCTTCTGTGTTATGAGGCAGTGTCGGTGATGAAGGATATAATTCACGTCGGCATTTTGACACCAAACACGGAGCTAAATTTAGCCTCCAAGAAAAACATCAAATTTTCCAAGAATTAAAAGGCAGACTGCAATCACAGCAGAATATATTTACAAAAGCTACAGCCCAGTGCATGCTAAAGGTATGTGAGCAGTGCGCCGACCAGATACAGACTTTTACAAATGTCAGTTTGTGAAGAAACACCATCGCAGACCGAGTTCATGAACTAGCAGCAATCTAACAACACAGCTAGCTAAGAGACGAGCAGGTACTCATCTTCTTCATTAGCTGTTGATGAAAGCACAGACAACACGGATACAGCGCATCTATCCATGTTTATAAGACCTGACTCTCAGTGAGGAGCTCTTGGATGTAGCTGCTATGCACAGGACGACGACAGGGAGGAACATTAGTGATGCGACACAAATAGCTTTGAACAAAGTTAATGTAATAACTTGTGTTTCTTATTTGTCTTTGTTATTTTCTTTAATAGTTTGATCTTTGATAGAGTAATATGGGTTTCTTAACCCTCAATTAAAATGATTTATGTTATAACAACAGAAATGTGTTTAAATATCATTTTTCATTTATAGAACTGCATGTACAATATTTGTACACTTGAATAAACAACAATCAAATGCAGAGAGAGTTATTTAACAATATGTTAGGAGAAGTTAGTTATACAGTCTTACAGTTACAACCGGCCCTTTGAGGGCGACCGTGATGCTGATGTGGCCCAGAGTGAAGATGAGTTTGACACCCCTGCTCTACAGAGTACACATCCTGTGTGTGTGTGTGGAGGGGTATGTACAAGCATGTGTGTCACGTGTGTAATTAATGCAGTGTGTCTGTACATTAAGAGGTGTACATGTGAGTGTATTTGAGGTATACTGGGTGAGAGTAGGTGTGTGTAGTTTGGGGTATACCAAAGTTGAAGACGATCTGAGAGATAGAGGAAAATGTTGCACGACTGGCCACACCTGTTGGGTTTCTGACCAGTTGGATTATCACTGCACAAACTGGATGACAGTTGTTATGCCAACAGTTGACTGAAATACAAAGCGTGTGTTTTCTATGGAAATCCAATCAATGAATATGATGAGTATCTGTTAATTCTGTATGTCAGTGTTTCAAAGTATTCTCATCTTTGATTGACTAAGTTAAAACTATGATATGGTGATTGACTGGTTCTTGTTTTAAATTATTGAGGTCAGTGCTTGTTGTTGCTATATGGTGCCATGGATGTAGTAGAGCTAAGGGCTGTGATTGGATGGTTGTATTTATTTATTTATTTTAACCAGGATAATCCCATTGAGATTTTGAATCTCATTTACTCAGGGTCCTGGCCAAGATGGCAGCGTAAAAGCACCACATAAAATCACAAATAACTTCAAAAACAAAACAAAAAAAATTGTGTTAGTGATGCAGCTCTCCGAATTGTAGACCAAAGATGGTGTCATCATATATGGTGTTCAGCAGCGTGACCCAAGACTGTAGGTTTGTTTTTAGCGGTGTGGAAGGCACAAAGAATTAAACTAACAACTTATTGTTGTATAAAAAATGAAATGCTATAAAAAAATCTGTGACTTAAAAGTCTTTCTTTGAAAAATGATGAACTCAGATGAAAGGTACCACCATTTTTATCAAATCAGAGCTTAAACAGTAACCCTGGAGAAACGCCACAGCCCACACTCAATGAAAACCATATTTAAATGTTTAGTACAAAAATCATTGTTCCTTCATTATGCATTGACATGAGGTTGTTCTCAATACTACTAAGTGTGGCAACATACAAGTAAATATAGCATCTGTGAAAAATTGGCTAAAGATTACCTAACATGTCTCTTAGGTACTACACAAGGTCTTAGAGGTGTTTATGACTCATACCATTACAGTCTACAGGAGAACTATGATTGTATGGGGGTTATATGAACCAAAAGTGTCAATAGTACAGAATGTCTGTACCTGTGTTTAGAGGTGGGTTGAGGCAAGTTAATCTTAGCACTATACTACCTACTCAACAGGATTACCATTTAACTGGCGCAAGGTCATTACGTGTGCTGAAATAAAAACGGTGCTCACAATATTGTGTTTCATAGATGCGTCTAGGTCTGAAGCCTGTTAGTGGCCCCTAGAGGCTGCCATATGTATTACACCCCACGATACAAAAGAAAATAAATACATGCTGACTGTTTTTTTCATAGTTTTATCCGCAATTATTGTTGGGCTAGGACAGGGGTCTCTAACTGGCGGACCGCGGTCCGGATCCGGACCCAGACAGTTGCATCCGGACCCAGGACCTAAAATCGATATTTCGGAATCATACATATTAGGCAGCGAGTTTTTTACAGCGGCGCAGGACACACCGACCAATGTGTTGTAAATCACATCAAGTGATGCAGCTCAGCCAATCAAATGTGAGTATTCTGACAAGTTTCCTGACTCGAGCGAGGTTTACACACACCGGGACACACCGGGGAACAGCAGGAAAATTGCGCAAATTAGAGAGGTTATCTCACATGATGTTCTCCAAAAAGAGAAACGTGTTCAGAGAGAATATAATTTATAAGCATGAATAAACAGACTATGTTAATTATTCCCACAGGAAGTTAAAACCAGCATGTCTCAGAAACCGTAACTATTGATAAAAGCGGAAAATGAAGCGCACAACGAGACAAATCACAACTCTTTTGAACAAACGTACCCACTCACATCTAAATGAAGACACAGAAAATAAACCTAAGAGCCCAAAATGATCAGAATCCTAACGCATGAATTCACTGACCAACAATGATGTTAACGGAGAGAATAGAGCTGAAACAAGTGTTAATAACCACAGATAAAGTCCATGCTCACTGATTTATATTTTTAGATGACAAAAATATAATATTGTGGCTTTTTTATTGACATCACTTCACACCTGAATGAAGTGAATTTAAAGCTGCAGGACAACTCAGTGCAATTCATGTTTCTGAAATGAATTACTTTATTTTAAGATGCACATTTTTCAAAAGCTTTCTGTCAGTTATTCTTTAATCCAGCCATTATTGTACTTGAAATGAGAAGAACATTTATTTATGTATTTATATGTATTATTTATAATCCATCCAGTTACATTTGAAAACTGAGAATAATAATTGTTAAAATATAATTGATGTGTACTTTCTTTATTTGATTTGACAGTTGTTGACTACACAGAGACGTTACTACTACTTGGCTTCTTGAATATATATATATATAGCTATAGGGCTCGAATGGGTAAAAATTCACAGGTGGTGTGATCTACTTTTGCGCTCATTTAACATCTACCACATGGTCATTTTTATGTTTTTCATATTACTGTGTTGTACAGTATGTCCATTCAGATTGTATTTATTTATCAATAGGAATGCAATAAGATACAGGGAGAAATTACAACAGAAATCTAGGCGAGAAAAAAGAAAAGCAATGATTTGTATTTGATCATATGTAGGACGTTTTGCTGCACTGTAGGTGATGAAAGCATATCCATATTATTAAGTCAATGAATTGTCTATTATACAACAAAGAAAATCTGAGTATATATGATTGTTTGACAGAGGACAGTGGAAATGAGAGAGAGATGCAACAAAGGTACCAAAGTTAGAATTTAACTCGGGACGTTGGCGTTACATGCAATGTAACCACTTGGCTATGTCACTTTGGCCATGATCACCTTTCTGACAGTACAGTAAAGCTAAAGCCAAAGGTTTGCAGACCTGACACCATCATAAACGTCAGGCATTAGTTGCAGGCAGCTGCAACTGACCACATTAGGCTTGGTGTTCAGTACAGATTACAATCATCACATCTTGGCCTGCCCATCGCTTATGTGGGTGTGAAGAAGACAGAGACATCTCCCCGGCGGTACATTGTTTTGTGCGTGACAGCACCTTTTGTACAGCTTGGCGTCGGACGCTACTCACTGTATAAAAGGGGAGGGCAGGGAGCAGAAAAAGAGAGAGATTATAGTCGGAATGATTTCCACAGGCACGGAGAAAAGAGAAGATGAAGAGAATAAAAACTGGGTGGAAAAGACTAAACTGTACTGAGTAAGACACATACATACACACACCAAATAATCAGTATGATGCCATCTTTCGATGGCGAATAGAGTGAAATATAATCACCGCATCTATTACTGGACACGGTTTCTCTGATATTATAAATATCAGCTTTTCATATTTGCCCTTCAATTTAGTCAGTATTGCTGTGAAAGACTACAAATTAAAAAAAAACAGGATATTTTAACTTACTTTTATATGCAAGATGTTTTTAGTTTGCAGCCTCAGGGTACAGATACATAAACAAGTGTATTATGAGAATTTGCTCAATTGACTGTCATGTAAGGCGTGGCATCATCTTTCTCATATTGTCTGAATGCGTCTGAATGAGTTTCTTCACTAAAACCCTGCTGTCAAAGATTAACAAACAGAGCAATAGTGCTATGTGGGAAGAACAATAGAGACAAGAAGAAGGGCAATGATTTGTTCAAGCTTAGTTCAATCCCTGGCAGCAGTGATTCCTTGATGTGACTGATGAAACTTGGTAGTATTCACCAGTGGATCATGTCCTTCACACAGAACTAGTGACACCAACTGGTTGGTCTGTCTACACTAGGGGTGTACTATCCAAAGAGCCATTTTGCCTTTCTGCGGAGGAAGCAGCTGTTATTGGAGCGATTAGTGAGCGGCATGACCAGTTATCAGACCTATGGAGCGGACGTCTGAAGTCATGGTTAGCGGCTTTAGGGAGGGTGACGGACACAAAATGGAGGACTTTCCTTAACCTTATTAATGCTTATTTTGTTCTGCACAACTATTGTGAAGTCTGCAGATAAAATGTAAAGGAACAAAAGCAGTAATTGCTCTCCAGTAGGACAGAGACTTCAGCCGCCAGCAGAGCTACGAGTGAGAACAGACAACAAGAAAACCGAGGAAACGAGAATATTAGCAGTTTGCATAGTTTGGTTGAAATACATAAACATAAGCACTGAAAGATCCAATCAACACTAAAACGTATGTCATACAAGACAGCCAATAGAGTGAAGATGAATATAAATCAGCAAGTGTGGTGATCATCAAATAGGCGTTTGCCCTCAGCCACTCACATCACTGGTCTCATAGCTCTGAAACAGCTGTACCAATCACAGGTAGACATACAAATGACAGCTCTGCAAATGGAAAGCTTCACCTCGTGTCTCGAAAACACACATCACTAAAACTTAACATACTGTCATTCTAACTTTCTCCTGCCTGTTGATTATACTATTTTTCTAGATGCATTCTCAACAATTGAAAACCATAAGTGTACTTGTACAAAATGTTTATACATATTTAAAAATAAATGTGCAAGAAAGATTGAAAAATGTAAGGTATCTCTGGATTACCTGAGTTACTGTGTGTAACAGTAAAAATACTAAAGCATGGCAGAAAATGTCGGGGACGGGGAAGACCAGGTTTGAAAATGATATTGTAACTATCATTACATTCTAGCATAGTTAGCTGCTTTGTTTGATTACGTGCTACACCTCATTGCTATTTGCTTTACTTGTTCTGAAACTGGCAGGGGTATGATGAGAACTGATTAACCACATGAAGCAGCAAAAAGAGTGAAGTGCTTAAAGAAGTGTGATCAGCAGCATCAGATACCATTTTTATTTAAGGGACTCACTGGAATCAGTCACTCAAAAGCTTGACATAATGTTGATTAAAACTCAAGTGAGAACAGAATACCATCATGCACAGTAGTAAAAAAAAAACAAAGAGATTCGTACATTTTCTGAAAATGTCAACATGTTAAAGGGAATTTGTTACAAATTGATGGGAACATTCCAACTCATAGTATATAGCCCCCTTTACAAATAAGACCAGGAGTCCCTAGTGAGATGGATTTTTCTGAAAAGGACAGAGGTACGAGATATAAATGCCTACTGTATTTGTTCCCTCAGCTGTGTGACACTTCAGTTTATTTTTTTAACCTGGGCCACAGCTCTTAATAAAGAAGACAGATGGGCCAGCAGGAGTTTGATGCAGTTTTCCATGTAGCCTGGCTAACATGTGAGGTAATACATTCCTGTTCAACCTAATGTCTTTTTTCTCCACTGTGGTAGACACACCACACAAATTTACAAATTTGTTTCTAAAGTTTTACCTGTACACACAAATAGTCAATACCCTAGTAAGCTGTGAGAAAGTTATTTCTCAAGTCATCACTCTGAAGCAGACATGAGACGAAGCTTGTAATATTCCTCAAAGGGATGCAGCAAAGGAGAGTAATTTGACTGCCATGCTGTGTGAGGGAGCAGGAGAGGTGTCCTTGGATGGCTGGATGGGGAGGTAGAGGACGTTTGTTTGAACAGCCAAGAAACAGAGGAGGTGAAACCGAGGGGGGTCGGACACACCAGGGCTAGTAATAGGGGAGGTGTTTGTGTGTAATCTAAGTCGACTTGAAATGATGTGGCATGTATAGCGAAGACGGTAAGAGAAAGAACGATGGGGAAGAAGAGAGAGATAAAAGGGGGAATGAGAGAGTGTGAGGGCGATAAACATGGGGGGGAGGGAGACAAATAGAGAGACAAAAAGGAAAGATGGAGGGCAGACGATGAGGCCCCTCCGATGAAGATGCCATACCCGAACAGATCCCAGCTGTTCCTGTGTGTGTGTATGCAATCATCCTCATGCTGCTGTCAGCTCATTACAGGAACAGATCTGAAAAGATTGGTGATGATGATAGAGATGATGATGCTGATGATAATGATGATAACAGGAGCATCATAACAACAATATCTGCCAATCTCAGCCTGGATTCACGTTGATGTAGTCGGCTGTTGTAGGTTAAAAGACGGCAATGAAGGAACTGTTGCACTGGTCAACTCTATTAATACACACAAATTAATCATTGTCAAATTTGTTTGGGATTCTTGGTTCTTTCAGAGTGCACAAATGAGACTATGGTTTTTACAATATCTAAAACACAGTTTCTACAAACAGACTCTCGTGTGAAATGTGAGACATCCATGTGAAACACATTTAAGTTGATTCATTCGATATGCAGGGACATGTTGTTGCTGGACATTTCATAGGGGATAAATGGATATGAGATTTGACCATGTGCTTTTAATTTCACATGTGAACTGTGAAAAATATATGGAAGCCCATTTCCACGAGCAAAAATGAATAAAAAGTGACTAAAAAAATAATTATTTTTTTTTGCTGGCAGAAAAAAAGGAAGTAAAAAAAATAAAAAATCATGACTTTTTCAGACGACATTATGAGATCCTTCAATATAGAAGCAGCTCTTTGGCAGGTTACCCTACATTTGACATAGAAATGGATTGTGAGTACATCAAAGACTACTTTAAACGTGGCTTTACAACAGATTAAATACTTAAATTGCTTGCTGTTTCACGTGGGATTGTACTGAGCAAACGCACCTTTGAAATAATTTAAAGCAAGAAGCAGCTCTGGCATTGAAAGAATAAAACCGATGTGGCTGAGGTGGCAACCTTCATTAAACAGCAACTGGAAACATCTGGTCTGTGTCATGGTTACAGATGGATGCAGCAAAAGTGTTGGCAGAAAAAAGTTTCAAAAAATGCACCATCAAAAAAAACCAAACAACTTTTAACATTTTTTTGCTGCAAATATAGGCTTCCATAGCAATCACATAAACACATGAAACGCGATCTTTTTGCATACAAGCTTGTGATTTTCAGATATTTCCCCCACGGAATATGATTTAACATGTTTCTCACACTATTTCAACATGCTTTTTTTCTAAGTAATTGGTGTTGATTTGTTAAACTTTCAGAAAGACACACATTTGCGCTTTCACTTTCTTGATGATGGAAAGCCAAACTATTTTAGGCAGACAATCTAAACAGAAACTGACTTCAGCAAATTAATTAATAATGTAAAGGCACTGTACACATTTGACATAATTCATTAATCATATTTTAAATTTGGAAAATTAAGGAAAACAACTTCAAACACTCAATGTTTTCACTTTCTAATTAGCACTTACATCTAACAGGCATCTGGTCATGAAAAGATTTCCAAAGGGAAAAGGTCAGAGGATCACAAAAGATTTTCCAGTTCATCCTGTAATAAACATGATAGAGGTCCACCGATAGTGGATATTTAGCTTTGGTGCAGGAAAAAGCCGATAGGTCGGCTTGTGTTATGTGTATGGAGCCTTTATGTAAAAGGGTGATGGACGTCCTTGCATGACTGCCAGTGTCTGCGCCATCAGCCACTATCAGAGCAAAGTTCCACTGATAACGATAGTTTGTAAAAAGCCTTATTTGCGGCAATTAATCGGCCAAACTGATTAACCAGGAGACCTCTTGAACAATTTACAGAAACATTGAGTGCGATAATCTACCTCTCTCTCACAAACAGACGCTCAGTCCTCTCTGGAATGATCTCTTTCTCTATCAGTCTATTCATGCTCGCTGATTTTCACAAACACTTCCGTGTCAAAATTGATTTCCTGTGTCATTACAACTGGCCTTAAAAAGTGTTGGACTCACCTTGATGGAACTTGTCGGTGCCCTGAAGCCAACAAGTGAGCCTATTGACCCCTGAAAGCCGCCAGTCGGTACCAACAAATACCAGAAGCTCACAGGCTGGAGGGGTGAGATTAGATGGAAACCTAACAAGTGAGTTTCTTGTAACTGACATGTCGAATACTGCCGATACTTGGGATTTAGACAAAGGGGAAGATGGGAAGGAGAGACATAAGATAGTGAAGATAATGACAGTCTCTCTAACTCACACATCTCCCAGGTCACAGAAAGATAAGCAGAGTGACAAGTGAGTAAGTCAACCCCACCAACATGACAAGCCTCTGCTTGTCTGGTCTCTCAGGATTTAGATATGAACAGAGATAGACAGAGGAGCAGAAAGACAGAGGGAAGAGCAGTGTGTGCCTTGAGGAAAGCATCGTTGCAGCATCTTGTTGGTGCATTGCATCATGTCATCTTTTAGAACATAAAAGGCTGCTAACCCTAACCCTGCTCAAGTGATCCCAAAATGCTTCTCTGTCTGTCCGGGAGTTGTCAGTGTGTTTTCCTTTCAAAGGTAATTGAAACATTTTGGTCGGCAAAAAATTATTCAGCGATCGTTTGTACTCATGCTGCGTTCACACCAAACGCGTCGCGAATTTATCGCGTCGCGAATTTATCGCGTCGCGAATTCATCGCGCCGCGTATTCATCGCGCCGCGTATTCATCGCGCCGCGTATTCATCGCGCTTCACCCTCTTGTGACACACAAGATGGCAACGGCCAAAAAGCCAAACTTGAAACTCAAATCTCAAAAGGACAGTCTGCAAACCAACCTATCATTGTACACCGACATCCCTGAGAAATATAAAAAAGGACAAAAAAAATTGTTTTAGACGCTGTTTTTGTCAGGATCCAGGATTCCCCTGTCTGTTGTGGTGTGCCATGTGCTCTGTTTGTCCTCTGCCTTCAGACACCTCCCAGGGCCGCACCCTTAATCGTGCACGGCTGAGGACACTCAAGCTGATCACCTCCTGCAGCCTGACACACCAGACTCGGGGCCCCTTAATGAGTAGCCTGCCACTATATAAACTCTGGTCCTGCAGTCTGGGAGTGTCAGGTCGTACCGTCTTCAACCCGCTGAAACCCTGTGGATTACACTCCACGGCTCTGCCCTCCTTGTGTTTGTGGATGCGCTCCGCCGCTCTGCTCTCGTTGTGGTCTACGGATTACACTCTGTCGACTCCAGTATCGAGCCACGGGACTTCACGCCGTCAACTCACCAGCCCTCCAGTGTCGAGCCACGGGACTCACACCATCGATCTGTCAACTCTCCAGTGTCGAGCCACGGGACATCACACTGTCGATCTGCCACTCGGGTGTCGGACCACGGGCTCCACACCTGCACCCACCTGTCTATAAATAAAACCTGTTTAACATTCACTTCTGTCTCCTGTGGTCTTGCGTTTGGGTCCTATCTGTGAACTCCCGTGACAGAACGACCTGACCATAATGGACCCAGCAACCACAGGAGCAGCTACGCTGGCCGGATATAGCACGCAGCTGGAGGCACACCAGCAGAGGCTCAGGGAGATGCGTCAAGCCCTGCAATCCATGGAAGCTGAGGTCTCTGAGGGGGACCCAGCAACCACAGGAGCAGCTGCGCTGTACAGCACTACCAGGCTGCTGGAGGAGACGAGACGTTCCCTGGCGAAGATGAGACGTTTCGCTGCTGAGGTTTCTCGGGTTGGCTGGTGCGGGCAGGAACTAGCCCGGACAGTCAAGTCTCCACCAGTTCCAGCACCCGCACTATTCCCGCCTGTCCTCGCTCCGCCGGTCTGGGAATCCCCCGTGCCGGCTCCAGGTCCCTATGATGGAACACTGGGGAAGTGTCAGGGCTTCCTGTTGCTATGCCAACGGGTGTTTGACCGACAGCCCCTGACTTTCGCCTCAGACAGGTCCAAGGTGTCTTACGTGGTCTGCTTACTGCGGGGAAGGGCTTTGGACTGGGCCATGTACACAGTGAGCAGCGACCAGCCTAATACTGTGGGGTATGTGGACTTTGTGACTGCTCTGATGAGAGTTTTTGACCCTCTGGGGAACTCTGAGTATATGGTCAAGCGCCTTCTCAGCCGGAGACTGAGCCATGCAAGGGTAGCGGAACACTCGGTGGCCCGGTCGACTCCGGCTCCCCGTAGTCAGACTGCATTGCAGCCAGCTCCTGTTCCTGTCACCTCTTCACCACAGCCAGCTCCGGTTCCTACCGCCTCTGCGGCACAGCTTGCGCCAGTCCCGGCCGCCGCCGTCTCCGTACCGCAGCGACGTCCAGTCCCGGCCGCCGCCGTCGCAGTGCAGCAGCGACCTCCAGTTCCCGCCGCGGTCATCCCGGAGCAGCAGCAACCTCCAGTTCCCGCCGCTGTCATCCCAGAGCAGCAGCGACCTCCAATCCCGGCCGTCGCAGTCGCAGTGCAGCAGCGACCTCCAGTTCCCGCCGCCACCGTCCCGGAGCAGCAGCAACCGCCAGGTCCCGCCGCTGCCGTCCCGGAGCAGCAGCGACCTCCAGTTTCCGCCGCTGCCGTCCCGGAGCAGCAGCAACCTCCCGGTCCCGCCGCTGCCGTCGCAGTGCAGCAGCGACCTCCAGCTCCCGCCGCTGCCGTCCCAGATCAGCAGCGACCTCCAGTTCCCGCCGCTGTCATCCCGGAGCAGCAGCGACCTCCAGTTCCCGCCGCTGTCATCCCGGAGCAGCAGCGACCTCCAGGTCCTGCCGCTGCCGTCCCGGAGCAGCAGCGACCTCCAGTCCCAGCTGTGGTCTCGGAGCCGCAGCTATCCCCGGACCTCGCGGCCGCGGAGCCAGAGCCGCTCGCTGGTCCTGCCACCGCAGCTCCAGTTCCTGCCGCCGCAGCTCCAGTTCCTGCCGCCGCAGCTCCAGTTCCTGCCGCCGCAGCTCCAGTTCCTGCCGCCGCAGGGCCAGCTCCAGTTCCTGCCGCCGCAGCGCCAGTTCCTGCCGCCGCAGCTCCAGTTCCTACCGCCGCAGCTCCAGTTCCTGCCGCCGCAGCTCCAGTTCCTGCCGCCGCAGTCCCAGTTCCCGCCGCAGCGCCAGCTCCAGTTGCTGCCGCCTCTACGCCGCAGCCCGCTCCAGTTCCTGCCGCCGCAGCGCCAGCTCCAGTTCCTGCCGCTGCCACCTCTACGCCAGTTCCTGCCGCTGCCGCCTCTACGCCGCAGCCCGCTTCAGTTCCTGCCGCCTCAGCGCCGCAGCCCGCTCCAGTTCCTGCCGCCTCAGCGCCGCAGTCCGCTCCAGTTCCTGTCGCCGCCTCCGTGCCGCAGCCTCTCCCACACCCGGCAGCCGTCCCAGAGGCGCAACGACCTCCAGTTGCCGTCTCTGAGCGGCAGCGACCTCCAGTGCCCGCTGCCGTCTCTGAGCAGCAGCGACCTCCAGTGCCCGCTGCCGTCTCTGAGCAGCAGCGACCTCCAGTGCCCGCTGCCGTCGCGGAGCAGCAGAGACCTCCAGTACCTGCCACTGCGGCACCAGCATCCTATTCTCCAGAGCCCTTCCGCCCGCCCGGCCGCCCGCCGGAGCACCCGTGGCCGGAGCCCTTCTGCCCTCCCGGCCGTCCGCCGGAGCACCCGTGTCCGGAGCCCTTCTGCCCTCCCGGCCGGCCGCCGGAGCACCGGGGGCCGACGCTCTTCGGCGGCCCCGTGGCGGGTCAGATCCTGTCACCCCTCCTCCGGACCCCCGCCGCCCACCCTAGTCGGCCTTATAGCTGTGGGGACATCCCTCCTCCGGACCCCCTCCACCCGCCCTGTGTTGGGTCTTGTGTTACGTCTGGAATCCGTGCCTTAAGGGGGGGGTACTGTCAGGATCCAGGATTCCCCTGTCTGTTGTGGTGTGCCATGTGCTCTGTTTGTCCTCTGCCTTCAGACACCTCCCAGGGCCGCACCCTTAATCGTGCACGGCTGAGGACACTCAAGCTGATCACCTCCTGCAGCCTGACACACCAGACTCGGGGCCCCTTAATGAGTAGCCTGCCACTATATAAACTCTGGTCCTGCAGTCTGGGAGTGTCAGGTCGTACCGTCTTCAACCCGCTGAAACCCTGTGGATTACACTCCACGGCTCTGCCCTCCTTGTGTTTGTGGATGCGCTCCGCCGCTCTGCTCTCGTTGTGGTCTACGGATTACACTCTGTCGACTCCAGTATCGAGCCACGGGACTTCACGCCGTCAACTCACCAGCCCTCCAGTGTCGAGCCACGGGACTCACACCATCGATCTGTCAACTCTCCAGTGTCGAGCCACGGGACATCACACTGTCGATCTGCCACTCGGGTGTCGGACCACGGGCTCCACACCTGCACCCACCTGTCTATAAATAAAACCTGTTTAACATTCACTTCTGTCTCCTGTGGTCTTGCGTTTGGGTCCTATCTGTGAACTCCCGTGACAGTTTTTGTTTGGAAGAAATAATAGAATCATTGTCACGGCTCCGCTGTGACCTCAGCTTGTCTCCCCTCTGTGTGTGGCTTGAGTGCGACTGCAATCATCCGGCACCTGGGCTCATCTCCTCACCTGACAACAATTACACCATCATCACCTTCAGCTCAAATACCCCGGCTTCCTGCAGTCTCATCGCCAGATTGTTCCTTCAGCGATTCCCGTACCACGTCGCCGCCCAGACGCCGCACACACTGCCTCGCTGCTTCACCTGCTTGCCCCACCTGCATGCTCCACCTGCATGTTCGACCGGCTCCACAGACAAGCAAAATAAAAACCCTTTTTTCAGCAACTCTGCTGTCCCGGTGTCTGCGTTTGGGTCCAGAACAAACCGTCCGTAACAATCATCTTGCCTTTCTGCCAGCCAGCGTCCTCTACACACACTTGAAACATCTGCGTGGCATTACAGAAAGACATTGACTGCAGATCAACTTTACAACACGCTGTCAATCGTACCACCCTCCACAGTAACATTTGTTAAATCAAAAAACGAATTGACTTTGAACTTGTGGCAGGTTAATACAGCCTCCCTGACACACACATACACACACATTTGTCTTTCAGAGGGAAAGTGTAGTGCCAGGTTAATGGGACAACCACTGCTGGTTAATGTGAGGTATGTTACACAGATGCACAGTGTGATGCTACTCTTGTATGCATGTTGGCAGAGAAATGAGTAGTAAAGAAATCATCTAGCTAACAGGCTGCAATATATGTTATGCATTTTAAAATGCATAAATAAGCCTAGAGGCTAGCCAACCTACTCTTATTTGGTTTGAAGTTGTTGCATGTATCGGCAGAACACCACGGTTGAATTTTAGCCTGCATGTGAGTTCCTTCAGCCTAACTTTACTGAAACAGACCACCTAATACCCAAATGGTAGCAGCAGCAGTCAGGGCACTGCCGATCTTTTGAATGCCTTCTCACTGCTCTCACAGTGTACCTTTGTTGGGCAGGATCTTGCGAGTGGTGGGCCTTTAAATAGACCCCCTGTAGTTTCATCCAGGCCAGCGCAGAAGTTGCTCTCTTGTCAGATTAGCTCCTCAAGCAAATTGAAAGGCCCACAAATGATGCGAGTGTGCTTTTCTTTGACTTGTGATGTATATCTTTAGATGTCTGTATCATTAAGTGTGTTTGTCAGAAGTGTTTTATGGAAGGAAATATGTCTGATCAAAAGTTTTCATACGCGTTCACACACGTTTCATACACAAGAATACAAGTTTTTCAGTGTACATTTTAGTGTTAT
Organism: Melanostigma gelatinosum; assembly: GCF_949748355.1. Lineage (NCBI taxonomy): Eukaryota > Metazoa > Chordata > Actinopteri > Perciformes > Zoarcidae > Melanostigma > Melanostigma gelatinosum. The sequence goes on along the minus strand of NC_136644.1, from coordinate 11,950,050 downwards.
GACAAATAATACACACGTTATCATAGCTGTCTGCCAGTAAAACCCCCAACTCAATTCACCCCAGTCAGAAAAACTACACACAAGACCTCCATAAAAATCCACTCGAAGACTGTATCACCATTATCTCCTACCCATTCAACCTCTGACTGTTGCAATGTACTACTATCTGAATTTGTGATATAACCCTTGACTCAAAACTCATAGGAATGTTTTTCATCTCTATAACTAGTTGGAATATTTCCTTGTAAGGTCTGCATACCCCTATCACGGTTTGTTGGTCTGTGTCAAGATGCTTCTGGATGAATGTATCTGCATCTGGCTGTGGAAATGAATTTCCTCTTTGACATTTAAGCTCTGGGAAACATTTTAAAGATAGGAGGTTAATGCAGGATAGCGGAGCTCTGGTGTTTAAAAAAAAAACTAAAATCCACAAAGACTGGTGTATCACTGTTGGATAGGAGCCTGTGTGGAAACATATATATTGAAGGTACAGAATTTCACTGACTTTCCGTCATGAAATATTCATCATTTGTGGGGAATCTCTGTCTCTCCATCTTCTTCTTTCTGTCTTTGTCTTCTCTCTGCGTAAAGAACTACAGTATGGAGGTGCTCTATTTGTCGTAGTTATTTGTTTGATACGCCCAACCTCCCCTTGCGCCTGCCTTATGCAGATTGCCTCACTCTTTACAATATGTAGCTGTGAACATCTAATAATAACGCAGATGGGTTTACATTAAGTTAGTTGAAAGCCTGGTGTATCCAATACAGGCACGTACGGGTGTATTTGATGAGTTGAACAAGCTGAATGTTCATATCGAATCGTACATCTTGCCTGTAGATGAAATATTTAAACACTATATCCACTAGGGGGCAGATGAGATGAATTGGCAATTAATGAAATGACTCCACTTTCAGGAATGTACGGAGAGGAAAGGAAATACTTGTGTTTGCATGAAAGAGGGTTTGGTGATATTGAAAATCCCCGCCTGACGATATTCCTGTCCATAAAAAAGGTGAAGAGATATGCGCATGTAAACATTTTTTATATATATGTACTGTCTATATATCCATGGACTGGAGACTCATATGTTGCAAAACCCATAATGTGGACACAATGTACAGATAGTTAGCATGATAGAAAGTGGCCTTTGACTGTCACGTTTGCATACCATTGCCTCAGTAAAAGCCCAGATGATTGAGTTTTGGTCCGGCTGATCTTTATCGATGAAGTCGCTGGCAGACTTGCGTATTCTGTTGGATGGTGAGTTTTATGATTGGGAGTGAAGATTTGTGGTGTTTTCATCTTTATTCCCCACTTATTTATCGGACAGCTTGCAAATCACTTTGTTCACGTTCTCTGGCTCTTCTTTTTATTTTATTTTATAATCAAAGAATTGGCAAATAGTTGCATTATTTGTTAACGAGAGTGAACATCAGTCCTGCTAGACATAAAGCTACATGTAATTACCGAATAGTTAAAGCTTCATTCATAACATTGACATTAAACATATTATCTGTATGATTTTAGATTTAGAATGGGAATTGTGACACCCTTAGTCATAATTTCTCTTGTTGTTTCTTCTACCAAAAGGGAAATTTATTGAAAAAAGATATATGTATAATTTCCAAAACTCAAAACATATTTCATCCAAATACCGTAGTCGTCTTCTTCTTGAATGATAACCTCATCATATTGACCAACTCTACTGCATCAATTAAAAGAGACATTTTATTAAATATTAGAAAGATTTGTTAATTTGGACATTTCTACTGTGTAGAGCGTACTTGTTCATGCTGATTATGTAAGATAGCAGACACGTGAGTCAACTTGTAGCATGACCTTTTTTATTTTAGCCGGATAAGTACTGGATACATGAAGTGTAACCTTGTGGAAAGCAGATAGCTATGCAGACAGTTAGCTCTCCAAAGCTTCTTCTACTTTTCACTCTTACACATATTTATGGATGATGGTAAGCTCTTAAAAACTGGAGGACCACTTCTAAAACTGCAGCGTCTTAGGGTTACACGAATAAAGCTGCCAATATACGAAGGACCAGTACTTCAATTTTAGACGAAGCTTTCCAAAAACGCCACTTTAATTTCATTAAAGCAAGTGAAAAAGTCTGCCAGAAGGGTGAGAAAATGAGAATTGTCTGAAAACAAGGTGGAAAAGGGCAGAGATATGATGTATCATCAATAACAGCCTTCTAAATATAATGTTACACCCTGCGACATGTTTTTTACATTTGCTTTGCAGAATGAGACGTCATTATCCAGTATAAGATGATGTCATTACAAGATTGACTGTCCACTGTGTAGAATGCAAGCAAGTCTTGGTAAATGCTGCTGCCTAGCTGAAGAACTAGAATTTAAACCTTAATTTAACCCCAAAAAGTTCATTTTATTAAGTGGTTGTCAAAGTAAGTACCTTGGCAGAGTTCCAGGAGGTCATCAGTAAAGACAAATTAAGTCAATCTTACTATTTTATTCCATTTCAAATAATGTCTGCTGGTGTCCTTGTTATATGTCTGGAAGGACAACTCAATAACTCCTTATTCTGATTTTATTCCAAATCTGGAAAATGATACATATTTTTGTATTTTCTTTTTTTGGTACAACCTGATCATTGGATGTAAATTACAAAAATCCATATTACATCTGATTGACTGTTAACAAACAAGTTATGGTCATCATAAAATACATTGGAAGTTTCCAAAGGCTTATGCTGCTGGAGACAGGATCCATAACATATATCAACACCAGAAAATAGCTGTAAGAAGCATTGACTGATGGCAGCTACAGTAATTACAATTACACTAATGTTTGTCAAAGTTATGTAATAAAGACAATAATGAATTCCTTCTCGTGACAATTTTGATTTCGATAAATTGATGCAAGCTATTGTGTGATGTTATCAGAGTATCAGATAGAGTTGTAAATGTGTAAATGTGACAGTTAATAGTTCATTAAGTTTAAAGGATCCGTTTACACCAGATCCGCTCTGTTTCATTTAGAGCTGAGGAAAAGTGAATAGCTGGTGATCATTTGTGTTGGGCAATCGTTGAATATCAGATACAGCACCATACAACTTTTTCAGGAATACACAGCAGTTCAGAAGAACATAATAAAATGTCATGAATTTATATTGGAAACAATTATCACAGATAATTGTAATAAGGCTACTATAAGAAGAATCAAAATGCAAATGTCTTAATGATTCCTTTGAAATCACAATTTTAGAACCAGTTATAATTTGGAAGAGGTTTTCAATACCCAACTCAACTCGATGCAAAACTACAAAACTACACTCAGAAAAATGAATCATGGCATAGTTTATCATTAAGTATTTGAAACCATTTCATTTTATTTAAATACTTATATTTTTAAAATATAACTATTCAAATTCCTTAAAATCAGCATAAATCAGTTAATTGTGAATACAATTAAATTGAAACAGTTAAAACGTATGTATATGCTTTGCCGGGAAACATTCAAGATTGGTTCAGAAGCGGAAGTGACTCAGGACTTCAGTCGGCCATCTTACCTCAGTGCAGCCTGGATTGTAACAGGTAAATTACATCTACTCTCATCTGATATAATCTTCCCGTTAGTGTATGTACATGTTTTATGAGTGCAATTGATATTGTGTCACACCATTATTGATACATTGAGTGTCAAATCCGTTAATTCTAACATTGCAAACCATTTTAGTCCCGTGAGCTACCTAGCTTACTTGCACGTGTTGTAATACGTATATCAACTAACGTTTTACATTAGCCAACATCCGACGTATTACTAATTAAAACGAGTCAGTCATTAAAATTAGGCGACGTACTTTTGCGCAAACGGGGCTATAACGTTAAACGGCACTTTATTAAAACGGACACTTAACGTTAAATGTTAACGGCTAACGTAACGATGGCCTGCCTCGGTCGGCTCTAGCTGCTATTGGCCTGTCTCGAACGATTCCGTCGTGACGCCCTTTCCGGTCATTACGCTGTCATTTTCTTCGGCGATCGCCAACCAAACGTAAATAATATTTATTCATACATATCAAATGATCTACGTGTCAAATTTCATGAATATATATGGACGTTTATATGTCTAAATACTATAGGAAAGTGACTTTGATGAGAGAAAGCAGAAATAACGCTCGGGCGACGCTTAAACGGCTCAAACGGAAATTAAGGAGCTTTTATTGCATCATTTCGAGTTGTTGAAGCGTGATATCTTATTGTGAAGGACGGAACTATGGTCCCGGATGTGGACAATCCATGTAGAATGGTTTGATGGCTTGCAGGTATTTGGAAAGTAAAAAAAGAAAGATCTATTATTTTACATGTCCCAACATGGGGACACATCTCATTGTTCTCTTTGTTTATCCTCCAGGACGGCGAATCTACAGTGGCTGTGCAGGGGATTCTACAAACAACAATGGGCATCTACATCATTCGGAGGGAGGGTGCCGGTCCTGAAGAAGAGCCTGCAGATGTTGGGGTTGTACTTGAAGGCCTGCAACTCCTGAAAAATGTGCCTTGCGTCACCCTTTGATGTGTGATGCTGTTCGGACTGATATATGCGCTTAACCTAAGCTACCCAAAGGACCTCAAGTGCACTAAGCTACCCAAAGGACCTCAAGTGCACTTTCGAAGTGTTCCAGAAAATCCTGATGGAACTGGACTCCACCAAACTCTCACCGAAAGTGCAAGTACTGAAGATTAAGATGCTCCAGTAAACTGATATTTCCCTCAGGAAACTGTTTTCCAGTTTGGACTGTTTTGTTGCAAAGTACTCATTTTTAGATTGTTAGGTTGGTCAACATTTATAAAATGTACGCATTCCAGTACACTAACATTTTACCATGTCTGTTCAGCAAAGTTCTGAAAGGAGTCTGTTTTTGCTGCTAGGTCTTGTTTACAATTCTTTAAAATTGATTTAAAGTTATTGTTGAAGTTTTTGCAATGCCCACACACAATAAAGCCCAAAATCTGTAGAATAGCTTTTATTCCCATGGGAACACTGGACATTCTATTCCAAATCAAAACATGAAGAAAAATGTCTGAAATGTATTACTTTTAGAAGAAAGTTAAGAAAAAGGAATATTACGCTGTTCAAAAAGATAACAGTGTCTGCATTTGCCATACCAATCACACGAGTGATTGGTATGGCAAAGATATGTTGATGAGAAACGTATTTGTAATACATCAAACACAAACGTAATCAAGGAGAAAATACGTTTATGGTCAAATGTAATTGAGAATGCATTTTAGTTTTGGGGGAACGTAATCTTTCGGAGACAGGACTGCACCATTAGACCACCATTACATTTTTCCTCTCACGCACCCCCTAGAGGCAGCTTGCGCGCCACACTTTTGGGAATCCCTGGCTTACAGGATCTAGGACCACCAAAGATGTTCTCTCACGATTGTCATTTTTTGTTTGAGCCAGTTGAAAATCTTACCTTATAGAAGCCTTTGGAAAAACAAAATAACACAGGACAGAGGAGATGGTAAGGAAGGCAACAGTTGTCAAGAAGAATGAGAGGGAGCTAAACATGAAACACAAAATACTGAGTGAGAAGAAGTTGAAATGAGGGAAAGTAATCAAACTAGAGAGGACAGGCAAAGACGGGAAAGGTGAACAGGAATGATATAAGGAAGATAAAAGAAAGAAATGAGAAAAGGATGAGAGAGGACGGGAGGTGGACAGAAGAAAAGAAGAGAGAATTGTGGGAATGGAGAATAGGAGGCGCGGAGGTGCAGACGAGAAGAGAAGCAATAGGGAGATGCCGTTAATTCGGAGTTCAGAGAGATTTTTTAGTTTGACACACTCGGCAGGAGGCCTTTGACTGTTGCTGCCTTTGAACTACAGTACACACACTCACGGTTGGCCAAGGATAAGGTTTGATTGGAGGTAAAACGAAACAGAGACAAAGAGCACAAATGGAGAGAGCCACAGATCCTTATTTGTGTATTCATTTACATTGGTTCATCTTGTCTGTAAATGTTACATTCTGTCAAAGTCTGACATGGAACAAAGCTCCTGATGGTCGTATTATGTAGAGAAGATAATATGAATCTTAACCCCACATGGGGACAGTACAGGCCTCCTGTAGACCATCTGCCCTGTCACCTCTTCTTCCTCCACTAAGACCCTGTTTTACTGTGTACCTCTCATTTCCTTCTCTCCACCAGTTCAGTGTTTTCCTGCATTTCCCTATCATCTTCTCATTAGCTCCCGAAGCATAAATACCAGCCATTTTCCCTCTTCCTCTCCCTTGTCACTGCCAGAATGCCAATGTTGCATCACTCACCTATGGCCTTTCCTGTGTGTGCGTATGTGTGCATGTTCCCATTCCTGTCATGTTCCTGTCTGCATGTGCTCTGTTCCTGTTTAATGTATTCATGTTTATACCAGACAGTTAATTGAAGTACACACATATATACTGTCCACTCCCGTTTCACAACTGACTGCAAACCAAGATGCCTATCATTCGTGTAGTTTAAACTCTAACACAGCAGGCTTATATATAATTTGACGGTGCCACACAGCTAATACAGCATTATAGCTTCCTTTATTCTGGACTCTCCAGGTCTCTCCATTCCCTCAAAACTCAGCAGATGCTTTTCAGACTGCTGGAGTCCTTAAGGTGGTAGCCTTAGCTGCTCACATCCTGGATGTTGTGGATATACAGTATGTTCCTTAAACCTTATGTTCTTCTATGTACATATGTAATGGTCGAGGGATGTTAATAATTAACTGACGGTCGCAAACTGTCAGCAAGTAATTTGACTGATTAATGCTGTCAGTTAAAAGAAACATTTTTGAAAGACAGAAAAAAAGCTGAGCAAAACTGAGGAGTACTTGTATCTTAAAGAGAACAGCTGGTCCACCTTAAAGGTCAGCCAAATTCAAGTGAGCTTGAACAGAGTTGTCGCTTCACTTTAATCAGCAGGTGGCATTGCTACATTACTGATAACTTCATACTCATTATCACACACAGGCTCTCTTTCTCTTGACTGGACACTTCCTGATGTTACACTGGGTTTGTAATACTGGCAGAAACTCTCCGATTTTGCCAGACAAACACAACTAATTGATGAGGTTGGAGACTTACTGGACAAGTGGCTGCATGTGTCCAATACACTCAACATGTTGGCTGCTTACTCACCCGGACAAGTGAACTGGGGACTCAGGTTGAATCCATCATTTATCGCCAGTGTATGCACAAAACCAAACTGTTTGTGCATGGGTTATTGTTGCAGCTGGGCAGCTTGATAGCCAATTCAACCACAGCAAACATGCAAGGCACTAATCTTGCTGGTCAATGGTTAATGATCGGTTTATGAGGGTCAGCTGTTGTTCAGAAATAAAATGTCATCATTAACGTCCTTGTGATGGTCATGGTTGTCATTATCCTATTGATTGGCTGCCGCACATCAACAGGACGGTTCTTGAGGCGGACAGCAAAGAAAAAGGATAAAAACCAAAGCAAGAAGGTTGGCATGCCACAGAGTAGCGAGAAAATCCTATTTGTTGAGACCACAACGGGCAACAAATAACAACCCTCAACCATATGTAGGAAGTGGACGTAGTTGCCGTGACATCACCTATTGGATTGGAAGTGTGTGTTTTATATTATACTGAATTGCCTGTGAGGGTGACAAAAATACGATGTCCTGACGTGTTTGTCAACGTGTTATTTACTGCTTTTTTTCATGTTGGAATAAATGTTAAATATTTAACTGCAAAGTAGTAATGCGTGTTTGATACCGTAATTTGTTTGCATTAAATCATACTGGGATGTTTGCTGAAATTGAGTGGATGTGGCACAGCCCTACCTAGTTAGTGCTAGTTAGTGCAGTTAGTGTATTTATATATGTTGAGCTTCATTTTTACACGAAACAAATAATAACCATAGCTGTGGCGTCATGAGATTATTCAGCTGCAGGACAGCAGTGGAGGCCCAGGTATAAAATGCACGGCCCACCACTGCAGAGTGATCTGATATGACTATCGTGAATTTCTGTTCGTATTACATTACCTAGTCCTATACCTGATATGGAAATGCAGTCTATTTGGGTAATTGTTTTTGTAGCAGAATAAGAATAAGAGTTGGGGATGCATTACATTCCCTATATCCTATTATTAAAGTATCCGTCTGATATAATTATTCGGGTTAGAGTCATATCAAGTGTTTTCTAGATTTTTGTTGCAGGAATGTCGCATCAGATGCAGGTTGGACATAAATATTAATAAATATATACCCGTTTTCAAAAACGGCATATTTTATAATCAAGAATCTACCTCATTCGTATTATTCTTACTAATTAGCATTCAAACTGCTCTGCTACTGGATGTGAAGGTAGACTGAAACCCCTCCCTCGTCCAGTGTCTTTTAAGATATTTTATTTCCCCGGCTTTGAAATTAAGCTCTTGAAGAATGACATTGAAGACAATGTCAGAGGATGTTTTTTAAATGACTGTTTTCTTTGCACCTGTTTTTTAGTACATTAGTATTCTAGGTAAAAATGGTAAATTTTTAAGGTAGAATTTCTATATTTCTACTTGGTCTCATTTCTCCTTTTAAGCTTAATTTTTACAGGACACAGCTGCTTCAAAGTGTAGGCAATATAAACCAATGGTTTCCAAACTTTAACATAACAATCTTGTACACCATCAACAAAGTTTGATAATAAGGCTAAAATTAATATAGAATAAATATAAAATAAATATAGGAACTAGGAAAGTTGGTTGGTATAGTTTCATTTATTTGAAAAAAATACTATGAGAGTAGTGAGAGGGAACCAGAACAGTGAAGTCATATAGCTAAAATGCTTTTTTGTGTTGAGGGTTATTTTTCTATTTTTCTCAATTGTGGTAATGTGTTTTTAAATCTAAAGATAATTTTTTGTGTATTCTTTGTCTTCTAACAACTTGGGACCCTGTTGTAAATAAAGGTTTTCACTTTACATGTTATTGTTTGGATATCTTTGTTTCTTTATCTGATGACCAGAAGGTTAGCATTCCATACATTATTGTGTGGTGAGCAGTGTTGACACATCCTCTGTGTGGGAGCCAGTTTAACGCTGTTACCACATGCAACTAATCTTAGGGTAACATTTGCTACTCTGTCTTGCTCTGTATTGGGTTTGGTATAGTGTGCTGGAGAGGAATTTGCCAAACCCACTAGGCCTTGTCCTAAAGTCTTTTTTATTGTAAGAGTGAACATGTGACAAGTTTGAATATGTAAGATAGTTTCAGTTCTGATCAGTTGAGAAATACAAAAGGTTTTTCATCCAAACACAAACTGTTCACTTATCTTTGTTAAACTAGTTAGCTCTACATCTGTCAGATGTGTTGTTCTATTTTATTGCTAACCTTGATCTATAATAAAGAGCACATCGACTCTTTGATTTGGGATTGAGACAGATACTGATCGGTCCATCTTTCCATCACCATTGTCCTTGTGGGTAGCTACAGTAACATGTGTAACTCTGATTTGTTTAGCTTGTATTGTTTATATTTGTAGAGCATTCCTTAATGCCGATTGTTTGTTGTCAAATTTTTGACTGTCAATCTTAATTTACATGTGTATTTATTTGTATTCATGTAAAGCATGGCCAGTTAGCTTTCGTCTATCCACTGTCGAAATGAAAATACTTTACATCCTGTGGATGTGTTTGTTGTGTGAATTAAGTGTGTGCATGTACCCTGTGTGTGGACACCCCGGGGGCAGGAAAGAAACGGGCAGATCGAAGGATTACACCAGATAATTGATAAAAAACCTGTGACAGGAAAAGGACGGATGATGGAAAGAAGATTTCTTTTTTTGTTATGTATGAATGCCTTTGTAATGAAAATGCATTGATCTTTGTTCATCAATATTCTACAGATCAGCAGAGGGCTGGGTGAGGCAGAGGTAACACAGTGGGAGACACCAACACATTTGTGTAACTACACTTCCAAGGGCCCTCCATTGACTGCATGCCTTCCTTAGCTCAGTTGGAGATGGATTAGAGGGAATACATTATCAGTCACTAAGGCTTTAGCTATCACCAATCAAATCACCTTGTTCCCTTCCCTTTAAAAGCACTGCACTCTCTGCCACTGTGCTCTGATAATTTGGTGGCAGAATGGGAGCGTTGTCTTAAACTACCAAAGCTTCTCCCCTGAGGAAACTGATGCCCATGTGCTCAAATATACAGCACCTTCCATTAAATTAGCTCAGGAGGAGATAACACATTTGGTTAATTTCTTTTGCTCTGGTCCTCAGAGAACAGTTGCACAGTATAGGAACTGGCTTAATTTTATTAGATGGTTCAATGATATTAGATGAAAAGCCAAATAAGAGTTGGAAGCAAAGTGCAGAGACAGTTTGGCTCCAGGAGGGGGGCTACTCCCTGACATATGCAGAGGATGTAGCCAGTCTCCACAATCTGTTACGTTCAATGACAAGATTATGTATTTTAGAAAGAACCCCAAACGTTGTATATATTATTTTTCCAGGTTCAAGACGTCAAAATTGGTCAAGAAATCTGCAACAAGGGCTGCATGTGAGCAACACACGTGGACAAATTGGTTTTCAATGATCTGCCAGAAAACAGAACCCCTTTGAGCAGCTACATTTGAGAAGTGCATCATCATCATCATCACGTTTATTTGCTAAACAAGGTGTCATTTATCAAAATGTTGTGCACCATTCACACTGACCCAGCAATGTGGTGGAGATCCACGTCAGCGCTCTATATGAGTGGATCATATCACGCCAGCCAACCCCTCCTCAACAACCCTTCTCTTGCTCAGGGTTGAGGGACATGGGCCGGGCTCTACATTGTGCAGTCATTTAATTGCATTAAAATGCCTCTCCGCAAACTGTGCAGCGCAACTGCATTGCTAGTTTCAGATCAACACAGATGTCATTTTAACGCCCTTGCTCAACAATGTGTAAGAATGTGTGCCCATCTGTGCTCCCATGGGCATGTTCATTTTAAAATGTGATGTCAGGCGCATGGTTGGCATATTCCTATCTTGAGGCAACAGAAAGTGATTGAGCCATTGACCAACAAACCTGGTCAAATGTCCATGTATTTTCCTGCTATTTAAAGAGAGTATTATTCAGATAGTAAGATGTGCTTTCATAGACGTCTTCACAATGTCTAGCGCCTCTGAACATGGACTTGTACCTTGTTGCAGACTGAAAATACGAGGGGACTGAAAGAACTAGAGAGTCAGACAGCCTGCACACAATTAGACAGAAGAAGAGAGGTAACACTTAAACATAAATGTTTGTAATTATCTTTATTTTATTTATTTAAATTCTTTCTAACCTTTATTTACTCAGGGAAGTTTTACCGAGAGGCCAGCATGATGACATCTTCATCATTACATGTCAGAAAGCTCCCTTCAGAACCAGAGAAAACAGAAAACCTTGTTCAATGTTTTCACAGGCTCAGTAGTACTCTGTCACACGAGTAAGATGATCTTCATGTTTAAAATCGGTGAAGTGCCCCTTTAAAGAAATGGCCCCCATCTTATCTCAAAATACCAAATGGCTGTGCATGAGGATAAAAAAGACCACCCTTTGAAAGTGCCGCTTTGCCAGCTCAAAGCTCCAGGATGTAAAAAGCCTAAATAAAGACCTTTAATCTTGAGCCTACTTAACCCCTAAAAACCTAGATCTAATTCTGTAAGACAGGTTCTTAAAACAGCCACCACAAGGTCACAACACCACCCCAAGAGACAATGAAAGGTTAACATGCAGGATATCAACGTCAAAGGTGAGGTCTATATCATGAGATTGATATCATATATCATTATCATATATCATTGGTCACAGCTCCTGACTGACTCTCGAGTCCTTCCTTTTTAATTTGTAAAAACTATCGATCTGCATTTTATTTATCTAGAGGAGTAATAGGAATGGTAATCACAGTGGCTCTCAACAAGGACATGCAGTAAGTGGCTAGATGCCTAATCCCAAACATTCCACATCTGCATGGCCACTCATGGTGCAAACAGACACACAATAGTTCACACAAATGTGTGTGAGTGAACATAAAGAGCCAACCGTACATTCATTTATAATTATACAGTGTAACAGAGGTGCTGCAGTGTGAATGACAGGATGTGTGTGTGTGTGTGAGCGAGAGAGCAGATGAGAGAACAAAGAAGGAACAGCGTGCGCCGTAAACTCCTTTTATAAAACCCCCGTGTGATTGGTTGCTATGTATCTAAGAGGTGGGGGAGAGAGTGTTCCCAAAAAACAACCAATCACTGCATTTCATAAAGATACTACGACAATCCCATTGGCTTGCCTAACAACCAACTGACCAATTGAACTGCCCTGCCCAAATATGGATGTGTGTTAACCTGGTCACCATCAAATCACCAGGGGCTCTTCTTCGATTCTTTGAACCTCTCGACTGTACTGTTTTCTCTTTCGCTCCTTCTTTCTTAGTGGAAACGAAGATGAGGTGTGCATACTAAGGAAGACATCATTTCAAAAGGTGCTTTCTATTTTAAGCTTAGCAGTGAACAGGGCAGCATTCAATACATCAATATGGCAATTATCCAACTGTACATGGAAAGCAACCAAAAATACTGCTGCTGTCAAATCATCACTTTTTCCCCCCAAAACTATCACAGGTTTCAATTATCTGCTTGTAATAACAATTACTGGATGTGCTAAATATTGTGTGCATCTGTCAGTGTTTTCCAGATTTTGTATCTGTCAATCCCTACATTTCCTGTTCATAAGTGAATTGAAGTTAATGGGAAAATTCAGTGATAGAGTATGAATCTTCCTTACAATCTGTTTCATCCTTTGGGCAATAGAAGCAAACCAAAAGTGAGCTCTCCCTTTTGCGCAGCAACGTGGTATCATCACAAAACAAAGGATCAGCCGCATTACCTTTGTCATCCGCTGCACGCAGATCCATACGAGAGACCATCTTGCGATGGGATCACACCAGCAACGACGCCAAATCTTGCCAGCGGCGTAAAGTGGGGGGCGCAATGGCCCCTTCCCTGCTTCTTATGCCCTTACTTCCAGCACCCTAATTTGCATCACACCCATCTTTGAACTTGGCCTCTATAGTGATCTCAACTACACACTTCATGATTGCATCTTGCACGGTTGTGATGAAATCTGTTGACAGATACACAGACATAAAAGTGCTCCAAACCTCTCTGTTGTAGTTCCTGCGACAGTTAGTTCCACCAGGACCACATTTGCCATCATGACTCCAAGGCTGGACTCGAATATTTGACTATTTAGTTGGGTCGGTATTCAGTTTTCAATTTTGGTATTCGAATATTCCTTTTTTGTTTTTTCTTAGCCCCCCAACAAACCTTTTGGAAAATGCTTCTTATAACAACTACAAATACAGAAATAACAGAATCCTTATTAAAAATGAACAAAGTGAATTAACTGAAACTGAAGGACACGTGTTGCAGCGCATCACCTTCCATCACAGCCGAGAAGAGAGAAATATCGGGCTGAGTCCTTTCCGGGTCATGGCATGGAGTCGAGCAAAGCCAGAACCCTCCACACTGTTGTTTGTGTCAAAGCACAGTCTATGAGGAACTCAGGCCGGAAGAGCTGAGGGGAAGTCTCTGTACCCGGGCTAGTAGCTAGTATTTGATGACAACTGCTACCAAACCTTGGGAGGCCAAAACGTGGTATTCTGGACAGCCCTACACGACTCACACAGACTCACAAGGTGAAAAGAATACCAGTCACACGCTGTCACGGCTGGTAAATATGTTCTCATTTTGTTCATAGCTACAAACTTTTAGTGTCTCTAGTGACAACCCAGCTGCCAAGCAGATGTCATGAGTGTATGACGTTATTTTGTCAGTGACACTGAGAGTATCTACTCAGTAACAAGACGTTATAAAATACATTTTCAGTGAGAGCAAAAATGTCTGCTGTGTGGCAGTTCTTTGATCTCAGTGAGCAATTACTGAAGCGGCGACAGGATGCGGTGTTAGGTTAAGTTAACACCTCAAATCAGCCAAGAACGACGCCACGAGCTGATCCGGCTTTCAAAAGTATACATTCACAGTGTCATTTAAAAAAAAGTATGAAGTCAATAAATTACTTTAAATGCTTTTGTACATCATGACAACTACTAATTTAAATCTTAGTTTAATTTGTTCTCACGAATATGGGATTGTTATTTATAGACTCAGCTCAAAGTTGGTATGTGTTGTATCTGAGAAAAATGTGAGAAAAATTTGACTTATATGGTAAACATTGGTATTATCTGTCGGGGGCCACTTTAACTCAGTGGGTAGAGCGGGTCATCCAAACCACAATGATGGTGGTTTGATACCCGGTTCCTAATGTCTGCATGTTGAAGTGTGGGCTAAATGCAGAGGTCAAATGTATGTAAAGGATGATTCCAATAAAATTTACATGATGTCTTTGGTTCAAATCCCACACTTTTCCAACATAGACCTTTTTTAATGAAATACTCAAAACTCAGCTGTGCAAAAGAACAGTACTAACCTAACAGCACTGCTTGCCTCTTGCCCATTGTGAACTGCTACAGACTCTAGTCCCCGCAACCCTGTTTAGGACAAGTAAGTATAGAAAATGTTAATTTGCAATAAACTAAAGTGATGTTGTGTGACTCCCGTCATGCGGTGCATTCGTGGCAGACAGCCCGGTGCTGCAAGTTTTTCCCACTGATGCAAATCAAAATGCTGCTTACATGGAAAATGGGTGCAAGTGTTGTGATGCGTCTCACATGACCCTAATGTGTTTTGCCCTTCATAGATATTTTCAAAAGAACACCGTAGCTATTTTTTTTCTGTTTTATATTCATTTGGTCAGACATACCTTAAAGTACATCAATTCAAGTGTGGTATTGATCCCCTTTCCCAACTGGACCATAAAACACTCACTAACATCTGACTATGGCTTTGAGTTGGAAAGGTTCCAATCGCCATTCATTGCCGGGACAAATGACTCTGCTTTATTCACAGGTGTTAATCGGCTCCAGCTTCGATCAGCAGTGATGGAAACATGACACCTTGTTGAACACGGTAGCTTTTGGCCCTTTTCTTGTGTGATGCTATGTGACGCATGTTGAAGTGAATATGTAATAAATATAATCAAAAGGGATTTGGAAATGATATGAATTCATTATTACCGTAGAAAAATACAATTAATGTGTTAGTTACCGCAGTAACATTTTCACTGTTTACTAACCCTTTTTTTCGGCGCAGTCTTGACATCGAATGTGACAAACAAGAAAACAAACAGAAATGCAGACTCGGCAATGGGAAAGGATTCTATTGCCTATTTTCTGTGATTTTTTCTGTGTTTAAAAGATTTGCATATAATGCTAATTTTGTTGCAAAAGGGTATTGCTGTGAATTAAGGGTCCATCGCAACATGGTTCCAGTGATGTATGTTGTACTCTAAATAACATATACTATAAATGTTCCACACAATATATCGTACATGGCACCGAAAAAGTAAAGTTAGTGCATGAAAAACAAAATACTTAATTAGCGAAGGTTTAAAATAGCACCAAAATTTTTGCAAAATCATTCCTATTTAGCATGAGAAAAGACACTTAGTAGCACCATGATGGTAATCACCTGTGATGGTGTGAGGCAGCGTTCTTTAGTCAGCGTGGTGCTGCAAGCTTAAGACTGGTGACAGCGTTAATCAGTCAACCAGTAGACATGAGAGCCTTAATCAAGGCAATGAGCGGATGGCAGGAGTGCTCACTGGCTGAAAATCAACACCGAGTCCATTTGTACGTCTCAATTGCTGACTGTGATGCATATAAATAACTTGCATGGCCCATTACGCTCATCACACGCTGACAGAAACACACCAGGTTACACGCGCACACACGCGTTCTGAGAGCGGCTCACCCCGACAACTCTGAGTGTTGTCAGCGTGAATTACCTGCATGTCAAAATGGAACAGATAAATTATCGGGAGAGCATAGAAAATTGACTCTGTCAAGGCTGCTGATCTGTTGTTGTAGTGCAGAGAGGACGGACAGATAAACTCACTCTTAAACACACGTAGACACTTCAGTCTCTCTGTTTTGTCCAGAATCCATCAAGTCCTGCTCCAGATGGATAAGACTGACACCTCTTAATCCACAAATTGAACATGAATTTAACAGTCAAAAACACGTTCAAATATTATTTTAACTGAATGAATGATGAATTTCTGCCACTTGTTTAGGACTCAAACAAGGAGGTTTAACCACAAAACCACTGTTTTGTTTTTTGAAGTCAAAAGTAGTAAACAAAACAAAAAAACACAATTTTGATAAGAAAGATTGTAAGGTTTTGGAAGGTAAATACAATGCTGATGACCTATTACGACCTTGTATTGAGAGGTTATTTATTTGACAATCTTAAAGTCACATACTTTCATGCTTAACTTTATTTAGGTATGCTACAACTGTAAATTGGTAGCGATCCTATACATGTGCCTTATGTATAATGTATATACAATTATTTGTACGATGGTGTTGGTTTTTTTATTAATGCAGAAATTGCTAAGATATAACATGTTGAAGCCTGTTGCTTGATCTGCATGTTGATAAGGAAAATGTGTATGTGGACTTTCAAAAAGGCAATCTCGGTGCAGCAAAATACTTTTTGCACTGACGAACTATGTTGTCAAAAAAGGACACAGTGGGAGGAATAATGTGAATTTGTTGTATTAACATGTTTCTTGTTGACTTGCAAAATCTCTGTTTTGTCCTTGACACACAAACATGGGGAGTCTTTTACTTATGGGTATCATAAGCATGTTGAAGTTGATTTTCAAAGTGCATTGAACTGAAATGAATAGCTTCCCGGCTGGTAGTGAATAAAAAACACGACTATGACAGGACACCAGCAGGCAATAATGTCAAGTACACACAACTTGTAGTTAATGGACTGAATTCCTTTGTAAAATGCATTTTATTTGACTGAGCAACAGTGGCAGGTGTCCTTCCACAGTTGCAAAATAATTAAGCTTCAAACGCATCCTTCATGAATACACAAGTGTGATATGTCTGACTTGTGCAAAGTTGATTACATGTTGGTTACATTTATCCCACAGTTGTAGCTGCTGCGACAAAAAAAGTGGATGAAGTCCTGCCTATCACAGTTTGATGAGTCTATTTGATGTTCACACCTTTGATAACTCAGGTGTTTTACCTCCACGGGGAGACATTGAGAATGAGTGCTGTGCGTTTGCCAAGTGTAAGTCGTTTGTTGTTTGTGTTTACGCACAATATGTTTGGAGACTCTAATCCCATCAAGCTGAAAGGGAGTCTAAATACCGGTATGCCTGTTAGTCTACAGGATATGTTGATCTGTTTGCAGTCTGTTCAGGGTGTTAGATGCATGCTGGGATAGATGCTCCACCTACCTTCCACAGCACTGACGATAAATGACTGATGTCTGTAACCCGACAGAGGCATCTTAAGTCAAGAGGCCTATTTTTAACACAGAAATTGAAATTATTTCTGCCTTTTTCAGGGGAAAAAAGTCAATTTCCACCAGCTATGCAGCACATCCAAATTACATTTTTAACCCATAATCACACTCACAACTGCTCTTTTTCTCTTAATGACCCGAATTTAGAAAAGCGTGAAATAAGTAAAAGCTACATTTTATCAGCTGTCACCACCTTTCTTCACTTTTTTCTCCCTTTCTATTCCTCCCTCTCATCTTCCCTTTAGCAGCTACAAAATGGTGTGTCCAATGAAGCAGAAACACAGTCTTCAACGGAGAGAAGAAATTGTCCTTGTTGCTCAGGTTCTCCCGTCATGATGTTTTTCTTTGTTGGCCCCGTCCCCTGGCAGGCACCAGACGATTTGAGACTTTTCCAGTTTAATTTGACCAACCTCTGAATCACCATGTTTAATTTCTACATTACTTGACTTATCTGCCAACAGAACTGTCTGGCTGGTGTTAATGTGCTATTGTCTTATTTCAAATCTTCAGTTTCATTTTTCAACCATAACTCAGCCAATACACTCAGCTGCACCACGCAAATGAACATACAATTGAATGGAAAGTGAGTGGAGTTAATTACTGCATGCGGATTGTTGAGTTACCTGCAATTAAGAGTGACAGCCAGTGGAAATAAACTGTTATGGTGTCGCCAAAACCTCCAGACATCAGAACAGCTTCTTTCCACTAGCCGTCACTCTCATGAACAATTAATCAGTCATACTGAACTATTACCTCAATTTGCACTTTAATTCACCTTAATTCCATTGAAACTGTTGTTGTATAGGTTTATGTTCATATAGATATATTTATATTTAACCACACCACTCTGGATAAAGACCAGCCAACTTTTCACCAGTATGTTGACTGCCCCGCAAGGAGCAATAAAACTCTGGACCTTCTGTATGCTAATGCTAAGGATGCATACAGTGCCACTGCCCTTCCCCCCCCCCCCCCCCCCCCCCCTACTTTGCAGGTCTGATCACAACCTGCCCTGTTAACACCAAAGTATGTTCCTTTGGTGCAGATGCAGCCTGTGACCACCAGGACTGTGAAGAGGTGGACACAGGAGGCTAATGACGCCCTGCAGGATTGCTTTGAGTCAACAGATTGGGATGTGCTGTGTGGACCACATGGGGAGGACATCAACAGCATGACAGACTGTATCACGGAATATATTAAATTCTCTGAACAAACCACCATTCCATCACGGACTGTATGCTGCTTCCCCAAGAACAAACCATGGATCACCAGTGACCTGAAAGCTCTTCTTAATAAGAAGAAAGCAGCCTTCAGGTCTGGGGACAGGGGAGAGTTCAGCGCGACCTGAAGGAGAAGCTCAGGGAGTGCAAGGACTCCTACAGGAGGAAGCTGGAGGCCAAACTCCAGCAGAACAACGTGAGGGAGGTGTTGACCGGGATGAAGCAGATAACTGGCTTCAATGTTGGAGGGAGATAACCAGGGGGATGCCCCCCCCCCCCCCGGGTGAGCTGTATGGACACAGAGCCCTCAACATCAAAGGGCTCTTCCACCTCTGATGCCTGAAATCGACCAATGGGTTGCTGAGCTAGAGCCCTGCGTACTCACAGGGGGCTGACATAGAGAAAAACTCCAGTATGCAGAGAGACACAGAGAGGATTCTGGCTTTCAAAATAAAGCCAAACCTGCTGTATTTGGATGTATTGAACACCATTAGTGTTCAATACACTAATGGTGTATTGATGCACATCCAGACTGTGCAGTATATATTTTGATAATTGAGAAAATTCAAATGGCACATGTGGTGCCAAAATGACCATTTTGGAGACCTCGCCTGAACTCTCTGGACTAAAACCTCTCTCATTTTGTTCTGCTTCACTTCATCAAAGTCAAACTTTGCAGAGAGACTATTCACACATTGTGCTATGATTTGGGAGAGGTTTAGACCTGCAGCTGCATCATTCCAAAGAAATAATGATCCTGTCAGTGCTTTTTTGTTTTTAGGCGAACCTGAAACTTTTCAATTTGTGCTGTGTCCAATCTTCATTTACTCTTAACCAGTAACATATATATACTGATATTTACACATCTGACAAAATCACAAGTGTTCCCTTTATTATAACACCAACATTATTCAAATAGACCTTGCGGTTGCAGAGATATACTCTTTTTAGTATGGGTATGCAATTTTCGAGCAGAGGCCTATAAAATAGGTCTGTTTTTACCAGGGTGATTGAGAAGGCCGGCTCCATCATTGGCTGCAAACAAGACATTCTGGAACAGGTGGTGGAGAGGAGGACACTGAAGAAATTATTATCCATGTTGGATAACCCGGACCACCCCCTCCACCATCTACTGCACGGACAGCGGAGCACTTTCTCCAACAGACTGATCCAGCTCCGCTGTCACAAGGACAGATACAGGAGAACATTCCTGCCCTCTGCTAGAACACTATAATAAATCACCTCTGGCCAAATCATCATTCACTTGACGACAACATCACTACACTGTCTTTGCACGACTGTTTAGTTTATCTAGTAAGTTAAATTAATACTATTCTATTTCATTGTATGTACTGTGCATATTTTATTTTACTGAATATGTTCTACTCTATCTATAGTATATTTATATTGTACAAAGTTGTTAAATGTTTATGCTTACATCTGTTCTAGTTTTTTTTAGTTGTCCTTGTTTTTTGTTTTTTATATATTTAAATTTTGTTCCTGTTTCTTTGTAAATTCTGTGTATGTACGTGGAGAGCAATGAAAAACCGGAGTCAAATAAAGCTGATTCTGATTAACTTTATATTTACTCCTTGACTGGCTCCATCTATATGAATAGTCATAGGTATTTTACACAAACTTGTACATTTCTGCTCATTTACATTAAATATTTGATAGAAATACCAAAGTAGAGAAATTTACTGCTGAGATCATGACCACATGTTACCAAATAAATGAGCAAAAAATTTTAATATCTTCACCGTCCCACCATACACACTCCCAACTCTTTAAATACAGATGCTTTGTCAGTGACCCTACGCTAAAAAACCATGACGCTCTAAGTTCCCCTCTATTGTCAGAGACGGCCAGGTTGACTTGGCTTGGTTTAGGGAACAAAACTATGTCATGGTTTGGGTTAAAACAAGTATGTTTGTTCTCTAAAATAAGCATGCTTGTTACTTAACTTATTGAGGCAGCATTGGTTAAGTATGTGAGTAACGTATCAATATTCGTTTTACTTGGTTTCACACAGGACATGAACAGTGGTTCCCTGACCTGCTCTCTATGCAGACTCTCTCGCTCTTGTTTAGGGGTGTAACAATACACATATTGTATTGAACCGTTCGGTATGAGAATTTCGGTTCGGTACGCATTACAAACCGAACAATCCGTTAGAATAATACGATTGCATTTACACAAAAGCTTAAATTGTGGGAAATATAATGTTCTCTCGGTAGAGCCACTGCGCTCAAAAGGGCAAACCACCCGACGTAACAGACAACGTGCAGTCTGACACTTCCACCACGGAAGAACAACATTCTACTCTGGTGAGGCACGTGTGTTCTGGGAGGTGCGCTATGCTCAACTAGTTTAGCAGGAAAACCAACACTCTACAAACTCTCCCCGCAGCATTTAGGTAGCTGTTCCCTACTGATTCAAACAGGGCTAAAGGTATATTTATAGCTGCGGATATGAGACCTACTCTGGAGTGGAACATGCAGGCTGTACGAACATGCTTAATGTTACTGAGCCCCTTGACGCTACTCCTTCATGAGCCCATTTCACCAGACCATAATTTCTGCTTTGTAAAAGAAAACAAAAACCCAAACAGAGAATCAAATGTCCGAAGCACCCACTGTTGCTCTGACAACAGACAGCCAGACGTGACGGACTACAAAAAGCTACCTGACTGTAACGACACAACTTGGATGCTTTGCCGATGTCATTAATCCAACATCACAGAAAGCAACGGCAGTGCAGCAGATCTCTGGCCTCCTAGCAAAGATCAGAGAGATTGAACAGCAGCCCAACACAAAATAATCCATCATTTCTCAATGTAAAAAAAGAGGATACTTCATGATATTAGTTTTAATGAATACAAATATTTTAAACTCAAGGAAGTTTCTCTGGCATTTCTGCTTTTTTTGTTGTATTGAAAACGTATCAAACCGTGGCACAACTGTGTCATATTGAATTGAAGGGAGAATGTTGTGAACCGTTACACCCCTAATTAGTCAAATATCGCTTCCATGTGGCTGTTCTCAGCAGACAGATCACAAGCAATGTTTTATTCCTCACAGCTATAGTGAAGTTCAAGCTGCATGCAAACTTAATGTTATCAGTCTATCAATTTATTTGTCACATTAAATCATACAAGGTACAACACCAAACAGTGGAGAGACTGCGCATTTACACACCAGGAGCAGCAGCTTAACTGCATTGATTATTTCAGAGACTAAAGGTCTACTTCTGTTTTTCAAGTTTATGCAATATTCATCACAGAAAAAGAGTCACCTGGTTGAACAGCACTGTCGCTCTCAGGATCCAGCCAAAGTTCGGCGAAACATAGGACACCACAGCTCATTCTAATGTTGACTAACACAAACAGCATTTTTTGGGATTGATTATTATTAATACCAACAAATAATTCACTAAATATCTAATAATCAGGAGATCCGACAAACTATCCCTAGTTGCTCCTGAAGACCGATGGAAGTTTTTGGAAAGAATGATTTTGGAAGAATGGTGTTCATCACTTCAGTAGAGTTCCACAGACTTACATAGTAAACACTATCTCATAGCGCGCCATAATGTCCATTCAAAACCCAACGGCAATATATAGTCATAAATACTGAAACATAAAAGTTGCAGCTGCATGAGTGAATGTAACAGTGTAACCCTGATAAAGGTCCAAAATGTATGTATATTGTTACATAAATTAATTTCATGTTGGAATAACTAATCCTGGCAGACAGCTACTTGTTACCACACCATGTAATCTGCCATCAAGAGTTAAAGAATGTCTTTTCATTGAAGCAAACTTTGCCCATCTCTGAACTGAGCAGTGACTCTCAGCTAATTCTGCGGGCCTCCCCTCAACATTGGATGATGAATGTTGGCTAAGTTGTCCCTGTGCTCTACTGTATAACCAGCCTCTCTGCCTCTCCAGACACTTCTCTATAAATGCCGACCCACTGGGCTAATTTAATAAAAGCCTTTTCTATGTTACCACGGAGACACACCAGGTAATTACACCCACAGCCTGGCCCGCACGCACATGTTATTATAGGATACAGAAATGATCTGAGCCTGCCCAGGGGTTGCCTAGGGAGACGGATAGCCACCGCCAAGTGTCTTGTCTCCCGTGGCCATGGAAACGCAAGGCAAACGAGCGCATTAACGAGGCGTCCACCCTCTACACAAACGCACACACACACATACCATTGATGAACAGATTGGCTAATTTAGTCTTCAATCAAATAGCCAGATTATCACGAGACATGACTCCTCTTTGTCTCTGACACCTGTTCAAACAGCAGCCGCTTCATTCCAATCCACGTGTCAACACACTCAGTCAATTGTTTGGCCTTTTAGGCACGCTGTGAAACAATGAAGTAGTAGAAAAGAGCTGTAGAAAATGAGAGGGAGAGGAAGAAAGCAGGCTGCAATCTTTTAAAGCCTTCATTGAAAACCCTGGTGTGTTTTTAAGTTGTTTCATTATTAAGACAAGGTGGAGAGAGCGAGAGAGGATTTGTGTGTGTTATTTCATTATTAGTAGGGGAGGAGGGGGCAGAGTGAAGAGCAAGAATTGTCCAAAGACTTTTAATTGGATTGCTAAAGCGCTTTCTTAATTGAGTTCTGTATTGTTGCTAATATAAAAGTGTACATCTTTATGTTGTGCTGTGCTAACACACACACAGGCATGCACACAGACTCGCACCTAAATTGAACCCAGGGGGTCAGAGGTAGCAGGAGGAGATGAGATTTGATGAGTCGAACGCCGGACACTTCAGCAAAAATTCAATTTAGATGCCCTTAGATTGACTGGTTAATTTCTAACAGCTTACCTATAATAGCTTTCCTTACTGTCGCCTTAATTAAGTTCTCACATTAATGCTTTAGCTGGGGGATCAGCGCTCTTTAGAACCTGTTACCGCACATTTCCCTGGTGGTCAGAGCACACACACACACACACACACACACACACACACACACACACACACACACACACACACACACACACCTACAAGAGGTGAGGGGAAGTGGAGAAATTAAAAACACAAAACCTTTGTCTCTCAGCGACCATACACACAAACTGACAAGGTAAAGGGGCCCTCAGGAGCTGCACCTGGAAATGGCCAGACTCATCTAATGTCATTCCTCAGAGATTAGGGCCACGCTCGCCTAAGTTTTCCACCTGGGACGAGCAAAGAAATATGGCTGCTAACAGAGTTTCAATCATATAGAACAAATTTATTCCAAATAGTTTTTCATTTATGTTCTGCATGTTCTTGTTGGAAAGTGAACATAGAGAAAACGCTGACATCGGGAGTTCATTTGCACTTCTCCTACCTGTAGGCTATACAAGGAGCATCTGCCACAGCGTGCCAAAACATGAAATTTAATCTTGTAATGCGGTTGGAAAAGGTTTCCTCACTGCGCTGTGTAGCTTCAAGTCCGGGAAGTAAGAAGGGAGTGTACAGTACTCAGCCGGTTCTGGCAAGTTACAGTACAGTCTGGATGTAAAATAGACTCAATTGAATTCCAATTGGTTTCACTGAAGGAGTTTGCAGATTCCATTTGGAACCTGTTGGCAAGGCGTATTAACTTTGTATTGCCACTTTACACTAAAGTGTATGAATTGATCAAGTGGATTTAATGAGTCTGGCTCTTTTCTTTCCCAGCTGAGAGGCTCGACTCAGGTTAGACGACACATATCTAGACACACCAGGGGCCCTGTTCCACAAAGGTCTGATGATCAAATGTAATCTTCGCTCAGCTGAATGTTGCAATGCTCATCAGGTTTATAGTTGTATGAACGTTGTCTGCTGGTTTTGCCATAGCTAGTGGTTGTTACACAGAGGAGGCTGAGAACAGCTGAACTTCATATAAAATGCAGAGATGATTGTCAGAGTATTTCAAGCCTCAATAAAAAGTTAAAATGTGATATAATACAGAGCTAATATCTGTCTAATTATCTGTCTTATCCACAAAATAGAAAAGTGCAAAGTTATTGTCAATATATGCCAATTGCAAAATGTTGCACAATGAAGAAATTATTACATAAGCATATCAAGATATAATTAATTTGTCTCCATGGGGGAACTTGCTCTGGACTCTGCACTGCAGTTCCACAATAAATTAACACATAAACAGAACAGAGCAACAACACACATCAAAATAACAGATATATAACCAGCAGCACACATCATAAAACCACCAAGCCTAGAAGAAATAAACCATAAGACACAATGTCTGAGTGATCACATCCAGCATCACTGCTAGGTGTGGTTATCTATTATCTGTTGCACATAGAACCAACCCAACTTCAACATCACAGTGTACTGACACAACTTGGAGTACAGTACAGTACATCACAGGAGCAGGATGAGATTTGAAACCTCTGAATGTCAATTACCATTCTAAACCATACATTTGAAAGATTAGCACAATATGTGTCAGCAGTTAAAAGAGGAATTTAACAACAATTAAAAATCTTACTTTTGCTCATATCTGGTGAGTTTTGACATCAAACCTAGGGGTTTCCAATTTAGCCCTAAAAAGTATGTTTTCGGGGGTTTGTGGTGAAACTATTATATAATTCCATTACAAAATAAAAAAGAATCAGGTACAAACATAATTCTACCAATTTTCACTGGAAGGGAACATTTCTTAGGAAAATAAAAAAATATTTAAAGCGATGTGCAGTCATTTTTTACAGAGAGCAGAGGGCCACTGTGAACTCAGATATTGAAACATGTCCTTTAAAGTTTCAACCTTGATTTGTCTTGAGCTCATACGCAACAGGGAATAATCATTTTCACAGGACCCAAGAAAAGCCTCATTATCAAGCTGAATTTGTTTCAGAAAAGGTATTTCATCTTGTGAAGTTTCTCGTCATTAAATGTTGAGTGAACCTGTATGGAGAGGAAAATAGTTTTTTCTTTATGATCTGCAGATAAATAGCTCATGAGCTGCTATGTTGGCTCGTTGATATATATATTTTTTTAAATTAGGAATCATTTTCACAATAAGCATCTATGATAAGCTATTTTCTCTGTTTGTTATAATGACAAAGTATGATGATATGCTGAATGTAATAAAAAAATGAACAAAATGACCTTAGACTTCGGATGAACATCATCTTTAAAGTTCTTGAAGATTTCATCAGATTTGAAAGATTGCAGCTGCTTTTTTGATGTGATGTGTGATAGTTTCTGTGTGTGTGTGTCTGAGAGAGAGAGAAAAACAGAGCTAGTATAGTAGGCATATAGTAACATATCATCTTCTTATTGCAGCTATTATCTTGCAATACTCTTAGTATCATTTGGTCTTACATTCATATGGAGAAAAATTAATCAGAGCCCCTGACCCCCATGCAGGGACAGGGACATGATTTTTTCAGGTTGCAGTTCATCCGTCTGTTATCTGTAAGCTCTCATGGTTGCAGGATGATGGAGCCATTATTTTAACCATTATTTTGGTTGGCCTTCAGTCTGTCACACACAGCTGTTTACTGAATGAACAGGCAGTGCTGAGTTGTTGGAGGCTTTTTGTTTTGGGTACTGGTGAAACACGCAATATGATCCAGGAAGTTCAGATTAGAGTAGATTCATGAGTTTGGAGGTTCAAGTTTTAGGTCCTGCATTGTGACAATCATGAGGTAAACATTAGAAATACACACTTCATATTACAAAGTAATCTACCAGGAATGTGCACTTGCACTTTGATCAACCACAACAATGCCTTGCTGAATGATGTCACGTTGAGCCAATTTCAACTTTTTGCCGAGATGATCTTACATTTATTTGCTGTAAAACCTGTATGTTTGCACCCGCTGTGTGTGGCCGGACAGGCTCCATTCAAATGAATGAGAAGGCTGCTTTTTTCACACATAAATAAATAGTAGGACATGGTTGTATTTATTACTACTATTCAACGAATACTCTACATTTGAATTGAAAAAAACCCCAATAAGAAAATAATATTCGATCAACACAACCGCGGTAGTCTGCCTTGCGAACACTAAAGGCACTGCGTAACTGGAGTCATACAATGTCACTTTTCACAAACTGAAAATGAAATGTACTGTTAAAAACAACCGTAATGATAGAGGAGAAATTGACAGGAGAGAGAGAGACACTGTGTCCTAACAGCAAGCGTTACCTGATGTCATTTAAACAAATGCCGATCAGCTGTGTGCTCTGGATCAGACTGGAGATGTTTCTACCTTGGATGAGTTGTACTTGCTTGTATTCCCCATCAAATAAGCTGTGCACACACTGCACTGCTCTGTTCACAGCTAAAGTTACTTTTAACTTTGTACTCTCTCTCTCTCGACTAGACACTCACTAACGTTTCACTGGATTTGGAATATGCTGACGGAAACCCGGACAGATTATACCAGACAGTCGGCTCTCAGTAAGAAAACAAATGTCAGAATTAGCATCCGTTTATACAATATAGCACATAGGAAACTTTCAGGCTGTCTCCCTCAGCCAGCTGCCACCTCGGTTTTTGTAGTGACATGAGGAAGTATTGTATAGATAAGTCATCATTTTAACTTCATCAATCAGCTGTTCCTCGTCCAATGCGGTGCTTTCAAATGAGCGACAGTAATAAATATAAATAGTGCGCCCGACAAAGTTCAACTAAACCGTGAGGATGCGGGATCCTGGATGTAATGTGCAAAAATAGATACTTGAATTGTTGGAACCTCCATGTTTTCATCAATAATATTCAAACAGAACTTTTGGCCAGGTTTTACAGCCCTACTCTTCTATAACAGTTGACCCTTTGAGCTGCCATTTGTGGTGCGTTTCTGCTCCAAATATTCCCTTTCATTGAAAGTGCTATAGAGGCTTTGCCACCCTGACCCTGGTCCCAACCAGTGTCATCTTAATGTTGAGATGTCAGCCATGTTGCATACTGTTTGTTTTGTTTGTTTCTATTGTAGCAAATGGACTGCAACTGCTTTTCTTTGTGCAACCCTGAGTTGCATAATGACAATAAATGATCCTTGAATCCTTGAAAAATGCCAGCAACCTTATAAACCTGGCAATCCGTGTGTAGATGCATATTTTGTGAGAGAGACTGTGATTTACGTATGGTAATGTGTGTTTTTGTGAGTCTTTGTATGCATGCCTCATTGCCTGTGTGTATGGGTGTTGTCAAGTAGAGTTTTACAGGCCAGATGCTGACATAAAGCCTTTAGTGGCCTGTCATGGAGCTTTATAAGGTTAAACTGAACATGGCCTAATCCACACCTAAAAGACACGAGGTAAGTGTGTGTGTGTGTGTGTGTGTGTGTGTGTGTGTGTGTGTGTAGGTGTGTGTGTGTGTGTGTGTGTGTTTGAGAGAGAATAAAAGAGAGAATGAGAGAGAGAGAGAGATTGACATCCAACTAAAGCCTGATCCAGATCTGGTTGGCTGAGATCTTTGTTAATTTTGACTTTAAAGCAGTAGAGGTAATTTGTGTGAGTGAGTGAGAGAGTTTGAGATCATGGAGGTTATATATATTTTTTTATATATCAAAATCGCTCGCCGATTTTGAAAATTGAAGTGCTCTATGAAGGAGCAGTGCAAAATTACTCTAATTACTGTGACTCTTTCTTTCTGACTAATTTTCTCTGAACATATAACAGAAAGAAAAAACTAAACTGATATACTTAGCTATAAAAAAAAGTGCAGATGGGAAAAACTCACAATCTCAAATGTTCTCTGATTGCCCCATTAGCTCAGTTAAAGGTGTAATTACAGAAACTCCTAATCTTTAATCATCTTTTAATTACCATATCATGTAGTCATTATAGCGGCTCCCGGAGCGAAAAAGTTAAAGTTTTTACTTTGGTATTTAAGGGTAATTATTTTGGGCCTGAATACTTGGCTGAGTGCAGACGCCTTTCTAGGTGTGATGATACACATCTCCTGAACCTTCTTTCCATTAAACAGCTCTTTTATTTCACACCATCATTATCTGCTGGTAGTATTTGGTTAATAATCTCCTTAACAACATCTTGGTAATTTGTAATATCTACAGCATCACCTGGTTCTTTTTTGCCACATTTATATGAATATTCTGGAACCCAATGATTTTGTAGAGAAACCATATTGTTATCTGGTTGGAGTTTGGCTGTGAGTTTTTAATTTGCGAAGTATTTATTAGCTGTTATGTTGTTTTTTTAACTGCCAACTGTTTAATCTGCGAGTGAGTGAATGGCCTTTTAGAGAGCTTAATTATTCCACATTGAGCTTGACTGAACTTTATCTTTAATTTTCGGTTATGAAAGTGATGTTGTGTGACTCCCCTCATACGGTGCATTAATGTGCGAGAGGCAGACAGCTAAGGTAGCGCTGTTTTTTTTATCCAGAAATATTAATTTTCATATTCAAATAACTGTATTTTTCTTTACTGTTTGAATATATATTCAAATTTACAATATTCATTGCATACCACGCAGTGGAAATTAGTAATTTCTTACCCTGTAGGTTTTCATTGTAAATAAATTTGTTTCATTGTTTCACACTAAATCACTGTGTGCATGTTTTTCTTAAGGAACATAAACCCCATGATATTATGAGGATACATACAATGAGATGAGATATATTTCTCAAACGTCAACGTTTGTTCATATCATATAAACTTACATCTGCCACGATAATGATATTTTATACATGTTTTGCTTGAGACAGTGCCGATGGCATATCTCTATTTACAGCAGCACCTTAACACTACCACTTAATTTACATTATGCTACCATGTTATCACAAATTGTAGACGCTCATTGATTTTTAGAATATATATCAGCTGAACATTTAACTGATAAAACATGTTGATTGCTGGTCCAACCACAGTTAGTACTCAGTATTTTAAAGTGCTGACCTCAAACTAAATACATCTACATTCACTGATTCTTACGGGGAAATTGTGAAGAATCTGTACTAAAGTTACATTTCTACCTTTTCTCTTTAGAGAATACATGTTATTATTTTCCTGGTGCAGCTACTCAACCTAAAGGTGGACATAAAGTATATGAGTCGAGCACTCTGTGTAACATGACATCATAACACTCTAAATATGTCAGCATTGCAGGTATTAACTGACACAAAATGATCATAGACGTTTGAAAGAATAGGGATATTTTATTTCTCTATACCCTTACATATTCATATTTATTGTAATAGTTACTTCCTGTGAAATGTAATTACGGCCATTTTAAACGAGACCCTGCAGTGGTTTTGGCAGCCATTTTAAAAATGGCCACCAGGGAGACTTTATGTTAATTCTTTAATAGTACTATTGCTAAGAGCACTTATAATTAGCACATGTGAATGCCGAATTTCCATCTGTGAATAATTAGCAAATGTGTATGCCAAATTCCTCTCACTCATTCCCTGGACTGAGGGATCCTCAACATGTTCTACTTTGTAGAGCACTGAGGGATCCTCAACATGTTCTACTTTGTAGAGCACTGAGGGATCCTCAACATGTTCTACTTTGTAGAGCACTGAGGGATCCTCAACATGTTCTACTTTATAGGGCACTGAGGGATCCTCAACATGTTCTACTTTGTAGAGCACTGAGGGATCCTCAACATGTTCTACTTTATAGAGCACTGAGGGATCCTCAACATGTTCTACTTTGTAGAGCAGTGAGGGATCCTCATCATGTACTACTTTATAGAGCACTGAGGGATCCTCAACATGTTCTACTTTATAGAGCACCGAGGGATCCTCAACATGTTCTACTTTGTAGAGCACTGAGGGATCCTCATCATGTTCTACTTTGTAGAGCACTGAGGGATCCTCCACATGTTCTAATTTGTAGAGCACTGAGGGATCCTCCACATGTTCTAATTTCTAGAGCACTGAGGGATCCTCGATATGTTCTAATTTCTAGAGCACTGAGGGATCCTCAACATGTTCTACTTTGTAGATTCATGAAACAGACACTCAAATATTTAGTTTAGTTTAGTTTGTGGCCTATACAACAAGGGATTCAGTTTTTATTTGTACTGCAGAACCAGAGATATAAAAATAAGGTATTGTAAATTAAGGAGAAGATTATGAGAACCTTGAACAAGTTCATAGCAGTTTTGAAGCTGTTATGTTTTTGTCTTGACAAACTTCATGTAGAGTACACTATTAATTTAAGTAAAAGGACGAGCACCATCACCCACACTGGCACTGTTATTTTGAACTATGACAACATCAAATCTCCTTCCTCCCTCCAGGCTCACTTCTGCTACCACATTAGCATTACATTTGCATTAGATTAGTGTTGCAAAAAAGTCGACACGTTGAATCTGCAGCTGTCCTGCCATAATCCAGAACCAATATTGATACAGGATGACTGCTGCTTTAAAAAAACACAGAGAGGAAGGTGTACTGAAAACACAGACATATGGGAGGCCTGCATACCCAATTAAGCATGAGTCCCAGTTTTTGCAGTATTAGGGCTGAGTCAGGAAAAAATAAACTTGATCTGACACTGACACCTGTATATAATCTTATGAGGGAGAAAGGAAAGGAGGCAAGGTAGAGAGAAAGAGATATAGGTAAAATATGCAGGAAATGCATGAAAAAGACAACTAAGATCAAAGAGGCTAAAGACGAACATGAAAGTGGACTGAGGCATCTTTGTCTTTTAGTCTAGTTCCGTCACCAGTCATCCTGACAGGTTATGACAGAAGAAGAGAACCAGAAAGAGAGATGCTGAGGGAGGAATAACCAACAAAGCAGGTTATGCCTCATTCCATTACTAACTCTGGTCTTTACCGCACAACTCTCGGTAAGCACACATGTACTCTTGTGGCAAATTATAACACACAACATGCTCCCCAGGATGGCTGATGTTGAGACAAGACGCATCAGAATCAGTCTACATGGAAATTAAAGTTTGTGTCAGTGGGAGGGGCGTCATTTATACTCTGCTCTCTACTCAAGCTCAGTTATTTTTGTTTCATCAGAGTGCAGAATGCCACAATTTAAATAGAATCAGTTTGGAGCAACAGTGATGAAGGAACTAAGACCGTCCCCTCATGGGAAACAACAATACTATATTTGGGTCATTCGGTGTCAAAGTGGATCGTTTTTTTTTTACATTTTAGATTTTCTTCAAACCTTATGTATATGCTATTTAACGGCCAAAAAAATATTGTAAATGTTTTGGTTTCGTTTTGAGAATGCAATCGTTCTTTGCCTCTGAGAAATGTGTCAATTGTATCTTGTTCAATTCAACATGAAGACAACATGGAAGGAACTTTTAACTTTACACACAAAATGCTCAAATATAGACCCCTTTTTACACAAATGTTCATGGTCTAAGGCATGAGTCCACATCGTCTTTTTATTTACTTACAATACTAGCCATTTCTAACATTCTGTTCATGTTAGAGCCACTGAAATCAATCAAATGCTTTTTTTCAGCTTGAGTATGAAAAACATCTATGAACAGTATATAGCGGACTGCCTTGGGCCAAAAAACAACAGTTTTTCACTTTTTTCACTTGTAAGGGCCAGTATTAAAACATCATCTACTTGTACCTTTCAATCGTTTCGTTATGTTGTACAATGTTTTGTCTCTGCCCTACCAAATCAAATAAAACCTAAAAAGGGCTTCCTCAGGATGTTTTCCACAGAAACCTCCACCTGAACAACACACCCAAACTTGTACGTGGGTAATCATGTGTGAAATTAGTTTTGATTGAATTTTGGTAGCCCTCCCCTGATGCAACGCTATATAGGTGCTGAAGAGAAGTGCAGGACAAGATGGAGAGACATTTGCAGCTGATACAGATATCTTGCCACCATTTGTTATGGTTGTAAAGTGTTTCATTTTAAATTAAATTGTCAGGACAACTTTTAGAAATGCACACAGTTCAATCCCAAATCGTTAAAGGAACGTTAAACGACATTCAGAGGTCACTATATCAGCAAACAACTATTTTCTGTGTAAATATCAAGTGAAGTAATGATACACAC
The DNA here is from genome assembly GCF_949748355.1 of Melanostigma gelatinosum. Classification (NCBI taxonomy): domain Eukaryota; kingdom Metazoa; phylum Chordata; class Actinopteri; order Perciformes; family Zoarcidae; genus Melanostigma; species Melanostigma gelatinosum. Next base: position 11,917,375 of record NC_136644.1, on the reverse strand, counting down.
ACTCTCCCTTTATCAGAGCTTCACCTTCCTTTGTTTACATAGCCGGGACGGCCTCTTGTGCTTTTAGTGCATGTGAGCATGCATGTCAGCGCGCCCTATTTGTTAGCTCACAGCCTTCTCTCTGCACTGCTCTCATACATTCCAAAGTGTAGTAGCTGCATAGTTTATATCAAGAACAATGCTGATATTGAGAGTGGGTTATGTGTATGAGTCAGGTAGATAAAGAGAATGAAGGATCTTTGGAGAGGTGGAGGATTTAAAAGATAAATACCCTGTCTGGACTCATCCGGTCTGGGCTTCATTTTGCCCAGGCAGTGATGAGGTGATGATTAAGTTCTGATGAACGTCCACCTGGTTAACATGTCGGAGGTCACTTACTTAAAGTTTTAGAAGGTTAATTTTCAGCAACAGAACTTCTCACACTATATTTATATTGTGCATACTATGCAGATTGTCAAACTGCCATTACAATGTCAAAAATTAACTTTCATACCTGATTTTTGGATCAACACAGATAGTACGTCCTAACAGAGCTATCAAGGCCGGTCACAGAAGGGGGCACAGCAAAATCCAGGACTGTTGTGCCCACATATTTACAGAGACCTGGTTCTATGGTGGCCTCCCGGATCAAGCTGCACTTGACAGGCGGACCGCGGAGGCGGAGCCTCCTCTCATCCAATGGGATGAGAGGAGGCTGACTCTGTTTACATCAATGAGGCTTCGTCCTCAAACATAGAATTTTTAATGTTAAGATGCTGGATATATTATCTGACCAGACAACTCAGTGTTTCTGTTGCTGCTACTTTCATTCCTCCTTGGCATTGTGGAAGTTGGTTTTGTATTTGTGTTGCGTTTCAAATGACGTCAGAGAGTTGCCTGAATGTGGGTATCCTGAGAAATTGGTTCTAAACAAAGGTCAAGACAAGCTCAGGTACTGAGAAGGTTGATGTCTAAAGCTTTGTTTACTCAGATGGCACGCAGATGGTAAACAAAGCTTTAGACATCAACCTTCTTTTAGAACCAATTTCTCAGGATCCCCACATTCAGGCAACTCTCTGACGTCATTTTAAACACAACACAAACAGTGATAGAACTTTGATGCCTGCAAGAAAACATCTTTCTTAGTTTCACTCAAATTTAAAAATTGAAATCGGTTTGGTATGGTGTTCATTTATGGTGTAGTTTATCAGCTACATAGTGTATATCAAGGCACTGATGAGTCTGGTTGTTGCACTGACAAGGAAATATTAAGTGGAAAAAGTGGCCAAAACTAATGAATGAAAAATCAACCCGTAAAAGTGGGCTCTTTAACAGTGCAATTACAATAAAATTAGTTAATTTACATAGTGACTGAAAACATGCTTTTGTTCTCATTTGCTTCACTGCCACAGTTAAGGACTAAAATGAACAAAAATCTACTTTTAAATTCATTTTGTTTTTCTCAGGTACTGTTTGTAATGAATTCATCAAGGAGAGAATGTGACAAAGAGACACTGTACAATCAGACTTTTGAGTGATGTGGTAGAAAATAAAGACAAGTGTGAAAAGCTGTGCTCTTACAATAACGAGGAGATTAAATGGCAGAAATACATGGGATTCTCTACCATGGAGCCATTTGGGTAAATCTGACGAAAGAAGATTTGTTTTGATCTGTGAGCCCCTTCACAATGGTGTGTTAAAACATATTAGGCATGAAAAGATGGTTCCACACAAACACAAGTAATTAAAAAATACAATGGGTTAATTATCATCGAATTTACACATCAAGTACATTCTTGCTGCTCAGAGGATTTAATTGTTGAAATAGTATGACCCCATGACCTTTACCTAAGTGCCCAGCTTGCTGTAAGACACATTTTATAGTTAGCACCACTACTAAATACTAAATAAATACTCTTGCCTTTAGACACAAACAGAAGATTTTGTCATTTTCCAAGTAACAAGTTTGTCAAGAATATGAATAGAAAATATCCTGGTCTGTTATAAAGCTAAAGTGCATTTCAACAGTGCATTGTCGTAAAACGAGAAAATTAGTTTGTGGTTCTCTGGATTTATGGACAGTGTGTGTGTGTGTGTGTGTGTAGGTGTGTGTGTGTGTGTGTGTGTGTGTGTGTGTGTGTGTGTGTGTGTGTGATATGAGTTTGGAAAGCTTTAACTGTTCAGCTTTGTAAAGTAGGGTGAACACTATGTGCACTTTTCAGACGGACAGGACAGATTAGTAACACATCATCAGCTGGAATAGAGGTATTATTCAATTCCACTTAGCGTATAACCCGTAACACACGTTGACAGGCACACTCTCAATAACACTGGTTTCTGCAAGGTTGCCCAACCACACACACACAAAGACAAAATCATGAAATGCATTTAGAACCAGGTCTTTTATCTTTGGTGGAGTTTAGGATATTTGAGATGTGGAATGTGCGCTTTTAAAGCCCGCTCGTTGCTTTGTTTTTTTTCCTTCATGAATCCTAATAAAAACATCAATCAAAAAAGCCTGCATTAGGGTGGTCTGTTCCCGGCGCTTAACTCTGATGCGTCTGTCAGTGTAACACGGCTGACCTTGAGCAAGAACTTTCCCTCACAAAGTGCAGGCGTATTGTGCATTTGTCAACGAACACATTATATGATAATGATGAAGATGGCGATGATGATGACTGTAGTAATGGTTATGACTTCTTATTCCTACGAAATCATTTTGTTGATTGTTTTGGTATTGAAGTTCAATGATTTGAACTGGTTGAACTTGATTTTATAAATACCTTCAAACCTGGGATGGCCAAACTACAGCAGGATTTTAGTAAATAAATTGCACTATGCACATTGTACATCCAAGTGCAATAGACTATAACACTGAAAAGCATTTATTATGCTGGGAAATTGAAAATAACAAAAAGCATAGAATAATTCAAATGAAATTAGGAGTGTAAGTCAGTGTAAGTCAGTTCTACCTTGGCTATGTTGGACGCATGAGCAGCTCTGGTTATTACCAAATAAAACATATTCTTCTACATTAATACAATGACCAATAAAATAATCAGGAAGCAAATTGGGAATCTAAATTATTTAGGAGCAGTAGCTCAAAAAAGGAATTAAGATGGCTATTGTAAGTAATTCATATCTACATTATATTAAACAACTCGTGGGGCCCAACAGAACAGCATTTCAATTCCACAAACATTTAGTTAACGATAATGAAGGTGAAGTACACAATATTAAACTCACTAAATTACTAAACCAAACAAACCAAAAAGAGTGTGTTAGGGTCGTGTGGGTGTGTGTTTGTTTCCATGCTGCAGTGCATGGAGCTCCCCTCAGCCAGTTGAGCCACTCGCCATGGTGTGACTGACTGACTAGTGTGCTAACCTCAGCCTACGTTTCTAACAGCGTAAAAATAAAAGATTCTGGGCAGAACTCACGCTTTTAGTGCCACAAAGCAGGGCGCAGCTTCTGGGACACTTGAAACGAGTTGCTGCACGTCTGGTGGGTTTGGTTGAGTAGTACATAAGCATGATTGCCAAGGGGCCCCTGAGGCAAAAAAATGTGGGCCCACTCAACACTTTCATTGTGAAGCAGGTACAGGAAACGCCACATGTTTGTCGCCGTGGTCAGCGTTGACATTCATTGTTCTTTAAAAGTGGGTATACAAAACAAGGTGTGGTGGTGGGCGTGGGTGGCTCAACTGTGTAGGGGGCGCAGTGTGGGAGTGGTTCGGGGAACGGTGCCGGTAAGGGACTTAATTAGGCGCAGCTGCAAGGGATCCTGATTGTCTCACTCACGGCTGTATTTAATCCCACAGTAGAGACTGAGGCGAGGAACGGACAGGACGGAAAGCTCCTGCGGCGTGTGCTCGGAGGCGAGGCAGGAGAGCACCCGGCCCGGCCCGTTAGGGTTTCAAACAATAAAGAACCATTGAAACCGTCATTCCACCGTGTGCTGGCATCATTGTGCTCCCCAGACCCACCAGGTAGCAGATAACCTGCTACACAAGGCAATGGTCATTATTTCGGAAATTCATCAGCTTTGTATTACATTTATTTTGCAAAGGAGTAACGGTAAAATAAGGAACAAGTTCGATGAAAAGCTGCAGCCAAAAGACTGCATCTTTACTTATTTTCCGCCAACCGTGTCCTGCTGTTGTGTGGAGAACGACGCTGTGTACAGCATGAAGTCAGTGACAGTCACAATCACTTTTGACTGACGTCTTTATTAAAACAATATTAGTTGTATTGCCTGCACTGAAAGCAGATACACCAGCTGCTCTTCAGTTGTTTTTTCAACAAAATATTTGGAAATGGTTTTATTTATCATTATTCTACTATTTAAGATTAGTGGGTGGATAGAATAGTTTTAAAATGGGGTTTTACTTGCTCTTGGTTCGAGAGGCCACTATGTGAGTAAAGCCCCACACTTACAATGTGAAGTGCCCTGAGTGTGGGAAAGCAACAACACGCATACCCAAAACCTTAAGCAATGAAAGCAGATGGCACTAATGTATTGCTTTGTGGGGCTGATTGTCTGTTGTCTGCATTTTGATGGGATACATGCCAACTACAGCTGGCATGTACTGTGTAACAAGAACGTTTTTTTTTTTCAAACATGTCAGGTTTTTTGTTCTTATTACAATTTGACTATTTTTGAGAAAATCTGCTGGTAGCTGACAGAATTTAGTATTTATTTTAAAGAAGACAACATGAACGATGTGGATTATCTTTAACAGTACAACCCGTCGGTGCCCACCAGCCTGCCAGCACTTATTCAACTCATGTTGAATTAGTAGTTTGTCAAAAACAGCACGTTTGAGGACTCCTTCCTTCTTTAAGATAATGATTTGGTTTAGTTTAGGCAACTTTAACTACTTATTTGGGTGAGAACAATGTTGGTGGTCACTGCGCCATTATGGCAAGGGAAAAGTATGGTATGATCTCTAATCAAAGCCAAGTCAAGGGAAATCAAAGTGGTAAACTCTGAAAGCACAGTACCTTGATTTTCAAGGATTCAAGAATCATTTATTGTCATTATGCAACACAGGGATGCAGAACGAAATGCAGTTGTTGCCCAAACAAAAACAGTAGAACATTCCTGTAATGCATTCTTTGAATTTGCATCATAATGAATGTAAACAGCAGCAAGAAAAACAATTCTCTGGACAGATAACATGGCCGACATCTTCACATTAAAAACTCAACATGAGGAAAACATTGTCCATCAACTCTGACTGTGTTTGCGCACCAAGCATCATGATGTAAATACAGAGTCCTCCTCCTCTGGTCCACCAGAGTCCTGCATTATTTTCCTGCAAATTAACATCAGACAGCCAGCAGTAGGCTGGGTAGTGGTGTAGCCTCAGGTCCTAGCTGTTAGCTTAGCTTCCATCTCGGCTCTCCTCCCTATCCTCCCTGCACAGTTCGGTGGCACTTGATTCAGCAGGTCTACCAGTCGCAGCATGTACATGCGGTGCTGTTGCCACAGCCTCAGTCTATGACATATTGTCACACAGAAGCATCTGCTTTCCATCTTTCACACATTGGTTTGTTTGGTTGGTTTTGTCTTTCAACCAAAGTTCTCCAGTCTGCTGAATGGTCCATCCAAACCTTTGCAAGCTCAATGAAGACATATATGATCAACTCAAACTACTTTACTTTCTGTGTAATAGGCAAAAACAAGAGATTCCTGAGAGATCTGAAACTCTCAAAGTTGAACCCAGCTTCATTGACAACTTTGCTGTCTTCACTTATATTCCAGCAGCGAGCAGTCAGTGATTTCGCAACCTTAACAATGTCTGCTGTCAAAGGAAAACCGCAAAAATCCCAAAACTTTTATTTTTCCAACAGCTTTTAAAAGTGACTTCCATAACTGTCAGGTGAAATTCATTCCTCATCTTGTGACAGGCGTTCCAGCTCTTCTTTCTTCACATCCAGCCTACGTGAACGTTTGATATTACCACCATTTCTGACATAGCATTCAGAAATAACAACTGAACAAATGCTGGATGAATGTAATTTCAATTGTAACGCATCTGTACACTTCGACTCTCACCAGTTTATTGCATGAAAGCAAAAAACTGACCAAATTGAACTGTTACAATCTTCAACAATAAAGAAAAGGCAATGAAGAATCTGGTTATTTATTAAGGTGTTGCTTTAAGAATAGGAACACAAATTGGAAATACTTCTCTTTGTTAGAAACAAAGAGAAGTAATTTTATTTGCAGATTTCCAACTATTATCTAGTAAAATCAATAACATACCAACAACAGAGGCTTTCTTTCAGATCTTTATGAACAGAAAAGTTAAGAAATACAAGTTTGGTGCTTTAAGGTTGAAAGGAAAGATTGATTTTTTTAAACATTATACAACATATTTATAACTAAAACTAAAGTATTGCAAAACTGCTGTCCCTATTAGAGATGCTAATTTTGGAAGAAAAGAAAATCGGACCCATAGTCGACCCTGGTTAACTGATCATTTATCGTTAACCAACAAGATTAGTGCCTTGCATGCATGAGTGCTGTGGTTGAACTAGCTGCACAAACAGGTTGAATCCATCATTTGCCCCCAGCTGCACGGTATGCACAAAACAGGAGTCGCCAGTTCACCCGTCCGTGAGAGTTAGCAGCCACGATGTTGAGCTTATTGTCGAGGACACATGCAGACACTTTCCCAATAAGTCTCCCTGCATCAGTTCGGTCCAGTTTAGCTGTGAGGTTGTTCGCTGTTGTCTCTTTACCCGTCCCTTTCAGTGGGACAGGACTTTTTGCTCTTACAGTATTCTGTCTATCATCAGAAATCTATCGATTCAAGACTCGCTGCACAATATGAGAAAGAAACAACTAGGGGTGGGGGAAAAAAGATTCTTATATGCATCGCGATTCTCTAATGAACGATTATGACTCGATGCAGAAAACTGAATAATCGGAAATTTCAGACTCAATACAAAGTTTTAACATTGTCGATGATTTTACAGCGCAGTTATATGAAAAAAAGACAAAAAGAGGAAGATAAACTTTTGTTGAAGGAATCTCGAAATGGTTAAAAAGTAACCTGAAGCAGCTGTAGTTTTTATTAAAAGTTACTCAAAAGGATGAAATGGTGCATTTGTTGGGGACTACTGGTAATGGTAATGAAGGAACATGTTACTCAGTGCAACAGAAAACAGACTCTCGGGCCTGAAATACATTTAAGATGAAGCTTGATTCATTCGTGAATATCTCCTGGAGTTAAACATTTTAATTTGCAAAACCCAATTTTTGAAATCTAAGGAAATCTTAGATTACTCTACTACAGCGGTTCCCAAACTTTTTAGGCCACGCACCCCCTTCTACATCCCGACCGGGTTCACGCACCCCAACCCCCCCCCCCCACACACACACACACCTTAAAAAAAAAAAAGCAACAGAGCCGCATAAAAATTGGACTAATGAGAGAACAGTTTGCTCGCGCGTGGCGTTTGTTTACAAGATAAAAAACACAAAAACTCTTCCTGCACCGTGCCTTCGAAAAGGTAACGGACGTAACGTTACGAAGGTAACGGACGATTGGCCAGATTGGCCACATCTGTAGGCTCGTCTACTTGCGGAGAGTGAAACTCACTCTTCTTCACGCGACCGACTAATGTAGCCAGGATGTCTTCGGACAAAGCATCGATGCGCGCGACAGTGTTGTTGGACACCGGGATCACGTCCAACTTTTTCGCTTCTCTCTCTCCAATCATACATTCCACCATCTCTTTAACATTTTTCCTTCTCCTTCTCCCTATTACGCGGCCAGAATACGACCACAACACGCGCCTGTCTCCGGCAGAAATGCGCTCATCCACGCACGGGAACAACACCGAGTTGTAATATATACCTCCATAACACCCCGCCACTCTCGGCTCATACCTCCCCAGCAACGAGGCACATCACCCGGTCACAATACCTCCAGAATGTCCCCCGGGTGAAATCCGGGACTTGGTTTTATGGTTCTGAGTGGCGGCGCTCACCCGTTGGCGCCGGGACGCGAGGTCTCCAGCCGCCCCCGCCGTGAGGCACTGTAAGAAATTTGAGTAAAAAACTGTAGTTAGTAGATATAATAAAAGTGTTTAATAATTCATAATTAATAATTCATAGTTAGTCATAATCATAAGGGTTTTGAGAATGCATAATTAAGATAAACATAAGCATAAACATACATGCAGAAGCATGAAACTTCTGCCAAGTGCAGAAGTATAACTTTTATTTTGAAGGATTATTATAGAAGGGTTTAAAACGTAACTGACAATCATTGAATGGGTTAGCTGCTCAGGAGAGACAGATGTGAAGACAGGCGTTTGCTGAGCTGAGGGTGGGTAGCCAATAGAAATTGAGATAGACGGAAGGGAGGAGTCGTGAATTAATATGTGGGTGGGTGAGAAGCGTTTTTTCTGCCTCTTTGTTTTGTGAATCTGCTGGACGGCTGTGTCCTGAGACCAGAGGTAGTTTTTTTCCAAATGGGGTTGTATTGTTTTAATATGTCATAGGAGTGTACACTCCAATGTATAACTGTAAATGTGCTTACATCAGTGGAATTAAACTCCTTATAATTGTAAACCAGTTTTGGTAGCATTATTGGTGCAGCGTGTCGACGGCACAAGGAAGCCGGCCTCATGGCTGGCTCGGCCTCCCCTTTGTTGTGAGGTAAAAATACTATCTTAACAAATTTGGCGAACCCCAGATGGGACAGTCTTGCCGGCCTCGCTGTGTGTGCTGACGGCGGCATTAGTCAAGCAGACAATCCTGGGCCCACAATATCGGTGGGCAGAGCCGTTTCATGAAATCTGTGAGTTAGTTTCTAGGAATCTTAGAGGTATTTCTGCTTGGCTAAGCGTTGCTAACGGCTAGCTCTGTGTGGCCGGTGGGTATGTTCCACGAGGGAGGCCATGTTCCACTGAGGTAAGTATGATTTGCAGTCTGAAGTATACTAGCAGGGTGAGCAGAGGGGACTAGTTCAGTGAATACTGAGATTCAGAGCGTTTGGTAAACTGCGAGGACTGGGAGCGCTGAATCGATAAGCGTTGATGGGCGGCAGCCCTGATAGGCCGAACTGCGTGTTCTTTGGGAGTGGCGGACCAACACTGCTCGGTATAGGTAAGAGCCCGATGTCCGCGGATTACCTCGCCGGCCTTACCTAGAGTTTGAGTTTTGGATGGTGTGGTTCAAAATGGAATAAAGACACTGACAAGAAGGAGCTGGTGAGCCAGGACAGCTTCGGTAGCTTTGGAAGCAACCAGGCACTGCTGCCGGGAATCGAGTCTGCAAAAGGTAAGATTGCCGCGGGGTGCTGGGAGGCTTTTGAATGCAAGATATTAAAGGACGTTCGGGTGGGTAAAAGATAAATAAGTCCGGTAACAATTGTGTCTTGTCATGTGCGTGGTTGCCGTGTTGGCGATACGATTGTGAGAACACACTGGGTGAAAGGTTATATACGACGATCGTAGGGTCTGGTTAAACCAGAGGGTTTAAGGAAAAAACCGGACGATAAGTCCGATAATACGTGTGACTAGTCTGTGTTTTAGCAGCGTGGAAATACGTTTAAAATGATGACTAAATAAGTCCAATAATACGTGTGACTAGTCTGTGTTTTAGCAGCGTGGAAATACGTTTAAAATGATTGATATTGCATGACCGCGCTGTGAGGAGCTAACGCTAGCCACGTGTAGCTCCGGCGTTGCGGTACCCTGTATGTAAAATAAGTGCTTATAAAATAAAATAACGGCTGGATTGAGAGAGGAGACAGAAGGCGTATGAGTGGAATTAAAGTGTGGGATTTTGGTGATACTTGTGTGTGCGTACGCTTTATCAGAAGCTCCGTTTTTTCGTTAGCATTGCGGATAGCATATCTGTAAAAAAAAGCCGGTTTCATGACAACTTCCGGTTTGGCGCAGAACAACTTCCGGTTCGGCGCAGACGGCAAGGCAAGTTTATTTGTATAGCACATTTCAAAGTGCTTCACATAAAACCATTAAAAGCATCAAAACATAAGGCAAAAGAAAAGGAGATTTAAAAACAATTAAAGATTCATTGTCTAACAGCTGTGAGCTTATATCCTGACCTTAGTTTTAATTAAGCATTATAACTTTAGTCGTTGACTTTGGTTTTAGTTCAGCATTTTAACAAAGATTAATGGTTTCAGTTGTGTTTCTTCAATTCTTGAACTTAATTGTGACTCAGTATTGTGCAGACCAGAGTGTAAGTGCAGTTCAACAGTTTGACTTACATTGGTATTTCTGATTGAATATCTTTGAACACAGTTATTGATTTTTAAAGTTGAATTTAATATTTAATTGATTAATTATTCATTGTTTTTTAATTTCATTTTACTTCCAATTTTAAACCTTTCGAATTCTGATTTGGAACTGGATTGTGATTGTGATTCTGATTTAGATGTTGAGTTTGATTTCGGAATTCCAGCTTCAATTTTGGATTCGAGATTCCTTCACATATCCAGTATTGACTAATTTTGGTACATTTACTATTTTACACAGTTCCTAAGAATCAATTTTGACACGGACGGCGCAACATATTTGAGAGATCGTTGACCTCTCTTACACTACAGACGTATGCTAACATTTACTGCTGAACTTTTGGCAGTTCTGTGTTTGTTTTAGTCAAGGTGCGTGGCTGAGTGGGTCCAGATCTGGGAAGTGGAGCAGTGGATCCCAGTTTTGGAGTCAACGGCCACACGCCATACAGCACAGAGGGTGAGTTGACTTTGATTCATGTGATGACAAGCATGCACATTTAATACACACATTTGAATACTCCTAGGCTGCATAATGTTTACATTAAAGAAGCAGAGTAAGGAAGTAGGAGAGTTGGTAAAATCCAACGGACAAGCTGAGTTTGTGCCATGGGGACATCGAGACATGGACGCACTGGAAAAGGCGTTGCCACCGCTGGCAGGTGGAGCCAATCCGTGGATCCGTGTCTTTGAAAAACTCACAGCAGCTGATAAATTGGCATTGGGAGACATCCGTGCCGTGATGATCCACACCGAAGGAACAGCCAAATTGAACATTTTGGAGGTAAGTACAGGAACGACCAACAGGGGGGATGAAACCCCATTTGACAACTTTCGAGGAGTTTTCTGGTCAGCAATGCGGAGAATCTGGGCCAAAAAACCAAAAACGAACTCTCTTTCGGGACTGAAGATAAAACCAGAGGAAGAAACCCATCAGTACCTGAGGAGAGCTGAAGAAGAGTGGCAGAGGGCAACAGGGGGGAGACATGACGGCAATGAAGCCACCACTGTAGTATGGCGACACACTGTGCAGATGGGCCTGCCTCCACCGGTACGGACAGCGCTGGGAGAAGTAGTAGGCTTGAGCAACATGAAAGATGCCATGTGGAGGAAACACCTAACTCACTACAACCAGCGACAGCTAACTGAGAAGACAAAAGGACAGGAAGACATAAAGAGCATGCAGCGGCGGCTGCTGAAACTTCAAATAGCGGCGGCTGACAGAGAGATAAGTAGAAAACATCTGGCCGTAGCCAAGGCTCAGGCCTCACAACAGCCCCAATATCCAGCTGCACCCCCGACCTCATACCAACCAAATCCAGCAGTACCAGCCCACACAGTGGTGTACTACCAACCTCCACCACATTATAGAGGCAGAGGACGTGCACGTGCATCCAACAGAGGCAGAGAATATGGAAGAGGCAGAGCTTACCAAGCAGGCGGATATGGCCAACCAGGAAACAGAGAAAACCCTGACAGGTTTGGTGAGTGCCACGTATGTGGGAGATGGGGCCATTGGGCCCGAGACTGCCCAAGGCAAATGGGAAGAGGAAGACAGCCCAATGCACCACCACAACATGCTCCGTTCCCACCACAACATCAGCAGTACCTACGACCAGGTCCAGCTGGACCTCCTCCCATGAGACATCAACAGATGCCCATGCTGTCACCAGGACCATGGGGAGGTTCACTGTATAGCCAAGATACGTAGATGATTGCCATGTGATCCCTTACAGCAGAGATATCGAGGTGAAGGGGGATATGGTAAGGTGTCAAACATTTATGGTAAGGTGTCAAACATTTTTTGTAGATCCACATTTAGAATCGTTTTCAGTAAAGGTGCTACTCACAAATTTTGAGATTTAATAACGTCATGATAAACCACAACTAGACTTGCTAACTCTAGAAATTGAGAAATATACGGGAGCTCTAACTAACATGAGCCGAGTGTTGTTTTCTCAGGTGACAAACGCAGAAGCAGCAGCTGACGAAAGGAAGCAGGCTGATGTGTCACCAGGCAGTCTGGTGTGGATAAAAGTCCACAAACGCAAGTGGAGTGAACCAAGGTGGACCGGTCCATGGGAGGTAGTATTGACAACCTCACATGCAGTAAAGGTGAAAGGTAAACCTGGAGCTACTTGACACCACCTCACTCACTGTGCAGCAGCGAAGGTAACGAGTGTGACACTCGCTGAGACAGGAGTGAACATCAGACAGGAAAATTTGAAGCCAAAGACACCTCAAAAGAGGGGTTAGACAGTACTGAAGATGACGTTTCCCCCACAGTTTAAGCGAGGGCGTCCATTAGGAGACGCTAGCTTCAGTAGGTTATGGAAGTCTGTAATTACTTTCTTCCTGATTTCAGTAGTTTCCCTCTTAGTATGGGGAATTAACCACAGACAGGAACCAGAACACATGCATGACTACATCAGGATTCGACATTTAGCCTCAGTAGCTAATCAAACCGATCTTAGACCACGTAGAGAGGCTTCTCTGACGACACTCACCTATGAAAATGTAACTCTCACTCTTATGTTCAAAGAAGGTACAACATCAACGGTCCAGTTCGACTTCTGTGAAGTAATTTCCAGTCCCAAGTATGAACACGCCTGCGGGTGGATGACCAAAACCGTGTGCATCATAACTGACGAGTGTGGGCCTGCCACACATAAGTATGGGAAGCTGTTATCATACTATGCCTGTGATGTGTACAAAGGGGGTGGGTAGATGTAATCCTTTAAGACTTACCTAAATTGACTGACTGAGGACTTTACGTAATACAGGGAAAGGCTACTGATAGTCCTGCCCCACAAGGGCTCATTAGGATTATTGTTAAGCCTGTAAAAAGACCAGGTTCGACATACGACTGACGCAGAGAATGAGGTAAGGGGTGGAAACCGGAATGGCAGATGGGAATTTATGGTGGGTACAATATACAGCTTCAAGCCAGTAGTACAGATTGTATTGTGTGTTTAGGATCTAGACCCCTAGCAACACCAGTTCCTTCAAGATTCAGACTCCTAAGTCCTGAATTAGTTGTATTTTAACTCTGTTTACTGATGACACTTTGCCCCTCCAACACACTTGTCAGAGGCTGCACTGGCATTACCCACCTGTAGAATATAATACCCCACCTCTGTTCAAGGTTTCAGAGGGTCCATTTGATTGTATAGCCTCAGATACAGCTATGGGGCCCAATGTAGGCAGTATTATTGAAGCAAATTGTAGCAACAGTCACAACGCTAGCGACTATCTATATAACAGTGTGTTAAGACAGACAGCACCTAGAGCTGATTTATGGTGATGGTGTGGAGGAAGAACCATACATCCAATCCTGCCTAAAGATTGGACAGGTGCGTTGGTGCAACTTATATTGTCATTCTATATCTTGCCTGTCACTGATGCAACTTATGGAGAACTCATCTCTCCACGCCCACATGCTAACAGAAGATCCAAAAGAGATGCCGGTGGCCCGAAGGGGGCCTTTGATGACCAAGTGTACATAAGATGTCATAAGACTGCCAAGGGGGGTGTCTAATGACTTTCAAGCCAGAAATCAAATAGCAGCAGATTTAGAATCTGTTTTCTCTCAGAGGGTGATGATTAATAAAAATGTCGATTGGATCAACTACATTTACTATAACCAACAGCGTTTAGTAAACTTCACCAGAGATGCCATATCAGGACTGCATGCACAGCTGGCGAAGACTAGTTTAATGACCTTGCAGAACAGAATGGCATTAGATATGATTTAGCAGAGGAAAGTGGCGTGTGCCAGATGTTTGGGTCTGCGTGCTGTACTTTCATTCCAAATAACACAGCTCCTGATGGATCGGTGACCAGGGCTCTGGAGGGACTGACAGCACTCAGCCAAGAGCTAGCAGACAACTCTGGTGTCACGAATCCATTCACCGACTGGTTGGGAAGTATGCTTAGCCAGTGAAAACATACATTTTTGGCAATCGTAATTATTCTGTGTGCTGTCATCATAAGCCTCCGAGTTGTCTGTGGATGGGGGTTCCCTTGCATCCGTGGACCTCTACAGGGGTTTGTTGCTTCACCGATGAGCCAGACACCAGTCCAGGCAACCAGTTATGTGACGAGGATGAGGACGAATTGGAGCTTCTGATGGCCACAGTCTAGATGAGGCCACCAGAGGGACTTCACGAGCGGTTCCTGACCATCCAGATGGACTTCTAAAACATCCAGTGAGATGTTGGAAGTTTGGAAAATAGACGGATTGTTTTGGATGAGTATTTGGAGATTAAATTTTTTGTTTAATTGGGTTATAAAGGGATATTAGGGTGTAAAAGATTAAGAAATGTAATTTTGTCACGTGTAAAAGAACAGTCAAGGCTTCTCAGTATGTGTTCTCTAGCCTACAGGCTGTATCCTGATCCTGCCAGCCCCAAGACGTGGAAGGCAGTGACTTCCAACGCACTCTATCTTGAAACGAACTGAACAGAAATACTTGAAATGATATCTGTGTGCATGCATTCTTTGCCTCGGTTTAGATAGATAGGGAGCCTTTCCCTGGATTGAGTAGGGGGGAGGTCTCCAGGGACATTTGAAAAACTAACTACATTTGAGTAGCTAACTCACAGTGAACTGTGAGTTAGGGGGGAATTGTAAGAAATTTGAGTAAAAAACTGTAGTTAGTAGATATAATAAAAGTGTTTAATAATTCATAATTAATAATTCATAGTTAGTCATAATCATAAGGGTTTTGAGAATGCATAATTAAGATAAACATAAGCATAAACATACATGCAGAAGCATGAAACTTCTGCCAAGTGCAGAAGTATAACTTTTATTTTGAAGGATTATTATAGAAGGGTTTAAAACGTAACTGACAATCATTGAATGGGTTAGCTGCTCAGGAGAGACAGATGTGAAGACAGGCGTTTGCTGAGCTGAGGGTGGGTAGCCAATAGAAATTGAGATAGACGGAAGGGAGGAGTCGTGAATTAATATGTGGGTGGGTGAGAAGCGTTTTTTCTGCCTCTTTGTTTTGTGAATCTGCTGGACGGCTGTGTCCTGAGACCAGAGGTAGTTTTTTTCCAAATGGGGTTGTATTGTTTTAATATGTCATAGGAGTGTACACTCCAATGTATAACTGTAAATGTGCTTACATCAGTGGAATTAAACTCCTTATAATTGTAAACCAGTTTTGGTAGCATTATTGGTGCAGCGTGTCGACGGCACAAGGAAGCCGGCCTCATGGCTGGCTCGGCCTCCCCTTTGTTGTGAGGTAAAAATACTATCTTAACAGCACCCGATCGTCAGGTCTGTCAGCCCTCGGAACAGGCCGCGGGTCAACAACTCGTGGGTGGCGGGGTAGAGGCGAGGCAGATCACAGAAACATAAAGACTAGAGTACGGCAAAGATATGTTGATGAGAAACGTATTTGTACGTCAAACACAAACGTAATCAGGGAGAAAATACGTTCGTGGTAAAACGTAATTGAGAATGCATTTTAGTTTTGGGGGAACGTAATTTTTAGGAGACAGGACTGCACCGCCATTACACTTTTCCTCTCGCGCACCCCCTAGAGGCAGCTCGCGCACCCCACTTTGGGAATCCCTGCTCTACTAGAAAAAAATTCTTAAAACGCTTGATGCAATGTCAACTCAACATGAAGGTAATCTCCAGGAAGTTAGTCAGTGTCTTTGTCCGGGTCCCTCCCTTAATGTGAAATAGTGATCACTGCTTAAGTGCTCCTGCCAAAACCGGATTTATAGCACCTGCTTCATCTTCAAAGGCGCTTCCCCATGTTTGATCACTTCCTGATGAAAAACAAATCTTTTACTAATGTTTTCACACTGCATCAGGCCTGTACAGTAGATTAGGACTTCCACCGTGATCAAATACATCTTTGATTAATGACAAATGTTGTGAAATCAACTGAAAATCAAGTGCTAGTACACGGAAGTAAGTGGCTCCTGGCAGTAAGCAAGCAGTGTGTGTGTGTGTGCATGTGTGTGCGCTGTCACACTGAGAAGCAGCAGGCGAATATTACACACTGAGAAGTAAATATTCACTTAGAGATAAAATCATAAGCACCTTTCTCTCGTTTTCATGCCTCTTTCTCCCTCGCTCGTTCCTCTCCTTCTCTCTGGGTAAATATATATGTATATAAATTTCTCTCTCTGGTTGTAGGTATACTTCACTGACCACACATCTCCCTTTATCTACAAGAAGCAGGCTGCAGTCAGTGGTTGTGTGTGTGTGTGTGTGTTAGCAGATATAGTGGCAGAACCAGTGGATTTTGGACAGCAGGGTTTGGACGCGGCTTTTTTTGTCACAAGATGGATTCATCTATTACACACACACATTAAACGGTGCCGAGACTGTATATTGTGGTGCTTACACCTCTCAGTGGGGGTATTCTAGGCGAGGGTGGGGGGGAAGGGTTAAGATGTGGCACACAGTGAGAGTTGAGTGGCTTGTCTTTAAAAGCACCAGCACTAAACAGATTTTTATCAGGTGGAATTTTCTGCTGGGATGCCACAATTTAAAGGGGAAGAGCTTTGTGTAGCTTCTGGACTGAAGATTCACACCAGTTGAATCTGTGGAGATGAAGTTATAACTTAATTTATAATTATTTGATTCTTCTTTAATTTATTTGTTAAAAGTATTGCTTCATTCTCTTGAAAGCCCAGATATGTTGTTTAATGTGTTATGCTTGCCAATACGTTTCCAATGAACTAAAAAGTCACAAATGTCTTTCACTGACACATTATAGTCATTTGCATTTGTTCTAATTTTCTAACATTTTTGAGAAGAGCAGTCCCCCCCTCGCTGTGCACTGTTAAATAAAATGTAAAATTTGTACTTTGAAATGTTTTTTCATCTCTATCATGTCAGCAGGCCGGCTGACTGAAAACTGTAGATTTAATAAGATATGATAACAGGATAAGGCACACTGAGTGGGCATCATGACGTACATTTACATATAAATTAAGCAGCTTTTATTTTCATCGTGAGATCATCAACAATATCAAAACTCTTTTTCCTGTTTGAGTAAAATCCACAGGAAGGAACACAAACTCCCTTTCCCCATAATCTCTCCCAAACATAAAAAAGCCTTAATATTCATGGTAAAATGAAAATTAAGACCAGAATGCGTATTGAGCGCACAACCGTGTCCTTCAGCATCGAACAGTGAATACAATCTGGGACTTTGCAGAATCTTCCAATATCAGCTTCTTGTTTTTCAAAGGGATCTATGGAAGCAATGTTCCCTCTAAGCTGCGCGCTTGAGCAATCGCGCACTGCTCGCACATTCTCAGCGCACAAGAAAATCTATGCAGCGCATAAAATAAAATTCAACATAAACGTATTAATTAATATCTAATATTAGTCCTAATCTTATCTAATCAATTAAACCAATAATAATAATAATAATAATAATTTTGTTTTCTGTACTATTTTGCAACGTAACTCAGTGAGTGACAGGTGTCCAGCCAATGATACGATTCGGTTCACTTACGCTACGCAGCCAATCATAGCATTGACAGTATTGCCCTGCCCATTCGCGCCGTGCAGGTTAGCTAGCTATCAACAGTGCGGCGGAGTTACGAGACGCAAATGCCCCTTATCCCCCCTTATCATGGCGAAACGAACGGGCAGCGACATAAAGTCAAAGCAAGAAGCAGACGAAGCCATCAACCTGGACAAAGTGTACAACCATTGGAGAAGTGAGAAGGACAGACGTGAAAAATAAGGTAAAATTTAAGTCAGATTTGTGCATATTCTAGTGACATTTATTAAGATTTTTTACTTATGGATATTAATCATTAAATTATGTTACTACTAGATAATTTATGGGTAGTAGAAATGATAATAAAAAACTGAGTAATTACATATTTTACAGACAGAGTTACAGGAATTTACACTGTATCACAAGCTACAGCACACGTCATTGTTCAAAATGTGAATGTTTTAATGTGAACAAAATGTTATGTCTGAAAGGTGTATATGTATCATTTCTTCCAGAACAGGACCCTCACACAGGCCACAACAGGACCTCACACAGGCCAAAGCAAGACTCTTCCCATGGCCAAGCAGGACTCTCACATAAAACATACTACACATCTCATGAACAACAAGATTTTTGTCTTTTTCCTTTAAAGTTTGTCAAATCACTTATATTAAAAGTAAACTAGTGAAAATTGCTGCTGTAATTTGATTCTTTTAATAAGCCATGTAACTTGCTATGATCCAAGGTTTTGAACAGGTGTGATACTGGTGTGTGGCCACAGCGTGCACATCTGATGTTGCTCACAGTGGTCCTCAGTGTGCTCAGGGAGCTTGTGTGTATGCCCAGACACATGAAAAATTAGAGGAAACATTGTATGGAAGGTTTTTTCCCTTTTTGGATTCTCCAATCAAGGTGACCCAGGGAGAGTAATTGATACACAAAATGGTCATTTAGTGAGCGATGTATTCCTTTAAGCCCTGACCGGCACCAGCTGAGATGCAAGTCCATCATACAGAAATTCCAGCATGATGGGCCTCAAGTCCCTGCCCAGGCCTCTATCCACATTATTGCAACGGCCTTAAGCTATAAAGCTACCAGCCCCATGGAGCCAGACCTCTGACCTCCCTTTGCTTCTCTGGGTGAAGGTACTGTATTATTAATTATCAGTTTGGTCACAAGCTGGACAGATATCCATGTAGACATGTCATCCATCCACCCCCTCTCTCTTGTCTGTCTCAGATGCAACGGGTCTCCAGTCTCTCACAGGGCCCGCACAAAGACGAACAGAAACATCCAGCCACCCGGGCTGCATGCTGTTGGACAGAGAATCCTATTGTGTGTTTCAGTGCTCTTCATCAAGGTACTGTTCAAAACCTATGTACTAATTTGTGGAAAATCTTTTTTTCCAGGAATACCCACCTCCTTGTTTGTCACAGAACACTTTTCAGCCAGCGGATCGAGCTTGGCAAGTCACAGAGGTTGTGATAAGCTATTTAAGAAGCCATTTATATTTCATTTCAATCAGAGCAAATCCACTCCAATTAAAAAAATTCATTGTAAACTACTCAACCTTTACTGGCGACTTCCCATTCCCAATAATCAGGTGAAGTCATTAATGAGCGACCGCTAGCGCTTAATTTCTCTCCCCACTAAGTCCACTCTCTTTTGCATTTTTATTTCCTTCAGTAAGAACAGAGCAATAAAACGATAGGAGAAGTTGCCGCGGAGAAAACCTTTAACACTTGGAGTAATTACTTCTCTTTGTGTCTTTCTTTTTAAATTAATTTTAATTACAGGCGTCACTGTTGCCTGTAAATGTTCACTTTCTGCTAATCTAAAGTAATGTGACTGCTAATGAAGAGGGAATTTAATGTCTAGAGACAAGTGGCCTTTTGGCTTGGAGACACTCCCATGCTGGCTCACTTACCCAGTGGTCAAGGATACATGGGTAGGTGGACACACATACACACACACGGCACATGCATGTTATATTTGAGCACCAAATACCCACTCTGTCTCTCACACATGTCAATAGCTTCATATAGTTATACAGTGTAGATCATGAAATGGTTCATGGATTTACATTATAAAGGGCCTTTGTAGACTCTAGGTGCTTTACACTACATTCAATTTAGGGTTCAGTATCACCACCAAGGACACATGACATGCAGATTTGTGGAGCTGAGTATCGAACCAGCGATCTTCCGATTAGGACGACCCACTCTACCCTGAGCTTCCGCTGCCCCATTAACACAGAAGACAATCTTCTGATACAGGAACATTTGACTCCATTAACTGAAGCAGTTGTCTTCATCTAAATGTTAATTCAAGATGTTTCACTGTCGCCCAATTCCATCAAATTAAAATATTGTAGATGATATAAAATAAATCTCAGCTCTTTTTCGTCGGCAGTGTGTATGCATGTGGCGCCGCGTCACCGCGGCATTGTTAAACACACCTTATTCATACTCGACAGGAACAATATAAAAACTCATTCCAATAGAAATAGACATTAAATTCACGGTGTTACATTTGAGAATGTGTTGGCTCTACACACTGTTTAAGACCACCGTCTCTCTCTCTTCCCCAAAGCTTCTGTTCGTTCTGTTGCTCTTCTCATTACTTTGGTAAATGCCACTCTTACAAACCATTAATGTTCATGCACATTCCAGGGATAACCAGGATCCTAAAGTGTGCCGTTTCATTTCATGAAGGGATCGTTACCTACTGTAGCTGGATCATTTGGAAGCGAGAACGCCAACTTGGTAAGTAAGATAAAGTAGCATTTCTTTTCCTCCCCTTATGTCGGCCTTTTATCATGGACAAGGAGCTAACAGTGTTGCGATATTGGAGAGAGAACCTTTGTGAGGAGAAATAAGCTGAAAACGGGTCAGACGTGACATGAATACCACGTGTTTGCTTGTTCCCCGGGACCATAAGGATATTATGCTGAAGGTTTAATATGTTTACATATAAATTGTGTGTATGTGTATATATACACATAATCATAGTGATAATAGCAAAAATATGCTGCTTGCCCAGCAGACAAAGTTAACGACTAGTAGGTGACGAAAATGAATCTAGCATCCAGAGAACAGCGTATTTAGTTCTATTTATTTCAAGGAATCATTTGGCGGAGACCAAAAGGGAAGGAAAATTGGACTTACAATTAACAGGTGACCCGAAACACGACTTAAAATAATATATAATAGCCAACTGTTGGCTAACAACTTTGTCGCAACAACTTTATTAGGGGACAATACGTCAATGTGTTTTTAGCTGGATCTGATGCCTCCAAGAGGTTAGAAAGACAATAATCAGTAAATATTGCTGTAAATGACACTATGCACATCTAGGGGTAGATGAATTGTGGTAGCGCCCCGGAATTTCTTGGGCCGGCCCGCGATTTTTTTATTTTTTTTTATGATAAGTAATACATACACCCTATCCATATCCTGAAAGTATACTGAAATTGGTAAAAAATTGTGAATTGTGAAAATATATACGAACAAATAAACATCACAGTTGAAGTTATGAGAGGATGACCTTTAGATGTTCAGGGGTGATTATAGGAGTGAAATGATTTGTTTATTTTATTGTAGTCTGTCAAACCCTTCAGCAGCTACACTCCAGCGATCTGATGGCTTGATAGTACCACGTCCATTATCCAAAGACTGGGAGGACGATATATAAATGTCCTGAAATCACATATAACAACAATTTGAATTACTTTGCAGTGTCGTGTAGCTGGCTCCGTTATGAGGAACTACAAAACCTGCCGGTCGGACTCGGCATGCTGAATAACGACGACGTCGTCAGTGCTTTTGTGATTACTCTCACTGCCAGAAGTGTAGTCAAAGGTCCAAACATAGAGTTGAAATGTATAAATATTATTTCATCTGGAGGGCAAATTAAACCAATCTGTCATTGAATCTGATGGCTAACAGGCTATCCCCAAATTGGTGGTTCTTGATTTAATTTATTGTTGTTTTTTTAATACTAAACATGCAGTGCTGACCTGTGTATACCCCTTCTGACAATGAGAGTAACAAAAACACTGTTGACATGTGCTTTCTGCACTCCAAAAACATCAGCCTTAATTTCCAAATCGCCGTTATTTGGATAAACTGATGACATGAATCTAAATGGTCACTTTCTCATCAAATAATGAAAGCCTTTTTTAAAGCTTAAAAACTGTTTTGTCAAGTTAAGGTTGATAAAGCTGGCAGTGTCACGCAAAGTAAAAATTAAGATTACAAAATAACGCAATCCGGAAGCATCCGAGTACAGGCGAAGAATAGGGAGAACAGGACCGACCTACTGAAGAACAGGCCTGACATCAGGGAAGTTTGACACCGTAGGTAATCCTTACACCACATGACATATATCTGTCAGTAAAAAAACAAAAGAGGCTTTTTATAGCTGGCTACACGTCTGCATTTTGATCTCTCCAAGGACTGGACGTTAATGTGGAATGTGCGTCATTTTTGCTGGGATTTTGAATTTGGACTAATATGTGGGTCAACCTGATCCACTCACAGTGCTCCACCTCCTCTGATATGACTCATTACAGCAACTCAATATGTTTTTGTAGTTTTGTTCTCACATCATGATGTCTAAGTGGGGGAATCATTCTAGTGGTACCAGGAATGATGTCCATCACCGGTCTGTAAAATCTGCAGTCTCACCCTGACCCACTTTAAACTACTTCACAGGGAAACCTTTATTATCCAGTGACTGGTTAGATGCTGTGTCTCAGCCTTTTACACAAAGACAAAACTAGCATCCTGGGAAAACTTGGACTTACATGGACTGGTGCGGCATAAAGACACTGGCACATAACAGCTTTCTGAAGCAAAAGTCAAACAAAAGTTTCAAAATGATACTGTAAATACTGATGAAACCTTATTTAAAGCTTATGAATAGCACACACGCTGTTCCTGAATGTCAAAGAGCGATGACAACCCATATATTAAATGTTAGCTAGCAGGTCAAGTTCAAGATCAAATCAGTCACTGGTTGTGTCTCTATTCTATTCTAAACTCAAGATGTCTGGAGGAATTCTTCAATTAGTTAAAACCAAGGTTTTTCTCACAGAAAAACTGAATGAAATTCTCTTAACGTCAGGCACTCATTTTGTGCTATATCTTCAGTCATTGAATGTTTGTTTGGTTTCCAAATTCCAATGCAGTTTTGCCACTGACTGACGCCACTGAGCAATACTTTGTGTCACAGGTAAGCTCAAAGTAAATCCGGAGTTGAAAGTCACGGTGCCTGTGGTGGTGGCTGAATATAGGTGCTTGGGCTACGTACACCAGAGGATCATATGTGAGCGATACAAAATGTATCTTGAATTTGAAAAACAGCACACCATCTTGTTTCAGGGTTGGCTTTGATTGGCTCGTCACATCTCTGCAATGCAACACAGTAGGAAAAAATAGGGCATGGCTCTACATTCAAGTCCAAAGCAATACAAGTAGAGTGAAGGTTTTGGAGATTTGAGAGAGAATGCTGCCTGCCAAGACTTTGAATTTGAAACGAGAGTTGGTTGCAGTAAACATGTTGACTCAAGGTCTCAAAGCATTTAATGTTTGGGTCGGTCATCGTCATATTTCAGTTTGTTAGCGAAGGTATACTAGTGCTCTCACGCCTTGATAGAAATCGTCAAGTGCCTAAAATGTATCCCAATCAATATCCAGCGACTGGGATTGAGACAAGTGTTCAGTTTCTCCATCTCAGATGGAGAGCCTGACCACATGGTGTGTGTCTGTCAGCATTTGAAGGGGAAACTACCATATCAGCAGAGCAATAATGTAATGCACAGCAGACCCGGTAGATTTTATTCTCATTTTATTCTTACTTTTTTTCATAATATTAAATACTTCCCAGAGAACAGATAATTGGGATCTTTTTAGTATCGTCAGACATTTTGAAACACGTGTGAGCGATTAAAGTGCTGGGGTTTATAAAGAACAGTTACTTTCCCAAACAAAAGACACAAAAGAGGAGGGAAGAGTAAATAACAAATTCATGTGCTATCAACTTAATGAAGAGATATCATTGTATGAGAATGGTTGATCTTCAGAAGAATAAATATATAAAAGCAATACAGAATGCCCGAGAGCATTATGTTCCATTATATTTTGAATTGTCACCTGGCGTCTGAATTTTGTTTTCCTTTACATATATTAAGACATTTTCATGATAGAGTGATGCGTACAATTCACCAGAATGCGGGAAAATAAGGTTTTGATGCTTAACAGTTTCTAAGGGAAACCTTAGAACTCCTGCTTCATATGTGATGTTTAGAACAAACACACACCTTTTAGAAATAGTGACTCTTCAGAGCAGTGCAGCGAGTGATAACTTTTATTTTTGTAGCACCTTTAAAAACAGAGTTTACAATGCGCTTTGACAGATAAAGCAAAGCAAAAGTAGAAATCGCGAGTAAAAAATGGAAACAGCATTTTTCAACAGAATGTAGGAGCTTCCATGCCTGTTGACCAAAACCACCCCGAGGTATTACACTTCTATATTGTACTATAGCATATAGCAAAACTTAAAATGTGCAGATACTGGGGATTACAGTACTCAAATCTTTCTCTATGTTTAGAATAGGACGTGAGAACATTACTAATAAAGTTAGAAAGACTAATAAAGAAGAAAAATAATACAAAACGAAAGAGTGGAAAGAGATTACTGATTGGACAATTGAGAAAACATGAATCTCATAGGTGCTGGCTTGCTTTGTGTATGATTTCTCTGTCAGATGAAGATAAACGTTACAGGTGTAACAGTATTCATATCAACTGAAGGAGTGATTATAGAGCGCGACTGTTAAAGCTTTGACTACTATCTGAAAAGGGATTTTCTTGCATTTATCTATATTGGTAACTACAAAATATATTGTTTTGCGAAAAAGTACATTGTGAAAGTGCAGCTTTAGCAGCAGCGTATTCTGATTGTTTTCAGTAATGTAGCGAGATTTGACTAAATGAGAGAAAATATCCACAGCACACGGAAAGAGCTAAAAGCAATATCCCCTAAATAAAAACGCAGAGCCACGAGAAGACAAGGCTTCAGCCTGACAACCGATTTCTAATTAAAATGATTTTACGTCCATTTTCACAGCAAGACTAATGCTGACGAAATGCTGCAGCCAGCTGCTGCACTGTTTCCAGCCATGCTCAGAGTCTAACCCGACACACACGCACACACACAGTAACAACACGCTCATACCTCCTTGGTGGTTCATCGTGTTGCAATCCTCCAGTCCGCCATTTTGTAAGAGCTCAGAAGAGGTACAAAAATATCCTAAAATGTCTGCCATGCAAAAGGAGCTCAATAAAACAAAACCCAAAACATACTCCATGATGAAAATGAAAAAAAAAAAAATTTAAAAAAGTCAACATCAGACTTGGCTTATGTTGAAGAAAGTTTCCCTTAATATTTTTTTCATCTACAGTTTAGTTCAATTATTTTGTGTCTTAAGGGTTTGTGGGGTGATTGTATCAGTTTTCCTTGGCGACTTGATGAGATTTGTGAGAACTCATCCCTCGGGTAGCGGAGCTGTGGGCCTATAATAATGTCATCTGTCTCTCCCTCTCCCTCTCTCTCCCCGTCTTTTCAGAGATTTGTGTGTGTGAAGCCTCAGTGAGAGACCAAGCGCTAACCTTTACTGCATTGGCTCACACTTAATCCCCTCACCCTGGGGTGACTGGTACACACACACACACACCCTACATGCAACCCCCACTATTCCTCACACACACAGAAGTAGAACAAAACACAGCGATACACACACATGTACACCCCTACTTTGCGTAGACGAATACAACATTAGTGTGCATGTTTCAGTGTGCACCCATTTAGGTAGCCATGGGTTTGATCAAATAAGCCATTACGGCTAGAGAGAAAAAACAACACTGCAAAGAAATTAAAACTAAATATTTTAATATATTTGGAACGGATCAAAAATTACAAATGGTTAATAGAAATACCCCTCTTTATACCCAGACTGTGTCCAAAACCCCTTTTTCATCCAATTTTCCCAAATATAAACTCTGTAGTCTACAGGGAGCAGTCCATTTAGATCTCGGACACTTATGAATCATCATTTTGCATTATCAATAACTTATGTGGCGAATATGACTGCAGTGAGAATGTTAGCAGACACTACTCTTTTGTTGCATTGAGATTTGTAGGCCATAGATTAGAATTCACACTGACAACGGAAACGATGGAAAGTCAATACAGAGGAAGGTTAATCAGCATTGGTTTCAGACACAGCCCCAGAGATTTGGGATGACGTTAAAATTCTGAGGTGTGTTTCTGGTAACTCTCTGAGTCTCATCTGTTGCATGTGTGAGCAATCGGAAATACTCGTAGTTTCTGAAAGTTAAGGATGCTTCCTTGGTAGGATGGGTCCTTCCAAGTGGGGTCCTACAGAGGCAAGGCAGGACTCCTTCCTAGCATTCAGAGAGCACTCAGCCTAGTGAGTGTGCCGGTCTACAAAAGAAACGGAGGTGTTCTACTTTTACATTATTTAGAATAATTCAGTACATTGCAATTTATTTTTTGGAATAGTGATTTTGCATTCCTCAAAACAACATACACAGATTCAAAACATGTAGGCCTATTAACACATAAATAAAATCAACAGGGATTTTTACAATCATAATTTATAAACTGACAAAACATACAGTTACTATGCTCTCCTTAAAGCCACCTGACTCAATTAAAAAACAGCAATTTGACCTCGCTGGTTGTAAAACACACCTAATTCAAACAAAATAAAACAATCAGCAACTCTGATTTGGGCAAAGTAAAGTTATATGTGATAATATGCTGCCGGCCCCGGCCTCAGTGCCATTAAGAGCTTGCTTTAAGAGTATGTCACTGCACAATGAAAGTCTTAACAAACTTATACATTTGGCCTTGTAGATCTAATAGGAGTACAAATTCAGTGACTGGATGGCAATTTCTCACCTCAAATTTGTTCAGAAACAGATTTTGGCGGACTGCTAACAAACTACTCAGTCAATAGGCACCAGGCAGGCATGATGAGAAATATGGGCCTTCCGTATCGAGGCAATACTCTCAGCACTGACAGAATGCCAAGTCATGCAATGTCTTCTCGGCTCACGCACGGCTTATTGAATTCCCAATAAGGTTTAATGTTTCAGTACAATGATGTTATTTTGGACAAAAGAGTTTATTGTTAAACTGTGAAATGTAGTGCCTCTGTCTTTGTTTATACACACACACACACACACACACACTCACACAGAGGATATATAAAAGAATATAAGAACATTGGCCGATTAATCAAAATAAATATATATATATATATATATATATATTTCTATTTATATATATATATTTATATATAATATCGACATCTATTCTAAAAATCCAGTATCGGTCGGGCTCTACTACACACATCTCAAACTATCCTTACACACACAAACTGTATCACACACACACATCTCAGAGGGTAGTAGTCATGACATTGTCTCTTACTAAACAACAATGATATACACTGCTGGATCCCTGGGCATGAAAACACACACACACACACTGCCTACAACACTCATACAGTGTATCACACAAACACACACACACACAGAAACACACACCCTCCTTGATAGCCTCAATAGGAGGGTGGGGAAAGCGGGTAGGGAGCCGGACCCCTCTGTGGAGTTTTGGATTAGCAGTAATCCAAACATACAACATTTGGGATAGCAGTAAGATTTTTTTTTTAAATCGGGGGGTGTGAACAAAGACGGGGAGGACGAAAAAAAGATGGAGATGAAAGAAAGAAAGAAAAAAAAAAATACAATTGCAGTAAAGGAAGGAGGGATGACAGGGAGAAGGAAATAAAAGAAAGAAGAAAACAGGGTTGAGGAGAAAGGAGAGAATGAGAGATTGTGGAAAAAATGATGGAAGCGAGGAAAGGGGAGGAGAGATGAAGGAAGAAAATGGTACCGAGAAGGAAATGGAAGCAAGGAGGGAGAGAGGAAATGGAATGAGGAGGAAAAGAGGGAGGAATAAGATTAAGTTGACTTACATGAGCTGTTTTCCACTCCTGCACTTCAGCAACAGATTGAAAGATGGAGGAAGCTGAAGGGAAAGAGAGAGGAGTCACTTCAGGTCGATCGTCTTTCAAGGAAAGAATTTCCTGGAAAATTTGATTTTTTCATTGTATGTAATTTTATTTCTTACAGTATTAGTTACAATTCCTAAAACAACACAAAATGACTGCTGGCGTAAGAAAACCTGATTACTCATCAGAAAATGATGATTCTGAGGTCTGAAAAATCTGCTGAAAACAAGTAAAATAAAACAGCATTGTGAAGAGAGTGTGCAACCTTCGTAACTCTTTCTGTCTAGCCATCGGTGACACATTGTTGAAGAGCCACCTCTCACACACACACACATAGGTTCATAAATAAACAGTGACACTGTTTAACATTATGCTCTCAAACTTTGTACAGTATGTATATGTGCTCCTAAACTAAATATGAGTGCATCATATGACACTGCATGTGTGTACGTGTGTGTGTGTGTGTTTAATGGGACAGTAATACAGAGCCCGCCCTGACAGCAGCTCTGTAGCGCCATCTACTGATCAGGACACTGACGAAGACAAGCTGGGAAAGTACCACAGCAGCGCTGAACCCTCCCAGCAACACCAGTTACAAAAAGGCATATTGGAATGTAAATGTACAATGTGAAAAACAAATAAATATATACAAAAAAGACACACATTACATCAAAATGGGTCAAATGTGCATAGAAAGTGATGTGTGCATTATACAATGTCGATGAAATATATTCACACTGACATGCATTATTATCTACATAAATAAACAGTGTATGCACATTTCCCCTAAGCTGTGATGATGAAGATATGAAGTCATCATAAAATGCCTATAAAAGACGAATTGTAAACATGTGAATTTATCGTTTAAATGTAATGTTAATGCGTCTAATAATATTCAAATTAATACCATTTATTCCAATCTAATATTTTCAGGTTGGTTAACTGGCAACTGGTAATGTTAAAACATTGTTAATTATATGTCTCAGAACTAGTTAAATTCCCCATGTTTGCTTGAATTGTTTTCCTCCCCTTTTTGTTCTTTACCCTTCGATGTGTGATGAAATACTTTCATTTTTAGCGGAAACAGTGCAGTTTTGTGGTATTTCAAGATAATGCCATTTTCAATTCAACAGTAGAAATATTTAAAATAATTGTATTTCATTGAATTAAACAATGGATGAAACAATGAATGAAAGGTATCAACAGATTGCGTTCTGTGAAATTCAAATCGACACATTGTAATCATGTAACTAATCTTCTCTCATTGTTTCCCTCTTCAGGGTCATGTGAGGATAGTGAGTCCAATTATGTCCCTGTCTGTCTTACATCTCTCTCACACATGCAAACACACCTTCACTTCATAGAACTCAGTTCACTGTGGGCCGATTGTCTGTGGGAGGAAACAGGTCAGCTGAACCAACATCCACGCTGCCCAGAACATGAGTATGATTTATCTGTCATATCCACGTTGTTTATATTTCCTCTTTTCACTCTTACCTTTTGCCAGAAATTCTTATTCTCATTCAGCTTAATACTGACTCTGTACCATATCTCTTTCTAGCTTGATGTAGGACTTCTACTCCTTCCACTTCTGTCTACTGTCTGCATCCTGGGGAACAGATCCTTTTGCTCTTGCTGAGGTTTCTCCTCTCACTTTCTTTCTTCTTTGTATCAAGGATGCTGGGTGTTGTATGTTGAACAGACTGTAACACCCTCAGTGATACATTTTAATTCTGGGCTGTCAAAATAAAACTGGCTTGACTTTATCTCACAGTAATAATTATGATCGCTGCAATCAGCAAAGCATCAACTGGGCTGTAGTCTCATGAAGTCTTAGAGAGGAAGACAATTAAATGAAAAATTGTTATGGACAGATTGTCCTATTTATTTAAATTAGATTAAGCAATGAGCAATATTTACTTAGCATGTTCATATTAAATCATAAGACAGAGGCACAGTACAGTATCTCTTCCAACAATATAAATAAATCATTGTTAATATTTTTTTATGTGTGTGTGTGTTTATAAGTGTTCTTATCAAAATACCCTGTACAGAATATTTCGTAATGCATACTAGAGCAACTAATAAACTATTTGTTTGACAGCTTTTGCCAAAAGTTGCAGTGTAGGTCTATGTCGGTTTCCTGTTTTAATTTCATACATGCATCAGGATGTTTGATGAGAATCAGTCCAGCTAAATACCTCACATAGACATTTGCAACCAGTTAGCAGCTACCATCAGCTATCACCATCTTTAGCATCTTCACCAACAGTATACAGTATGTGATCCTGGAAAGGTTTTCAATAAAAGCAAGGTGCTACAGATCTGTTTGTGTGGTAAAGCCATCAATCTAATACTGAGCATATGGATCTATCTTGATTGTGAATTACATGTATATTTGTGTACTTATTGGGCAAATACAATTAAATTGCTGCCAGAGACAAAAAAATTGTCTCGGAAAAGTCGAGACTGCATTTCACATGGTTCAACAAGCTGGCTGTATCTCTGTGAGCTGATTATTTGTTATCTGGAACTGCTACAGCAGGATGAGAGAGAATCATGGTGGCCATCCATCACCTGTCCAAGTCAAGATGACTGGAAGTACCGACGTAGGACATGACAAGACAACTACTGACATCAACAAAGGACAAAACTGTCTCTTTAAGGGATAGATAAACAAGGATTTGTAATGATTTCCATTACACTCAATAAAATGTCCATTCTATTTATAATTCTATTCATTCTGCAAACTACATGATCTTCCCTTAGGCAGGGCTCCAGACACATTTTTCCACTGGTAGCACATGATTGGTCACACCCCTTTTTGGTAAGGCATGGTATATTGATGATAATTCAACTTTTTAGTCTTCAGACCACTCAAAACGCTTTTTACCATTCAAACCCATTTGTACACTGATCCTTCAGGATTTACAGTGATATACCCGCTCTATCTGATTACTTTATTTACTAGTTATTTTGCAGATGAAGATTTTAAAAAACTGAGTATGTGAAATGAATGCATTGCTATACAATGAATGAAACCACCCAAGTGTATAATAAATAGCTCTATTGCAGCAAGCTACAACATCAATGCATCTTACATGTTACTGCATCAATATTAATCTATCATTATATATTATAATGTAACAACAAAAGAGCCCATTTGACTGCATGGTGAGTACTTTCACTTTTAGGCACATTTTCTTGATTATACATACTTGCAGGACTTTTACTTGAAACAACTTCTTTTTTAAATCATGCAAACTTTTATTTAAGAGACCTCAGTACTTCTTCCACCACTGGTATTAATCAAACACTGGCTCTGGCGGTTTCCCCCAGCCTGCATTTTTCATCATCAGTGAGTAAGAACCTCTCGTTGCCGAGAAAAAAAAGGAATGCGCTGTTACACACCTCTTACTGGGATTGTGATCAATTAAGTGACACATGAGTCAATGTGCACTGAAGTATTCCTGTTGATTAAGAAGTGGAAATGTATTTGTTCAAAAGGGATAATGATAGGATGGTCAAACCAACTGTTTTGGATTTGAACGTGACTGAAACCAAAGTCCTTCAGAATGTGAACTTCAACACTGATGAAAAACATGAGTGAAGCTTGGTTACAATCCAAAAATACACAGCATTGATGACTTTATGGTTACCGTGACGAAATGGATGTCTGGTTTCACAACCAGGCCTGATGATTATGCTGCTTTTGGCAACTGTACTTTTGTAGTTTCCAACAGGTCTCAATGGAGGGCACGCTCAAGTGTTTTATCCACCACCTCTGCTTGGATCTGTGCAGAAGCAGAGAAGGCACCTTTGATGGCTCAACTAACTCCACTAAAGGACAAGCTTGCATTGGATGAGGAAAAGCAGGAACTCAATCAGCAAATGGAGCAACAAAGAAAACAAAGGGGACACTTTGGAGCTACAATCCAAGTTGTATCAAGCTCCTCTTTTGTGGAACAAGCTTCCCGTTTCAGTCCGGGGGGCAGACACTCACCACATTTAAGAGTAGGTTTAAGACTTTCCATTTTTAATGGTGCTTATAGTTAAGGCTAGCTCAGGTTTGCCTTGGACAAGACCCGAGATAAGCTGCTATAGGCTTAGACTATCGGGGGACTTCCTAGGATACACTGACCTCATCTCTCCTCTTCTTCATCTCCTTCTGTATGAATTCATGTATTAATGCTCATTACTAACTTTGCTTCTTCCCGGGAGTCTTTGTGCTTTCTCTCCTCACAGGTTTCCATGGATCGTAGTTTGATCTTGACACTGGTCCTTCCTCTCGCCATGGCCCTGCTGACTCCCACTGCTACGGTAATATCATTTGTATTATTACTCACATTACTATTTTATATTACCAGTACCATTAACACACATTACTGACTTTGTTTCTTCACCAGAGTCTCTGTGCTTTCTCGCTTCGCAGGTTTCTGTGGATCGTGGTTATACCTGGACCCTGGTCTTGCCTCCTGCCGTGGTTCTGTCATAATATTGCATGTGTTATAACTCTGTTATGCTGTTCATTCTGTAAACATGACATCTATCACACTTATCCCCGTTAAAGTTTTTTTTTGGGGGAGTTATTCCTGTTCCAGGACAGAGGATGTCGTATGTGTACAGATTGTAAAGCCCTCTGAGGCAAATTTGTAATTTGTGATTTTGGGCTGTACAAAATCAATTGAATTGAATTGAATTGAAGTTGGATGCTACCACTGCTAAAAGTACTGCCTCAGTGGAAAATAAAACAATTGATGGAATTAATGAATATTGAGGAAATGCGAAAAAACTATGGAATCTCTAAAAAGTGTACAGGAGCACTACAAATGCACAAAGTGTGAGTGCAAAGGAAGGACTTTATTACAGGTACTCACTGCATCACTTGGCTAAAGGATAACCTAAACCAGCACACCATTCAGTTCAAAAACAACATGATGACACGCGGTTTTTGGCGAAGCGTCTTATGCGAGAATGTAACAGAGGGAAGAACTTATAAGGAAACCCTATCACATAAATCACAAAAGATGACACTGGAACCCATTCATCCCAAGTAAACATCATAAAAGACACAACTCTACAGCGTCTTACAGAGACAAAATGGCATTATTGTCTCTCTTTTTATGTGACGGCATCATTCCTCTTTGCCCCGAAATAACTTCGTCTTTGAAGGAAGATCCAGTTGAACCCGCCAAAGTATATTTTGTTCCACCAGTTTCCTAATAAAAAAAATTAAAAAAGTTACATCAAACTACTCAAGTACATGACTTGTGTAGCCTAAATGTACTGAATTACATTCCATCACTGCTAGAACAAAAGCTCAAAAAAGTTTACAAGAGCACAAAGCTCTTCATAGCCTCTTTGTTTTGCACTCAAAGTGCATCAGATTGATGTATTTTAACTTTAAAATGTTCTGCCGGGTGAGCATGTCCACCCACCATAGTCTCACAAAGCCCTGTAGGAAGAACTGACCAGTATAACAAACATTCACTACACTTCCAAGTCACCTAAAGATAGCAACTTCCAAGCTGGAAATAAGGCTTTGTATTTTCTATTCAGGTAAACATACAATAGATGCATGTCTGCAGCTCAAAATGAAAATGTACAGAGAGATCAGCTTCTTAAAGGAAATGGGAATCTTTTTTTTTCTTTTTACAAGGGAACATGAGCAAAGACTTCCGTAACTGCTTGTCAAGTAAAGCGTGCATTCAAAACCACCAAATCCTGCGCCACTTAGGAAAGGAAAAAAGGAACAACAGCAAAAGGAAGTGAAAAGTCTTGAACATCAAAGACTGTTGCGAAGGTTTCTATACAAGAATGTCGCAATAGTGTGTGCTGTCTAAAGGAAAATCCAACAAATAAAATCCATTTGTGGAAACTTATGCATGCCTTAACCCTCGCAATTTAGTCTAATTTTGCACAAACATGCATCAGCTGAACAGAAAAGAGAACTAACATCCTTCTCATCCCCATGGGTCAAGAAACAAATGTGTCAGTAGTCATATAATCACAGGCTTTGAGGGGAGTAAGCTACACTGCAACACATTCATGGCCCTCCCAGAGTTTTACACGCACAAGAAAATGTCTTTTGTAAAACATGTTTCTAACCAGAAGGATTTATCCTGGTGGACATACCTCAAGGACATCAAGCTCTACTAGAGACATTGGCTCTCTGATTGGCACTACTGAACCATTGCAAATAATTAACAGTCAAGGAGAGCAGTAAGGACTCTGCTACGTTGGGTTGTCAATGGTCCATTAAGAGGATGAAGTGCAAAGGGCACCCGCACACCCTTAGTTATGTCAAAGGATTTCCTTGATCAAACATCATGACTTACTGGTCACACAGTACAATACTGATTTCACTGAAAAATCATATGATGACACAGAGGAAATAACATGCGAGGACAAGCAGTTCACGAAAATGATGAAGACTTGACTAACATTGTGGATAGACAATAAAGTCTAGAGTTACAGTTCAGGAAGGAAGATATTTCACTGCCTGACAGTTGCCATGTTGCTGAGCAACATCTTTCAAGCTTAAGAAGGACGTTCTAGAGAGACGTTTCATAAAGAGTACACCAGTTTCCTGAGTGATGTCATTGACAAATGTTCTGTGAGGCAGCGCCACAGGGGCAGCTGAAGCAAAGAGAGGGAACGTTTAGCACATACTTCACCATGGGGTGAGGTATGTACCATACTGGGTGTTTTTTGACTGTGGAGCATCCAACGTTAGCTTGCTCAATTCATAAATACTTCAGGGTCCTAACCAAATTCACCATCTCATAGGGGTACGTCCACCAGGAGCCGATCGGAGTGATGGGGGACAATCTAGCAATGTTTTAACAACTTTAGTTTTCTGAAAAGAATGTTGATTTTATGAGGTTCCTATGGTGGCCTGGGGGGATACAAGTCTGAATCCTGAGTACCGGATGGCTGTGCACCTTTTTGGAGTTGTAAATGGTAAATAGACTGTACTTGTATAGCGCTTTCCTAGTCTTCTGACCACTAAAAGCTCTTTCATACTACAGTGCAAACTATTCACTCAAAATTACAGTTGAGGAGAACAGGAAACACTGATCGTAAGTGATTGACAAAATGTTGAACAATTGATGACTGCTTAAAGGAGGATGAAGCAAGGAGCTCACAGCTGCAAGTCACAGGGGAGGTTTCCGACTCTCCAAATGGATAACCAACAGCTGCAGGGTGCTGTCCTCAATTCTAGAAGACAGAGCTATAGAGGTGAAAGCACTCAACCTGGACAGCGATCGACTCCCAACTGAGAGAGCACTTGGTGTGCAATGGTGTGTGGAAGATGACAGATTTACTTTCAATGTCGCCATAAAGCCACAGCCACACACATGGAGGGGGATATTGTCTATGGTCAGCTACATCTACGACCCTTTAGGGTTTCATCCATTATTCTGCCGGCTTAACTGCTATTGCAGGAGCTATGTGGCATAAACTATGGATGGGATGAGGAAATACCCAAGATATATTCTGAGTACTTGGTTAAATGGAAATTAAATCTCCAGAAGATCACTGGTTCAAGGTTAGAAGATGCCCAAAGACAAATGACTTTGACCGGGTTGGAGTCCCGTGTCTAGACGGGGTTAGAGTCCCGCGTCCAATTGTCCGGGTTTGAGTCCCGAGGCAGGGTTGGAGTCCCACGCTAAATAAGACCTCAGGGAGGACGGGTTAGTGTCCCGCAATGTGATAAAACTGTATTGATAAAACACTTTTTCTTTTTTTTAATGACTGTTTTTATTGTTTCAATGTATGTTTTAAATCTCCTTTACTTTTGCCTTATGTTTTGATGCTTTTAATGGTTTTATGTGAAGCACTTTGAATTACCGTCTTGTTGAAATGTGCTATACAAATAAACTTCCCTTGCTTTGCCTTAACAGACACACACAGGCACAACTTCCCCATTTTTCTGATGTAAGTGAGCAAGGGTACGGCATAGTGTGCAATTTGAGATTGGTGATGACGGGAAAGGCAAAAGTGGCTCCCCTTAAGAAGATTACAATCCCCAGGATGGAGCTTGCTGCTGCAGCTTGAAAGCCCAATGTGTTGTCCCGTAGGCCAATCAGTGCTAAAGTACATAGGAAACCAACTCACAGGATTCCACACATTTGTCGCTGAAAGGATCTTCATCATTAGAGAGGCCACATTGATGACTCAATAGAGATATGTAAACACAAAGATCAAGTCTGCTGATGTTGGCTCTAGGGGTCAGAAAGCAGATGATGATTATGGGAAAACAGATATATTCATGGCCCAAATATACTCTGTAGGTCAGAGGACTGGTCGAAGTTTGCCCTGGAATTTGTCTCACTCTCTTTTGATGACACAGAGGTCAAAATAAACCCTACTGTGAGTAGAGTTATTGCCAAAGGCAATGATAATCCTACAGACAACCTTCTCATGTAATTCTCCAGCTGGAAAAAGCTGAAAGTTGCAGTAGCATGGGTTCTGGAACTCACAGAAAATTTGAAACTGCTGACTCACAATAGAAGAAATGCGTCAGACACAGTGTGATAAGTGTCAAAGCCACATTGGGTGGACAAACTATTACTTTGGAAGGCAGAGAACTCAATCATCTGCCACACCCAAAAGAAGTGCTTTACAAAAGAAATGTCAACATTGCAAATAGCAGCAGGTATGAAAAAGACAAGTCGCATCTACAAGCTTGACCTAGTGTTAAAAGATGGTGTGGTCAGAGCGAGAAGATGTCTGAGCAGGGTAGCTATGCCGGAAGAGATTGCAATCTCCAAAATGTCTAGCATATCCATACTCTATTTTAGACATATGCATTCAATCTCGTTTTTTTGCCGCCAATGCCAGTTGCCGATCATCGATGATCCATATTGGCCAAGGCAGATCGTTTTTGTTGCTTTGATTTGTATAGCAGCTAGTACAAGGCTCCACCGTCCCAAAATAAGTTCAACCACTCTGAAGTCAATGTAAACCATCAAAAATTCTCAATGTTATGCTTTTACTTTATTATTGTCATCAAAAGTGGTTATTTGCAGAACAACACACATTCTTTGATTCAAACATGTTGTGGCATTAGTAGGTTTACATATTTATAAGTAGCTTAGAGCTAGTTTTAGGAAGTTAAGCGGGTCATAATTGTCTCTCTAATATCTATTTTATAATGCAAAAACATCTCCGTCACACAACTGAACTGTATGTATGCAAGTTTCTTACAAAAAAAGAAATTTTACACACATCTTGAAGGGTCTGTCCTTATCATGCATCAACGACGGTCCTTCCGTTACATCACTACAGTGTAGAGCAGGGATTTTCAACGTTTTTCAGGCCAAGGACCTCCAAACTGATAGAGAGATGGCGCAGGGACCCCGCACTATATATATTGTTTCAATTGTGCTTTATATTAAACTGGGCCTAGTACCATGTATAAACATACCTCTTTATTGTGCATTCAATACTAAGCTATTCAAATAATACACAGGTTCATATATTCATGTTTTTATTTTAAACATGTGCAAGGTACAGTGAGTAGGGTGGCCGTGCCACTGCCATTTCTAAACATACCTTGTCAGCTGATGCCAATATCAACAATGTCTGTCAATTGCATGACAATCATGCATACAAGCTATTCAAATTGATGTTTTAATTTTAAACATAAATGTGGAAAAGAAAATTAGTGATGGCCTATTAGTGCCACTGCCATGCATAAACATACCTGTTATATTGCATACAATACTGAACTATTAAAATAATGGACAGATTCATGTTTGGAAAAAAAGAATTTTAAATTTTTTTTAAATTGTCTAATCAACCAAAAATTTCGCTGAGCCCCTAGGGGTCGCGGCCCCCCTGTTGAAGACCTCTGGTGTAGAGTAATGATTTAGGCATCAGTCATGAATGCTTTGATGTATTTTTATTACCAACTCAGAGCTTCTTCCATTTAGATTTTGGTTGGTGGACCGAAAGATGTCTTAAACTGGCCCTAAACTACGCAATTTGACTAAAGCTTGATTCCAGGCTGATTGGAAAGTGAAATTATTTAGACTTTAAACACAATGAAATTAAATGATTAAAATAACAGGTACCGTAGATTAATTCTCATCATGTAAAAACCTGGCAGTGCTGGTGCCTCTAGCTCAGGGGTCTCTAACTGGCAGACCGCGGTCCGGACCCAGCACCTAAAATCGGTATTTCGGAATCATACATATTAGGCAGCGAGTTTGTAATTTAACTGGCGCATCTCATTCAGCCATTACGGTACTTGTTCAGCGGTGCAGGACATACCGACCAATGCGCTGTAAATCATATCACGTGCTAAAGCTCAGCCAATCAAATAGGAGTATTCTGACTCGAGCGAGGTTTACACACACCGTGACACACGGGGGAGAGACGAGGAAATAGAAAGAACAGCAGGAAAATTGCGCTAATCAGAGAGGTTATCTCACATGACGTTCTCCAAAAAGAGAAACGTGTTCAGAAATAATATCATTTATAAGCAAGAATGAACAGAATCTTATGTTAATTCTTCCCACAGGCAGTTAAATCCAGCATGTCTCATATGTTCAGAAACCGTAACTATTGATAAAAACGGTAAATGAAGGGACACTACCAGACAAAGCACAACTCTTTTGAACAAACGTACCCACTCACATCTGAAATGAAGACAAAGTATGATCGGAGTCCTGACACATGAATTCACTGTCCAACAATGATGTTAACATCTGTGGTTTAATAGCCACAGATAAAGTCCATGCTCACTGATTTCTCTTTTCAGAAGACAAAATATAATATTGTGACTTTTTGATTGACATCACTTCACACCTGAATGAACTGAATTTAATGCTGCAGGACAATGCAGTGAAATTAGTTTTTCTAAAATGAATTACTTTATTTTAAGATGCACATTTTTGAAAAGTTTTCTGTTGTATCAGTTATTCTTTAATCCAGACATTATTGTGCTTGAAATGAGAAGAACATTTATTCATGTATTTCTATGTGTTATTTATAATCCAGCCAGTTAAATTTGTAAACTGAGAATAATAATTTGTTAAAATATAATTGATGTGTACTTTCTTTATTTGATTTGACAGTTGTTGACGACACAGAGACGTTATTACTACTAGACTTCTTGAATATATATGTATATATATAGCACTAAATAGCGCGGGTTAGACATTATTGTAATGTTCCAGACCTTTGCCCGAGGAGATTTTCTCAATCTGGACCTTTTGGAATTTTAGTTGAAGACCCCTGTTCTAGCTGCATGCTCGCACCTTCTCATTAAAGGGAAAATCAGAGGATACATTGAGATTTGGCAACTGACACTTTCCCTCATCCTCTCTCCACTGTAATTCCAGTCCTCCAGACTCCCCTCTTTCCACTAAGGGCCTCCTGTTGGCAGGTGACAGCTCAGTGGATGGGCCCCTTAGCTAGCTCCCGGATGTCCTGAGGGGGGGCTGGGGTTTGCACAGAGGCAAGGGGCAGAGTCAAGGGAGCTTCCCCCTGCTCCCCTCACCCCAACCCAAGCCTAATGGTGTGGAGCGAGCCCCTTCAATCCCGATGCTCTACAAGCATCAAAACTATGGACAGAGAGGCAGGAGTACAGCCCCGTTCTCAGTTCCACTCTGCTAAACAGGTGCAGGCGTGCCGGGTGTGAGCCAAAAGAAACACACAACACATGCATGTACGCGCACACACACACACACAAACACACAGGACTGCCACTTCTTGTCGAGTTCATTGTGGAAGGACTGCATGAGTTTTAGTTCTTCCCAGGAAAACACTTTGTACTTGCAGAAGTTGTGTTTTATGTGTGTGCGTTTGGGAGTCCCTCAGAGCAGGACAAGTTTGCAATGACAGAAGTTTAATCCCTGTGGTTTTCTGGTTTGTGTTTAAACAAGGAAGCAAGTTGAAGCGTAGTCTACCCCCTCTTACAAGTCTTTACCCAACCTCCATCCCTGATATGATGGAGGTTCCTGCCTGACCACAGATAGCCATTTCATTCTTATTATTTTTTATATCAGATGTCGGAGTAAAAGAAAATCATTTCAGTTGGGGTGTGGGAGGATTTAACTCCACCTTCTGCTTGTGGAACCTGCCTCATGCTGTTGGTACCTCGTTCACTCAACACCTTTTTTCAAGTATCCCAGAAATTACATCCACATAGAACGATACGGCAGAACATGCTTAACGTCCAATGCCAGCATTCACTGCCAATTCAGGAAACAGTGTGCCACAAGATACAGAACGAAAGAGCGTGGAGGTCAGGCTGGTGGATGGACGTATAGCACATTTGACTTGTGTGCAGGAGACCAGAGTTTGCGTTGTGCCACAATCCAGTAGCAATGCCAGTGACCTGTATCTCTCCCTTTTGTTTTGTATCCTAACCCTCACCATACCTTCACTGTAGATTATTTGCAATAAACACATTTCCCCAACCTTACCATATATGTCATGTACAGATGTTGTAGAAAGACATGATACAAGTTTTGAAATTTAAATGTTAAAAAATAACATAATACAGGGTTTTTAAAGAATTCAGTTATTTCTGCCGATAGGGTGGGTTTTTCAAAAACAAAAACACCTAGTGAGACCAAATATCAAGACCCATTTCCAACTGGAAATGTGATGGGGATTATCACATTAACTGCTTTTTTCTTTTTGCCATAATGATGATGTATA
Organism: Melanostigma gelatinosum; assembly: GCF_949748355.1. Classification (NCBI taxonomy): domain Eukaryota; kingdom Metazoa; phylum Chordata; class Actinopteri; order Perciformes; family Zoarcidae; genus Melanostigma; species Melanostigma gelatinosum. Next base: position 11,876,851 of record NC_136644.1, on the reverse strand, counting down.
TAGAAAATACTCTAAAGTAAAACAATTTAAGAAAGAAACGAGCTTCCAATCAGCCTTAAAAGTCATTAATGTGGCTGTCAGTGCATTTTATGTAGTTTTGCTTTGGAGGATTTCTACCCGGTTAATCCCCCATTCCTGTTTTATAGGCTAGAATATTACCTGGCCCCATATTTGCTGTGTGAATATATGATTAAACACATTAATTGAGGAGTATGCAACATATAAGCAAAATAATAAAAAAATAAAAATGACGAAGGTCTTCAAGCTAGATTTTGACAGAGTACCTGCCTTGACACAGAACTTCACAATAACCCTACATCATCAGTTTATTTCATAACATTATGCTCTTGTAGTGCATTTTCCCAAAGAAATGTTCAATTTTCATAAATCATTCAACACAGTGAGGTTGGACATTTTTAGGGACTCTGGAGTTCTGGGACAGTTGTCCACTTTGGATGGTTGGTAGTCCAACTTTGAATATATTTCTCTATAAATATGTTTGTTAGTCTGAATTTAGCAAGCTCCCTTCTACAGTAATTCAAGGGCAGCTTTAGAAGCAATTTAACCTATGAGCAACATTACAGGGTCTGAACCATTATATGGATTAGACCATGTCTAAAAAGATTAACAATAACCCTACTGCCTTGCCTTACTAATTTCTCAATTTAAGTGAACTGACTTTTTACAAGCTCATACAATCAGTGCCTTATTTTTAAGACAACACACATGTCACAAAAACACACACTCTTATTAGCATAACCCTACCAAACAGGCTCCTGAACCCTTGTGCCTCACTTTAAAAAAAAAGTGACTTTGGTGTCGTTTGAGGCCAAAATGTTTGGGTAAAAGAAAATGTCTTATCCATTTTTAATTCTAACCCTTTAAATGTCAATTTTTAGAATGATGCCACGATGTCTTTTAATGAAAAAACACCCAAAATATTATTATCATTCTATTTTCTGTATATTAGATGCTAGGCTGAAATGTTATTTTTATTAGATTTTTTTTACAGTCTGAGATATGTCATTGATTAACATCAATATTGATTTTGCTCCATTTTTATTTTGTGTGCAGTATTTGGTTAAATAATCTCATCTAACTAATGTATAGTCCATGTAAAAATGTCCTTACTTTTATATTACTCCCATTACCCCACTAATTATTATTACCCTTCGGCAATGACCCAACTGGAAACTATGAAAATAGCGTATATTTTACCTTATAGGGCAAACATGACAAAATATCTAAATCTGGTGTAAAATCTACATTCTATTTTAAAGCCAGGGCTCTAAATTGAAAGCTTGACACAATATATTGCATGACAATATGCTGTAATGGCTCACATTTATATCTGTACTCATGAATCATAGCAAATGGGTAAAAAAAATGCCACAAGAACCACTTGCTCTTGGCTCATATGGTCATACAAACAAATACGCATGCATGTAGGCACACACACACACACACACACACACACACACACACACACATATCTTCAAAGCTCAATAGCTTATAATGTAACTCAAATACAGAAATGTAGTGTGAAGGCCTGCACGTTCATATGTGTGACATCGAGAGACAGAGAGACGGGAACTGTGATCTGCAGTATAATATAAGTTCTACAGCTCTAGCTGACACACACACACACACTTAAAGTAAACACACATTTTCTTTTCATACACACATACACACATACCACTCTATGACATTCATATCAACACACACATCCTTTTATTTGCTACAGAGCTCCACAATACCGAGTGCAGGTTGATGGCCTTTGGCCTGCTGTGGTTGTGATAATACTGCCACCTAGAGGCACATACACTCGTGCTTAACAGAGGCCGTCTGGAGACAGTGTTCATCACACTCACCTTGCATTACGCTGGGTAATGCAAGGTGAAAATTAACTTATCAAAAGGAAATTATACCCATGCTGCAAATTCACCCAAATAGGTGTTCAATCCATGAGAAGTTAGTTATCACATTGACCCCTACTTAGTTAGTCCCTGCATATGCTATTACTTTCATTAAAGTAATTTGTTGTCACTCAATATTCATACATAAAAAATAAGGCAGGTTAGAAGATCCATTCGTAAACTTCATCACTTTTAGATTCAGTGAACTGAAGTGAAACCATACTCCATCCAGATGAAGCACCTAATAAAAACCTATACTCATTTATAATCATTTCTGGTCACTGCAGAGCGCTCTTAATTCACTCTCCAAGAAAAATAGCAGAAATGCAGTAGCTGTCCCATGAGGTCACATGGCAGTAGATGTCCCATGAGGTCACATGACAGAGACATCATGCAGTCGTGGAGTAAGAATGATTTGCGCCTGATAATCAACATGATTCCTCTCCTTCTCTCTCTCTCTCTCTGTTTCTGAGCACTGTGTAATGACTCTGGTTAATTTCTCAGGGGAGAAACAGTAATAAGTGATCATTGACAAAAGGATTACTATGGAGACGATCACATTATCGCTGCTTGGCCACCCGGCTCGGCGCGTCTGTCAGTCTCCTGTGTGCCGGTTCCTGACTATTCAAAGAGCCTGTGCATTCTGTGTGTGATGTACTGTACACCTGTACATGCACGTTCAGGTGATCGTCAAACTGATTCACTGAAGCGGAGAAAGAGAAAGGTAGAATAAGACAAAAGCCGTCTCTACAATTTGTTTCACTGTGTATGTTGAGAGGGCCGTTTAGCAGCTGAATTACAAATACAGGACGCTTGAGTCAGAGGTGAGTCACAGAGCCACACAGCTACTATATGCATTCGTATCTTTTTATGTAAAAAAAAAGAATATATATACTATAAATACTATATGTATTTGCATCTGTAGTCTGTATGGGTCAGGAACCAAACATAGGAGTTATGAGTGAACAAGTGGACAACAGTACTGAGTGTGGCGAAAACCATAACACAACTTTAGCAGGGTTTGACTTACTGGCATCACCATATGTGAAGTGCCCTGCAGTAGGAACAATACATTTTGTTGATAAATGTTGTCTTGATAAAGCAGCATAATGAACATGTTTTTCATATTTATTTTCACAGAATTCACCCTGTGAGTATAAGTAATACTCCCCCAGTTTTTTTCTTAATGTGTTCTTTATTATAGAACTTTTTTTGAAAACTGTCATTTATTTGTGAATTTACTGTGCTAATATTTCCCTCCAGAATAATATTTGTGCTTAACACAAAAAGTGAACCTGCTCTTGCATCAACAATAATGGAGAGAAGGTAAATGGTCTGTTCCAACGAGTAGAAAAGGACAAAAAGTGTTCGGTACATCAACCAGCAGGATCACTTAAACTTGAAAGCAAAAAATAAACCTATAATAAATGGAAATGAAAAATAAAAAAGGTGAATAATAAAACTCAAAAATATAAAGGTTGCAAATCATTCTTTGTCAGCAACAGAGGTGAACACCTGGTAAACATTCTCGACCACTGGAACCTGCATTACAGCTCAAAGGGAAGCTGGTGAGTTGCTGTAGTGACGATGGATGCTGAGTGAAAAAGCTTGTTGAACACAATGAAACAAACAAATCCTTCAATTACAGTTGACAAACATCTCAGCTACCAGAGAGAAACTGTTGAGTTGAGAGTTGAAGACGCATCACACTTCCAGTCATTAGCCCTCTGTACAGGCAGAGGACAACTGGATATTTGAAAGTCTCTTTAATAGTGAAACTATATCTCTCTGTTGTTATTTTAGGATTGGCCAATACTGAGCACTTTCACTTATTTTATTACCGCTCTTCCCTAATAGCTTCTTTCAAATATTTGTGGGACATAGTATTTGTTTAACCAGGTCTCAGTCTGTAAGGTATTGTGTAACTTCCTTCCTTTATTCCAGAGGGGATCAAAATAAATTGAATTGGCTCCAGATCACATATTTGAAGATATAAAAAAGCTAAATGTTCAGAAATGTATTTGATGACTAATTCAGAGCAATATTTAGCAATAACTGTTTTTTATTTTTTTTTACTTTAGAATCTCTTCATGCTTGCAGTAACTGATCTATTGTGTATTTTGTTACATCAATGAGTAAAAGTAGAGAGGACAACAGTCAAAGTGGCCCCTTGCCTGCTCCAATAAACTACATTCATCCTCCAATCATGTCTTGAAGGATCACCAGGAATGACAGTGACATAAGAGGGTTGATGCTGTTTGCTTTTTTTAATTTGATGAATTTTATAACCGCAAACAACTTTCAAAAGATCAGATGTATCATCTAATGCAGGGGTCTTCAACGTTTTTCAGGCCAAGGACCCCCAAACTGATAGAGAGATGGAGCAGGGACCCCCAACTATATATATTGTATAACATTGTGTTTTATATTAAATGGGCCTAGTACTGTGTATAAACATACCTCTTTATTGGGCATTCAATACTAAGCTATTCAAATAATACACAGGTTCATGTATTCATGTTTTTATTTTAAACATGTGCAAGGTACAGTGAGTAGGGTGGCCGTGCCACTGCCATTTATAAACAGCTGATATCAATGCCAATATCAACATTGTCTGTCAATTGCATGATAATCATGCATACAAGCTATTCAAATTGATGTTTTTATTTGAAACATAAATGTGGAAACGAAAAATGAGTGATGGACTATTAGTGCCACTGCCATGCAAAAACAGACGTGTTATCTTTCATCCAATACTGAACTGTCAAAATAATGAACAGATTCATGTTTAGAGGAAAAATATAAAATAAAAAAATGTTGAATCAACCAAAACATTTCGCGGACCCCCTGTTGAAGACCTCTGATCTAATGTAATAGTGGCACTGCAGTGATGGTTTAAAGATTTTACATTTATTTTAAAAGTAAAAAGTCTGGTGTGACTTCATCCAGCTAGCCAAACCTTTCTGGTGTTCAGCTAGTAGAGAAGCTTCGCATGTAGGCTACTGCTTCCCTTTCCCGCTAGTCTGCTGTCTGATTGTGGGGTCAGGCTGATCTGGGATCAGTTCTTTGGCTGCAGAATCTCCACCAAATTCTCCTCTCAAACGGGTCTTGGAGTAGTGTTCGCGTTGGCGCTCGCCTGTAGAGACTTCTCCTGACAAGAACGCGGACCCAAGGTGAATCTATTTGAGGGCGCTGATTGGCTAAATTATAAGTCACTCATTTATGTCTTTAATCAGCAATTGGCTAAACTGCTTCATAGACCCGCCTCCTGTGGGCCATTTCTCAATGGCCCCAGCGCTGCTGAGACGTGCAGACAGGAGGAGAGGACGTGCAGGAAAAGCATATATTTTGCGCAGATATCATAATTTACAAATATTACTGGGTACATTTCATATTTCAAAATCACAAATATTGACAATTTCTAAAATGTATTTCCAATTTCTTTTTTTTTTTGTGGCTCAAGGAGGGGCGCTCAAGGTGGGGCCACGCCCCATGGCCCTCTATTGGCCAGCCGCCACTGATTTATTGACTTGAGCATTTTTGATCTACTGATCTGAAACGTGTTGTGGTCATCAGCTTGTTTAACAGCTTGCAGCCATAATAAGTGACCTTGTTAACTGCAGCTCTCAACAGCTCTCAACCCAATGAGTCCGTGGTTGCTCGTAGTGAAGGCTGCTGTTAAAAACACCAACAGAACATGTAGGTGTCCTCGTAAAAGCCTTAAATCCGTTTTATCTAAAGTTTTTATCTAAGTGTTTATTTTCTTCAACAAACATTTACGTAAGTTACTACAAGCAATTGAAATTTGTCCAACAGGTGCACACATATTTTTGATGATGTCGGCAGTAAAGTGGTTTATTGGGTCTGAAATGTAACGTCTGGGAAAGCTTTCGTCTTCAGACAATGAAAACACTTTCTGACAACAGTGAAGGATGTAGAAGCAAAACACAAGATAAGTTCCCATTATAGGAGCTGTTCAACACAAACGAGGCTCATCAGTGCTGCCATTACTCCTCACTATTCCTAACCCTGCTTGAATACATCATTTTTAATTTGTCTTATTACTTAATGATTTAATTATGTTTTGTCGGTTTTTTTTGTTTTTGTTTAAAGAACTAATTATCTAAAAGAAAACAAGAAAAATATAATGTCCAGCAACACCAAACAACAGCTTTTTTTATTGGGTGACATTTTTGAAGGTAGATTCACCGTTAAATATAAAATACTTAGGTTGGAATCTAACTGTGTCGAAGTGGCTACCCACTCAGCTTTTCTGTAAACCCCTGTGTAGTGAAATAATGCTGGTTTCTAAAAGAAGCCCGGCAAAACGCTGGCACTTAACCCAGACCAGCTTTCATCATTAGTGAGTTTCTTATAGCCGGCTGAACTGTGCAAAGAGCTCTCATATTCTCGATCTTGTTTTTTCTCCATTGTCACTGAGAATACTTAGCATTAAGAGGAAGCTGCGACTCTCTCACATTCACACACACACTCACTCTCGCTCTCTGTACTGTGTGACCCAGTGTGGGCTGACCCTGACATTTTCCTCTCCTCTAATGCTCTTTAAATGGGCTGCAGGGCAACTGGAGTCCTGTATGGCTCCACAGGCAGCCATTATGAGGCAAAGAGCAAAACCAGAGGGCATGGCAAGACATTACCTCTCCTGATTTCTCCCCAGCTCGTGTTTTTTTTCCTCCCAGGCTCTCTCTCTCCTCATGTCTCACACACACAGAGACACACAGCCACTGATGCAATTTAAGCTGTTATGTAGCTCAAAATTAGAGAGTCAGGTCGAGGTGATTCTCATCATTAGAGTTCCAGGCACCACAGCTGCTGGAAGCCCATTATTCTGCTAAAACAGCTTGTGAGCCATTGTGTTTCAGCCATCGCTGCTTCGTTCCTCCTTCTTTAACCTTTTGGGCTTGTTTGCTTGAACTGCTTTCTCAGTGTTGATTGTAAATCTGCTTTCTCCTTTTCAGGCACACTTATGTTGATCAAGACTGTCCGCTTCAAACTGACTCTCTATCAGCGGACTATTAATTAATAGACTATGTCCCCCAGTGGAAATATCTCTTCACAGTGCTATACATGTCAGTCAATAATGCATACAACAGCACAACAGTACCAACATGCAATGACAGATAACAGGACATACTCCTAGGTATATTCAGCAAGGCCTGGTGTTTAAAGCAGCCATGACTGCAGGGATCAGGCAAATCTACACCTCATTATTATTAATATTATTATGCATGTGAGTTTGACCCGGTTGGCAACGCACCACATGTTAAAGAAGCAGGTGGAACAGTACAGTAGAATGGGCTGGAGGATCATAGCAACGTAGAGTCCTTTAAGCTTACGGATGACTGATTGTTTTCGTGGCTCCTTTTTTGAATGTCATTATTGTGCTGGTCGAAGCTGAATATATTGTCCAGTGTAACTCAGAGGTATTTGAAACCGTTTCAACTCTTTGGTTATTAATGAGGATGGGATGCTGAGGTGAGAGGTGAGAGGTGACCAATTATTATTCCCTTTGTCTTGCTGACATTGAGGTGAAGATAGTTATCCCTGCACCACTAGGTGAAGTGTGCAACCGTGTTGTGATAATCCAGAGCAGAGTTGTTGTCTGTGAGTAAGGCAAGAATGGCTGTGACTAAGTGTTTGAGGTAAGTAGTGATGGGTTAAGGACTGCAGTCATTGGTGTAAAGTGTGTACAGATGATGTAGTTTATGGATCACCAGATGCCAAAGGCTACATCCACACTGTTGTTTCTGTTTTGAAACGCATATATTTTGCTGCATTTATGCCTAGCGTCCTAACTCCGGAGTTTGAAAACGCTACCGACGGCAGGTAAGTTTGAAAAGTTAAGTTTGAAAAGTTGTGTGGTAGTGTGAACAGGCGCTCTACGGAGTCCTTTGAAAACGGTGACGTAGAAACCCGCGTTTGCTTCTACTTGATTGGGTCTCATTTTTCATGACGTGTCCTTCCCTGATTCGTCACGCCGCTGGAAGAAAACAAACAACAGCCATGATTATCGAACAACTACCAGTCGTAAATTCAACATGGATGACTGATCAAATTCAGCATTTTATAATTCTACTACGGCCGACATGCGGAGGAAGCAGTTGTTATTGGAGTGATTAGCGAGCGGACGACTGAAGCATAGATGCTCTCCATTGCGACAGGGACTTCACGATGAGTGAGAACAGACAACAACAAAACCGAGAGGAAACGAGTGAGAGACGTATGTTGAGCAAATTGATTGACCCATAATATAGTTAACCTTGATTTGTAAGTGTTCATTTTGAAGTCAATTTGAGGTGAGAGAGAGAGCAAGACCTGCAGCGCTTTAACTAAGTTTAAAAAATAAAACTCCTTTATAGAGGGGAGTTTTAGGAGGTGCAGCAGAAAGACAACAGCAAGGACTGGTTTAACTACATTTCTTTTATATTTGTTATGCAGATTACCATCTAATTGACATGTCTATATTCATGACATGAGAACAAAGTAATGAAATGGACAGCTTGACTGTTGACTGAATTTAATTGACTGCTTCAAAATGCAGTACAGTAGTTTCCAGTGCTTTTGAAATTACAGTACTGTAGAAATTAAATTGCTGCACTTGTATAATTAAAATACACTTACCTAGAGTACAGTACTGTATACAAAATATAGTTTACTGTGCTTACTGCCTGCTCAAGGGGGCATTATGTTACCAGGCATTATCAATCCACTTGGGCGGCTTTAACCACGGTTTCCCCTTGTGCATTTATTTAACCTTTCCATCACTAGCATCCATGACTGTTTCATGTTGTTTGAGTAGACTACATTAGTTAGTTGGAGGAACAGGTTGAGCAGTAGCTACTGTTGGTTGTGGTATGTTACATACATGGCAAAATGGACACGAATTATGAATGTCTATAACTGAGTGCAGTCTTGATGATGATTATGTGTCATCTGTATAGGGTGTTGTGTGGGCTTTTGTTAGGTGTTGTACTCTGTTCTCTTTCCTTGTCATATGTTCTTAAGTTAGTGTTATTATCCTTACTTATTGCTCTCATTAGACCCACATGTTCAATACCACCAGGGCATCAATGACAACTTCCCACATCAGTGTCATTAATCCCATTTTATCTCATCTCACCTCATATTACATCCTCTTTTTTTTACAAACCCCTTTACATCCATCCATCAACCGTCCATCCTTCTATCCCTCCTTTCCACATTTCCATCAAAGCGGTGCCAGGGGTCATGGTAATAAAACCCAGGACTCATGACATGATGTAATTATTATTATTACATACATTCCAATTTAAATGCTAATGTGTCTGGTAATTATAAGGTATATTAAATAAAACACACACGTACACACATAGATGGAGATGAAAGCCAACACATCTACAGTACACCACAAGTGAATGGACGGTTACATGGATTCACACTCGTATAAAAGCACACACACACACTCACACACTTATTAATAATAAGATGAAATTCCCTAATTATAATGAAGTCTGTGATAGCTGGCTAGCCCTCTCAGTCATTAGAGTGAATACATTTCCCTTAGGTAATTATGAACATATTTCAACTCTGTGATTAAAAGATGATTCCTGGTTTTTTTTTTCATAATATAATGGGACCTAAAAGAACATAGTCCCAATGGTGTTACTTTGACAGTCACCGCCACAACTTTATCAGAGTGATACCGGCTTGGTGTACCTCTGGATTCACTGACCCCTGGTGTAGGTGTATCGCTGTCTAACATAAGAGCTCCATGGTTGTGCAGTATATTAGTATTTCCAGTCTGATTGAACCTCCAGGGCCAGAAGCAGCTCATCACCAGTACCCAGATGTGCTTCAGGCTGCCGATATCTCAGTCACTGGCACTGAAGGGGGGGGGGGGGGCTGACGAATTTGGTTTCTTCCTAGGAGGCACTGCACTTCCATCCATCACACAAAGGAGCCTGTCAGAAGCCTTGATAAGACTTCAGATAGCACCTTGAAGGACGTCAGACATCTACCCAGAAAGTTGCAATCGACCAGCAGGGTGAAAATGCTGCAATTGGAATGTTTAGGAGAACAGAATTTGATTCCTTGACACATCAGTTTAGTTATGTTGTGGATAGCAGATATAAGAGTCAGATATATTATTTTATTTTATTATGAATTTTATAGAAAATACATATTCTAATGTTGCTTTAGACTTAGAGTATGTAACGCACCAGCCTGGTTTCCTGAAAATTAGGTTCCCATACAATACAACTGCATTCTCAGTTACATTTCCTTCAGTTTAGGTTACATTCTAAAGAGTAGTACACAACACCATCTCAGACACCTGACAAAATAGATAAGGCAGATGAAGAGGAGAATGCAGCGTGGAATAAGCAGCCAATGGCTTATAGCCACAGTCTACATCTGGTGATCTGAAACGTTGACGAAACGTCTTGATCAAAATGCTGAAGGTCCTGCATTCAAACAATTATGTTTATAAGCTCACATTTTTGATACGATATGAATACATTTTACCTGCGAGAAAAAGACTCTGAAACTGACACCGTCATTTCAACCGGCCAAAGCAATTATTGGTGGTAGCTAAAAATTTGAAGCTGCTACCTGAACCATTTTGTACACTGCTCTTTGCTAATAGGAAATAGATCCAGGTGTCCGAATGCGTAAAGCACAGCAGCGTATCGGATTTTGATCGGCTTTATTACCGCTGATACCAGCCTTCAAAACATGCCACGATGACAACGATGCACACAACGATACTTCATAAGCGAATTAGTCGTTCCTTTGATTATTCCCTGAAAATATTGGAGTTACATTTACTGTCCTATCCTGACCATCAACACCCACCCACCTCTGGTGCTATAAAAAATGAAAACTTTGAGACATTTGAAGAAAATACTGGAGAATTGATGTTCCTTCAATTTTCCTTTCACTGATACAGTAGGCTACAAACGCACCGACACACACTTGCTCTCAGAAACACACATGCACACAGAGCTGACAGGAGCAGTAATCAACTCTGGTATGTCCAGGATGAATGGTTGTCTAGGGAACAGGTAGAAATAAAGAAGCAAGCAAGGAAACAAGGAGGCTGGAGTTACGTTTCTAAAAGAGGGTGTGTGTGTATGTGTGAGTCGTCTCCAGAGAGCTACCAGTACCAGCCTTGCAGCCCTGCATTGATTGAGTAAATACAGAAAGTGCTCCCAATAACCACAAAGTCCAAACCCTGGCAAAATATTTCCAAACACAATCCACCCTGCACCTTCAAATCACACAGGGAGCATGTGCGTAGTTCAGCTATCAATGTATTCAGCACAGTAAGTGCGTCACTAGAATTAGGAGCTACTTGAGCATTTGTGATACCATATGTCAAGAAAGGAACATTTTCCCATTTATTTTAGCTGATATGGTTTGACAGAGTGCCGAGCATGCTCAGAATATTCTGGCCATTTATTTTTCCTGAACAGTAATATGATTTATTGTATTCTTAAAATCTTAAAACAATAACACAGATAGTGCCTGTCAGGCAATGCAGGTTTTACTTGAATATACCCGTGGCCAGTTCCACACTCTTAAAATCTGTCTTAAAACCCAATTTTGCTCAAAGGTTCGTGCCTTTTGAGTATGAGATGCTACATATTAAATATTAATTGTATCTAATCAATGCCTGTTTGTCTAAATTGCAGATTCATAAGGACAGTTCACAAGACAACATTGTGCTTCCAATTTTGAGGCAACCGTCAGTGAAAAACAAGTCCCTTTCCTGTTTTACCATGACAATGCCCCCTTTAACAAAGTAATCACCTGTAAATAAATACTTTTCTTAGTTTGGTGTGACAGACAGACCCGCACGGAGCACTGACCTCAACCCCATCCAACATATTTTGGATGAATTGTAACAGTAACTTCGAGGCAGGCCTTATCTTCTGGATTGAGAAGAAGAGAGTGCTCGTTGGTGATATCACTTTCATTTTGCGTTGAAACAATTATCTAACTCATCTTCACTAACAGGACTGAACTAAAGGTGAGTGACAAATAGAATATAACGAGCCCTACTTGTGCTGATAACATTGGCAGTCTAAATGAAATATGTGGAATTAACTTGAACAGCACCAAGGCTATGGACACACACACAGATACCTACGATAATACCTAAATTAATACCTACATTATATTTGTTATAGTGTACCGGGCCCCAGGTCCGTATTTGGAATTTTTATCGGAATTTTTTCAGTTTTTATCAAGTCTAGTCCTTAAAACAGACAAAGTAATTATTGTAGGTGACTTTAATATTCATGTGGATGTCGAGAACAATAGCCTCAGTACTGCATTTATTTCATTATTAGATTCGATTGGTTTCTGTCAGAATGTACAGAAACCCACTCACTGTTTTAACCACACTCTCGACCTGGTTCTGACTTATGGCATTAACATAGAAGATTTAATAGTTTATCCACAGAACCCTCTTCTGTCGGACCATTATCTAATAACCTTTGAATTCTTGCTAAAGGAGTGTACACCGTTAAGCAAGAGTTACTACACTAGATGTCTATCTGATGGTGCCGTAGCTCAATTTAAAGAAGTGATTCCGTCTGTATTTAACTCAATACCATGCTTCGATGTGACGGAGGACTCCTGTGCTAACTTTAGTCCGACCCAGATTGATCATCTTGTCGACAGTGCTACAAGCTCACTGAGAAGGACACTAGACTCTATTGCTCCTTTAAAAAAGAAGTTGGTAAAACAAAGGAGATTCGCCCCATGGTATAACCCTGAAACCCGCAAATTAAAGCAAACATCGTGAAAACTTGAAAGAACATGGCGTTCCACTAACTTGGAAGAATCTCGGTTACTCTGGCGAGACAGTCTTAAGACATATAAGAAGGCCCTCCATAATGCCAGAGCAGCCTATTACTCATCGTTAATCGAGAAAAATAAGAACAACCCCAGGTTCCTCTTCAGCACTGTAGCCAGGCTGACAGAGTCACAGCTCTGTTGTGCCGAGTATCCCTATAGACCTCAGTAGCAATGACTTCATGAACTTCTTTAATGATAAGATTATAATTATTCGAGAGAACATTAATAATCTCCTGCCCTCGACCGATCTTTCCACAAATAGAGTAACCGTAGAAACAGCTGTAAACCCTGATATATGTTTAGATGGCTTTACTCCCATTGACCGTGACAAACTGACTTCAACAATTTTTACGTCTAAACCGTCCACCTGTCTCTTAGACCCTATACCGACTAGGCTGCTTAAAGAAGTGCTACCATTAATTAGCACAACTTTATTAGATATCATCAACCTGTCTTTAGTAACAGGTCATGTACCACAGTCCTTTAAAGTAGCTGTGATTAAACCTCTTCTTAAGAAGCCCACTCTGGATCCAGAGGTGTTGGCCAATTATAGACCGATCTCTAACCTTCCCTTCCTCTCTAAGATCCTTGAGAAAGCAGTTGCAAATCAGTTGTGTGACTTTCTGTGTAACAATAGTTTACTTGAGGATTTTCAGTCAGGATTTAGAAAGCATCATAGCACAGAGACAGCTCTGGTAAAAATAACTAATGACCTTCTAATCGCATCAGACAAAGGACTCGTCTCTGTTCTTGTCCTGTTAGACCTTAGTGCTGCGTTGGACACTATAGACCACTACATCCTGTTGCAGAGACTGGAACATTATATTGGCATCAAAGGAACCGCACTGAACTGGTTTGGATCCTATTTATCGGATCGATCTCAGTTTGTTTATGTAAATGATGAAGCCTCGATGAGGACCAACGTCAGTTATGGAGTTCCACAAGGTTCTGTGCTTGGACTAATCTTGTTCACCTTATATATGCTTCCTTTAGGCAATATTATCAGAAAACACTCTATAACCTTTCATTGTTATGCAGATGATACTCAATTATATATATCGATCAAACCAGCTGAAACCAACCGGCTTGCTAAACTGCAAGCGTGTCTTAAGGACATAAAAGCCTGGATGACCTGCAACTTCCTGATGTTAAACTCAGACAAAACTGAAGTTATTCTACTAGGCCCAGAACACCTCCGAAATCAGTTATCGAATGATATAGTTTCTCTAGATGAAACTCTCAGATAAAACTTATTTCTAGGACTGCCTTTTTTCACCTACGTAATATTTCAAAAATCAGGCACATCCTATCTCAAAGCGATGCAGAGAAATTAATTCATGCATTTGTTACCTCTAGACTAGATTACTGCAATTCCCTATTTTCAGGCTGCTCTAATAAGTCTCTTAAATCTCTCCAGCTGATCCAGAATGCTGCAGCTCGTGTACTAACAAGAACTAAGAGGAGAGATCATATTACTCCTGTATTAGCTTCTCTGCACTGGCTCCCTATAAAATCTAGAATAGAATTTAAAATCCTTTTACTTACCTACAAAGCCCGAACTGGTTAGGCTCCATCATATCTTAAAGAGCTTATAGTACCATACTGCCCTACTAGAATGCTGCGATCCAGTGATTCAGGGTTACTTGTGGTTCCTAGAGTCTTAAAAAGTAGGACGGGAGCCAGAGCCTTCAGTTATCAAGCTCCTCTTCTGTGGAACCATCTTCCTGTTTCAGTCCGGGGGGCAGACACACTCACCACATTTAAGAGTAGGCTTAAGACTTTCCTCTTTGATAGTGCTTATAGTTAGGGCTGGCTCTGGCTTGCCTTGGACCGGCCCATGGACAAACTGGTATAGGCAAAAACTACAGGGGGACTTCCTACACTGAGCACCTCTCTCCTCCTCTTCTTCACCTCAGTCTGTATGCATTGATGTCCCATTAATGCTCATTACTAACTTTACTTCTTCCCCGGAGTATTTGTGCTTTCTCGCCTCATAGGATGACCGCAGTTTTTTCTGGACACTGGTTCTTCGACCAGCCATGGCCCTGCTGACACCTACTACGATTTTCATTATTAATCCTATTACCGATACCATTAATGCACAGTACTGATTTTGTCTCTTCCCCGGAGTCTTTATGCTTCCTCTCCTCACAGGTTTCCATGGAGCATGGTTTCATCTGGACCCTGGTCCTTCCTCCTACCATGGCCCTGCTGACTCCAACTGCTAATATCACTTTTATTATTACTCACATTACTATTTCATATTACCGATACTATTAATGCACATTATTGACCTGCTTCTTCACCAGAGTCTCTGTGCTTTCTCGCCTCACAGGTTCCTGTGTATCCGGGTTAAACCTGGACCTGGTCTTACCTCCTGTCGTGGTTGTGTCATACATTGAATGTGCTGTAATTCACTATCCTGTTCTACACATGACATCATTGCACTTCTGTCCATCCTGGGAGAGGGATCCCTCCTCTATTGCTCTCCCACAGGTTTCTTCCTCTTTCCTCCCCGTTAAAGGGTTTTTTTGGGGAGTTTTTCCTGTTCCGATGTGAGGGTCCCGGGACAAGAAGATGTCAAACGTGTACATATTGTAAAGCCCTCTGAGGCAAATTTGTAATTTGTGATTTTGGGCTATACAAAAATAAATTGAATTGAATTGAATTAATACATTCAACAGCCATTGTAATGAGGTTATTCTATTTCATTCATTCACAGTAACCTCAACCTTAGCTCTTATCACAAAAGCCTGAATCTCCAGGCTTCTCTGAAAGGAAAGAGCGAGAGAGACCACTGTGTCTAATAAGTACACACTGTTGTCCCTGCCTGTCTGCTCGATTTCTATGGCCATACGGCCAACAACAACTTCACGAACTGTGACCAAACAATCTTGTTAGTTTCCCCCACAACTTCTTTCTTTTCCATGTCTTAGAGGGAAAGTGATCTCTATTCACTGCAACTGGTTTCAATTGAAATAGCACGCTGGAAAAAGGGATTATTTCCTTTACAAACTCTGTTTGTGTTGTAAAACTGCACCAGGCTTCTATCAATTATTCATTTATTTGTATGAAAAATGAAATAAGTTTCAAGTCAAACTGTTTTCCCCCTTTAAATTGGAGATATTTAAAGGTTAAATGTCAATGATGTGAAAAAACCAATTACTGGTACAACCAATTCTATTTTTTTATATCACTTGCTGTCATCAACATAATTTCCACGATGTGAAAACCTGGTGATTAATGAAGTGAAATTGCAATAAAAGGGAGAGTTCACCCCAAAACCAAAAATACATATTCTTGCCCTAACCTGTCGTGCTATTTATCAATCTAGATTGCTTTGATGTGAGTTGCTGACTGTTAGAGATATCAGCTGTAGAGATATCTGCCTTCTCTCCAATATAATGGAACTAGATGGCACTCATCTTGTGATGTTCAAAGCAGCAAAATAAAATACATTTGAAAAACTCAACAGCAATGTCTCTTTTCAGAAATCATGAGCAGAGTACTGAAGATAATCCACAGATCTTGTTGTGAGCAGATTCATGTCGGAACTATTTTCTTTCTCCCGAACAAAACACGCCAAACATATCACTGCACAGAAGGAAGCGTGCATCTATGCTCGATACTGCTAGCACCACTGATTTTGGGGTGAACTGGCCCTTTAAAACATAACCAGGCATGAGGTCATTTCTCTTTTCAAGTCAGTGTAGATAGATAGTTACTTTATTAAACGGGGACATTTTTTCGCTTCAGCAGCAATTATGGTACTGTTAAAAATCTTAAATGCAAATATCAAATGCACAATTATATACAATGAAATATAATAATGGTAAATTAACTCACTAAAGAAAACAGTAGTGCAAAGATTAAACCAAACAGTGTTATATTTGTGTGAATGATTTGGCCAGAGGTGATTTATTATACAGTGTACTCTGCTGTGTCATTTTGTTAGTATTCCCTCTAAAGTGTTACAACATGCTAGGCTTCTTACCCTCATGTTCCATTTGACAGTTTCAAGTTTTATGCTGATACCTGAAACAAGCCAAAAATCTGATAAGAGTGCTATGCCGATGATGAATAATTGCACCTTGTTGGAGAGCGGAAGCTGTGCTGATTGTAGAAGGCCAGAGTTACTTTATTTTGATTCATAGGTGATGACAGAACTCTTACTTGTTTGCAGATTTTTCTCGTAATTCAAGTGGTTTTAAATCCAG
Source organism: Melanostigma gelatinosum (assembly GCF_949748355.1). Classification (NCBI taxonomy): domain Eukaryota; kingdom Metazoa; phylum Chordata; class Actinopteri; order Perciformes; family Zoarcidae; genus Melanostigma; species Melanostigma gelatinosum. The sequence goes on along the minus strand of NC_136644.1, from coordinate 11,859,855 downwards.
TTTAATGGCAGTTCACGTCTTGCTTTTGATGGGATTTGTTGTTTTCAACAGCACATGAAGCAGAGGGAACAGGGGACGAGAGACCCCGGCTGAAACAACCAGCATTGTTTCAGCATAACTCATTATCGAACACGAAGAAGCCCTCCAATGCTACACAGCCACACATACGGCAGCACTAAAGAGTCTTATTTATTTGTATCCCTATCGATGTGTAATGAGGTGTGTGTATTAAACATGGTGCTCTGCGAATTTTGACTGCCTGTTTATCTGACTCCAGCTTTCCTTTGGGTTGCTGGAGGTTGTATTGGACATTGTCTGATGCTGCCAGCAAGGACAATGAGAAATTATGTCTTGTATTATTTTGACTTCACTGGTGCAAACATAAATGCATCCAAACACCTGTTATTACACTTGTCATGGTGAAATTAGTTGTGATATGTTAGGTTTTTATATGTGAACATGATTTTTGGAAATACGATTTTGACATAATGTTGTGCTCTATACTCTCAAGTCCATTTTCTCCATCGAATGTTTTCTGAATCTTAAAAAAGGGGCGAAGTTGGTAAGATTAAAAGCTTCCACGATTGGATGTGAATTATCATCTTTGTTTGTGTTTTTTTTTTTACTTTAACCATTATACTTATACATAACAAAGGAACAAGTATGGTACACAAAGCAACAGGTCAGATGATTTCAAAGTATGAATACAAGCTTTAATAGAGTATTTAAAGGATAGAAGATATTGTATGAGTGAACATATGTGACATTTTTCCTGACAGATTTGTGAAAAATAGCCATGTATTGTAACTGAATAATGTCCAACATCAGCACATTTCCTCTGCCTTCATCTCTTTTTGAACTCTCAAAATTGTTGTCGTGTATCAATCATCCCATATAAAAACGATTAACAACATGACAAACAATGAGATTTTGGTAACAGCACAAAACAAGTTAATGCATAATATTTCAAAGAAAATAGTATCAAAATCATTTTTTGACCAGAAGTCAACAGCTGTCCATTCATCTCAATTACTTACTGCTCTGTGGCCCTGCACAATTAGCGATCAATTAGCAGCCCCATGCATCTCTCTCGCTGTCGCTCTCTCTCTCTTCTCTCTCTCATTACTGGGATGAGAGCTGGCTGACAAAAAGAGGTGGGTGAGATGTGAAAGAGGGCAGCTGAGGAGAGAAACAGCAGGAAGGAAGAATGAAAGAGATGGGTGTCAAAGAGATAAAGGTGGCAGGGTAGAGGGACGCACCAGTCCAGGCTTGTTGGAGTTGCTCTGTGTGCTGGACAGACTGCCAGTGGTTTTGGATCATCAGGTCAGAAAACAGTGACGGAAATGAGTCCCAGCCAGTAGCCAAACAATACCGCTGTGCTTGGCTACTGGCCACCATGGCAGCTAGTTGCAAATTGCCTGGAAATAATTTCCTTCTCTAAATCAAATTTGGCAGCGCAAGTTAAATTTGGAAAGTGAGATAATTTACAAGATCAGTATACTGACACCATTACTGTTGTTGCTGACAAATGCCACATCAGTAAGGCTAATTAGGAATGTAATAGTTGTGATCATTATTTGTGCCTTCGCTATTAATCAGACTTGAACAGTGTGCCCGTTCTGTTGCATCAGATCATGCTTCATTCTCAGGTTAGCTATCCGACCAATCACTATTATAAAATATTGTAAAATTGTTGAGAAATTTCTAATAAATACACACATAGATAGATAGATAGATAGATAGATAGATAGATAGGTACTTTATTCATCCCCAGGGGGAAATTTGTGTTACAGCAGCAAGACACACCAAAAAGCAAAGTAACAGAGTAACCAAAATATTAAGTTTTAAAAAATGCACATTATATACAATAGAATAACAGAGTATGACAAATTAAATATCAGATTATAGAATATATAAGATAAAACAAAAATGCACAGTATATATACAATGAAATAGAGTAGTGTTAAATGATCTGCCTAGGTGAAAAACAGTGAAAAACAGAAAATTAAAATACATACATATATATGATTTTAAGCATATATATTTACATATCATTTCTCCAAAAAGACTACAAATAATAATCCTAAATAATAATCCTAGAGAATTCATTGGGGCCTTGCGGACTGCTCGTCAGTGCCATAAATAAATCTGCTAGCTCATTGAGCTGGCCATTTTTTGCTGCATGAAGGAGTGTGTGGCGCTGGAAATTATGTATTGTAAATGTTGTCCTACTTCCTGTTTAGACTGTATGGTACTAGAAAACAGGGGATAAAGAAGCATTCTGTTGTCACGTGCAGATCAAACAATGTAAAATTCATGTGAATCAAATGTTTGTCACGCAATATCTAATTCCTGTTTCCTGTAGATGGAGCAGTTAGTATAACTCAATATTGGCATGTAGATGTCCTCAGGCCATGACTTTTATTAAGTATGTCAAGACTGAGGCACATTTGACCAGTACCATGAAATGAGAAAATGACTAGTGATCAACAAGGCTAATGAGGATAGAATCAGGGAAACAAGAGGATTACGTTTATAGAAACCTTTGATGAGTAGCTGACACAAACATTGAAAGCATTTTCACAGTAATATCAGCTTTTAAACCAGTGGAGTCTCACAAAGAAACCATTCATTTCTCAGCTCCTGTGTGTCTTGCCACAGTGTCAAGAGACTGAGCTTTTGGGTAAAGTGTCAGCTAAATCATTTCAAGTTATGAAAGGACAAAAAATCCCCCGTGGACGCTTTTATTCTGTTAGATCTCATCGACCTGCAGTCCTCAGTGCTTTCAGACACTTATTTTTTGATGGAGTGTGGAGATTTACCTTTTTCTTAAATGACTACCTTGGCCCACTTTTTCTCGGCCAGCTCTGTCTAATTCTGATCGTTTCCCAGAATGACTTTCAACTGACTCGGCAGAGAAGAGGCATTCAGCTGAGTGTGGCTGGAGAGAGCAATAATGACAACAGTAGCAGAGGGAGAGTTTCTCAGGTTGAGATACAGTAAGTTTGTACTTTATACTCCTCACACATTTATTCTTGGAGCTGCACCTCTGTATTCAGGCTGCACTGGGAAGACAAATTGCTGTCTATGTTTACTGCTGTTGTAAATACAGCTGAAACATTTGTACGACTGTAGCTGCTGAGAATATTCCAAACCATCACCTTAGATGTTGACACACAAATGCAAAGTGCATCATCATCATCAGGTGCAAACACTAACTGCACACTAAACGCTGTCCTGACTCAGGGCATTGATGCCGAAGTGTAGCTTCCACCCTCCGGTTCCCCCTCAGGTTAACACTGTTAGCTCTGCCAGCACTGTTGCCATTGTTTGCGCTCTTCAGGCTGTTAACACCGTTAGCTGTTAGGCAACGGCAGAGCTGAGAGCCATGTGGTGCAAATTGCTCAATAATAGATATTTTTCAGAATTCCAAATTTAGCCTCTCTAATATATTTAATTTAAATAGTTATGTATCTGTTTCCTGGCTCTTAAGCTTGTGTTTTGTCCTGCTGTAACATGTGAATATCACCACTTGGGAAACATCCTTATCTTAATATTATCTAAACAGTCTTATCTTATCAACCTATTGATCAAGGGATAGGTTTATAACAAGGGGGGAAAAGGTCCTGACCTATCCACATATCTAGGATTGTTATGGAAATAAACAAGTATATACGAAATATAAACCAATGACAAAATAAAAAAATACATCATGAATTTAATGCTCTTACAGTATGTTGAATTTATCATTTATTGTTGGAATGCTGTTAAGCATTCCAACTATTGTTCTTCGAATCTTTATTGTTGTTGGAATGCTGTTCTTGTCTTAAAAATGTCTCCCATTTCTTAATTTTCAGCAATTTTTTCACAATTAATTTAAGCATTCCAACGCATTTTCAGCAGGAAATGCATTTTCTAGTTCCACTATTTCTTCCGTCCCCCTTTTTTTGAAACTCTTCTTCGCCTTCATATTTTAAGCTACAGAGACCGTTCAACTATTAAAATGTTCAGCTCTTTCAGCAGAGGGGTGCTATATCTCTTCATATTTCTAACCTTTAAACTTTTTGATGTTTTTAATTTTGATTTAATTAGTTTTTGTCTTTATTTGTATTATTTCTGTTTCAGTTATTTAGAGTCACTGTGTTTACTGTTAATATTATGTTTGTGTGTATGATTAAAAAAAGAAATGAATTTGGATCAGATCTATTAACATTTCCAGTTTAGTTCTTATGAAACAAATGTGCATTAATGTGTCCACGTTCAGAGAATAAAATGTAATCTTGTATGTATCAAAAACTAAAATGAGGGAATTATTGATTTTTCAATGGGGGTGTGTCACGTGTGCCCTCTCTGAAGATGAGCAGCCAACAATACCACAGCCAACGACTTCTGAAATGGTAGAGTCCGAGGAGGACATGGTTCAAAAGTCTGCAGTGAACAGGAGTAATTCTTTTTTAAGTATTGTTGTGTGAATACTTATTCATCAGCACACTATTGTGATCCATATCTTTATTCTTCAACTTCAACTAACATTTCTTCCTCACTCCTTCTGCATACTTACAGCTACTAAAACTATTCAAAAATCAAAGGATTCAGTTATTTAGGACATTCGTGATTTATCTTTTCTTGTTTCTGCCTCTTGCATGTATCAAAAACGAAAATGAGGGAATTATTGATTTTTCAAAACAAATATAACAAATAGATAAGATAGTTAGAATTAGAAACCCTATCTAAACTTGGAAAAGAGGCCTGTGTGTGTTATTACGACATGTCATCACATTGGCAGAATGAGGGTGTGCCACATGTGTCCTGTCTGAAGATGAGCAGCCAAAAGTACTGAATACAAATGAAGCTTTGACTGTAGATAGCTTTTCTTCTTTTTTTTACTCCAAATACTGAAATGAAATAGTATTTCTAAATTAAATGGAATTGGATGGAAGCTGGTTTGACTTCGTCCATTGGCTGAAGAAGTGTGTGAATCTCATGCGGTTCTTACAGTGACACACTGGAGGGCTCCTGTCTTCAGCTAATCACATCCATGAGAAACAGGTACATAACAGACTGATAGAGGAGGCAGTGGAGCGTGCACACACACAGACACGCACACACACTCACACTTTTCTGGTATCACTGATGCCTGCAGTCATTCTGAGTGTGATATCCCGGACACAAGGTATCGCCTACAGCTCTCTCTCTTGCTCTCTAACTGGGTATATGTCGGTAACAAGCAGCTGAAGGTAGCTGACCAAGTGTGTGTGTGTGCGTGTGTAGGTCTCATCTAGGAAAGATTGCCAATGTTTTTCGGTCTGGTGCTTGTGCCCACATTCATTACCTGTTCTGATGGAGCTGTGGCATGTACACACACACACACACACACACACACACATCCCAAGTACACCAGTGTTTTCGTGATTACCATTGATTGATTGCATTGACACAAGTTTTACTCATTTGTTCTTCTATTCACAGACGTGTGGCAAAAGCAAACCACAGTCTGTAGAGAGACTTCATGAAATGCTGAAAGTCTGCAGGTCCTGATCACCACCATGGCAGGAGAGTGGGAAGTAATCTTTAATCTTCCAGACCAGAAGCCCTATGACCACTAAAGATATTGACAACCAGGAGGATCCGCAAATGAACTTCACTGCAAATAAAATACTGCAGTAAGCATGTGTCCATGTGTCCAGTACTTTGAGAAGCTTGACTTATCTTTTGCCATCATGACACATATCCTCAACACAGTGGCAAGGTGATACAACAATGCAGAGGAGAAACTCAGCAAGTACATGTCAGGAGGACAACCTGCCATTCATTTCCCCTTTGTAGGTCAGGGTGTTCCATCCTCATCACACTGCATTTATGTTTTCAGTGCTATTCCTAAAGATAAATTAATTTCCTACTTCATCCACCTGGATCCAGCATCAATCAGAGCTTCAGTGTGTGGAGTTGTGGATTTGGATGTGTTCTGGGCTACAGGAACAATGTCATCATAAACTGCAGATGCAGAGCAACGCAACAGCATCTACAGTACATGCTTGTAATGGCCTTGGTCTTCTCATACCACAGCCTACGACTTTTGAAATGCAAGATTCCGAGGAGGATATGGATCAAAAGTCTGCAGTGAACAGGATTAATTATTAATCAATCATCAGCACACTATTGAAATCTAAATCTTTATTCTTCAACTTCAACTTACATTTCTTCCTCAGGCTTTTGTACTCCAACTCCTTCTGCATACTTTCAGCTACTAAAACCATTCAAAAATCAAAGGATTCAGCTCTTGAAGGACATAGTGATTTATCTTTTCTTGTATCTGCCTCTTATGCTTTTTAAAATATTAAGCTTTTTTCAAAAGAATTCTTAATGTAAGTCAATTTTTAAATCCACGTTGAAACTCTACTACTTCCACATACTTCCAGCCACAGACTTCATTTAAACTTTAAATGGGTTACAAGACTGAACTGTTCGTCAGATTTTTGATATCTTTTACAGTTATCACATTATCACAGTTTACGTTTTATGCTGTTTTCAGACCTATTCTGAGATTAGAACAGGAACTCCAAGCAACTGTCCATCGACACACATGTTAACTCAGACCAGTACCACTACCAGTTTTCAAACCTGCTCTGATGTTCAGATTGTTTGTACTACACACACAAATTTCACACAATGTGTTCATCAAGGTATCCTACTTGTAACACGTAAAAAATGTAAGCAAGAGGAGTTGCGTGTTTTTCTTGTCAGGGAAGCTGAGGTATGAGAAGTGCTGCAGCTCAAAATCTACACAAAGCCCTGTCTGACTGAAGGGTCACCATAACCACGGCAACCTTTAATTGCTGCTAGGCAGACACAGGTGAGCTAATTAGTGCAGTTTGCTACACAGAGGGTACATCCCAGGTCTCTTAATTGCATCCCCGTTTCCCTCACTTGCTTCTTTAACAAACTGCATTGAGTATTTATACACAGTCTGTGGTATTTATACTGTGTTCTTTGTCCTGCTTATAAGTGCACAGTCTACCGATTCTACCGGCGGAATGCGTTTATCATATTATTAATTATTTCCGTCTGTATGTTTTGAAATTCTGATATCACTATTAATTAACCCAGAATATTACATTACATTCATTTAGCAGACACTTTTATCCAAAGCAACTTACAATTCAGAGTCTATCACATTTCTACACCGTAGGCACAACTACGGGAGCAATTTTGGGGTTAAGTGTCTTGCTCAAGGACACATCAACATGCGACTAGCAGAGCGGGAGCCGGGGATTGAACCACCGACCCTCTGATTGGAAGACGGCCCTGCTATCCACTTAGCCAAAGTCGAATATGATTATGGTTTCACTTGAATACTGGAATTAATTTATTGGGCTCCATGTCTCAGGAATCGCCACGGCTCAACACAGTGGCAAGGTGATACAATTCCCACGGCTTTCAAGAGTCACCCCTCTTCTGAAGAAACCATCACTTGACCCCTCTGATGTCAAGAACTTCAGACAGGTTTCTCTTCTACCCTTTCTATCCAAATTACTTGAACGTGCTGTCTTTAACCAACTGTCTTCCTCTCTCCACCAGAACAGCCTCTTGGAGCCCCACCAGTCCGGGTTCAAGGTGTGTCACTCGACAGAGACGGCCCTCATTGCGGTGACAGAGTCACTTCACACCGCGAGAACTCTCTCTCTCTCCTCTGTCCTGATTCTGCTGGACCTGTCTGCGGCGTTTGACACAGTGAACCACCAGATCCTCCTCTCCAACCTCGAGGGGATGGGCATCTCATGCTCTGCACTCTCCCTGTTTGCATCCTACCTGACTGGTCGATCCTACCAGGTGACATGGAGGGGAGCCGTGTCGGAACCACACATGCTGACTACGGGGGTTCCACAAGGTTCAGTCCTGGGCCCCCTTCTGTTCCCGCTCTACACAACACCTTTGGGTTCTGTTATTCGCTCGCATGACTTATCTTACCAGCTGGTCTTGTCATTTCCCCCCGGTGACACTCAAGTGGAGGCACGCATTGCTGCATGCTTGGCTGACATCTCGAAGTGGATGGCGACACACCACCTGAAGCTCAACCTGGACAAAACCGAGCTACTATTCCTCCCGCGGAAGGGTTGCCCGCACCGAGACCTGTCCAGCACCATTGAAGATACCGTAGTGACGCCAACTCGGTCTACGAGGAATTTGGGTGTGACCCTGGACTGTCGTTCTCAGCAAATATTGCATCGGTTCACACGCTCCTGCAGATCCCTGCTCTACAACATCAGGAGGATTCGCCACTTCATCACTGATGAGATGGCGCAGGTGCTAATCCAGGCTCTTGTCATCTCCCGCCTGGACTACTGCAACTTACTACTTGCCGGAGCCCCGGCATCGGCCATCAAACCTCTGGAGCTTGTCCAGAAAGCTGCAGCTCGTCTGGTGTTCTATCGCCCCAAGTTCTCCCACACAACTTCCCTTCTCCGTTCTTTACACTAGCTCCCTGTAAGAGCTTGCATCCAGTTTAAGACTCTGGTGCTAGCCTACAGGGCAGTGAAAGGAACAGCTCCTTCCTATCTCCAGGCCATGGTCAAAATGCATACATTTCACATTCTGCTTGACTTCCCACATCCGCACACTCACGGGTGAAATCTTTTTTCAATTGTTCGCTGTGTGATTGAGTTGTGGTGGTTTAAGGTTGTTGTTGGTGTATTTTGGTGTTTTGGGCGGACAGAGAACCGTGTTTGTCTGGGATGGCGTCCTCTGAGACGCCGTCCATGTCTTTGAGGCATGGAGTTCGTGTTCAGCGTGGGACACGCTAACCTGTCCTATGCCTCCAGGATGAACAGAGGTGTGCTGGTGTTTTTGAAAGAGGAGCGTTTTGTGGCGGAGTTAATATCGAGCGGCATCTCGCTGAACGGTGTGTATCTGCAGGTTTCCCCGCTCGCAGTGCCCTCCACCCAGGTCACCGTCTCCGGTGTTCCCCCGTTCATCCCCAACCAGGTGTTGGAGTGGGAGCTGTAGCGCTTCGGGAAGCTGGTAAGCAGCTTCAGGACTGTGGGTCTGGCTTGTAAAAATGACAAACTGAAACATGGCCAGTCCTTCAGGAGATGGGTGTTCATGTTCCTTACCTGTCCTTCGCAGACGCTGGAGGTCTCCTTTAGGGTGAAGCACGGGGAGGGACACTACATGGTGTACGCTAACACAGGTAACATCAGGTGCTTTGAGTGTAGGGAAGTGGAGCACAAGCGGACCGCTTGTCCTCCCAGGCCAGCCACAGGGCACCAGTGGAGGAGCTCGATCGCACCGGAGCTCCGCTAAATGATGAGCTGGTGGAGGTCGCTGCTCTGCGGAGGGAAAGTGGAGGAGGCAGCAGTAAAGGGCCGACAGCGGAAGCTGACCAAAGTCAGGCTGCTGGTCCAGAGGTGAGTGGGGGGGCTTGTGTTCTTGAGGAGGAGATGGAGTACGACTCTGACTTTTTTAATGTTGATGAGGTGACAGGAATGTCTATTGGACGGGAATGGCTGCTACCTCAGCTCTCTTACAGGGGAGGGTCTTAACTGTCAATGACTTGGTTGCCTCGACCCTTTGGCACAGACTGGTAGTCCTACCTCTACCACAGGGCCTCATTGAAGAAATCCAGAGGACAGCTGTGGACTTCTTCTGGTCAGCGCTTCACTGGCTGAGATCTGCCGTGCTGTACCTGCCGGTCCAGGAGAGAGGGCAGGGCCTGGTGGACATCGTATCACACATCACAGCCTTCAGACTGCAGACAGCTCAGAGACTGCTGTACAGCTTCGGCCTGCCATGGACTGATACTGCCTGTGTGCTGTTGAGGAGGGCTGGACGCTTAGGTTGTGACAAACACCTGTTCCTACTTCAGCCCCAGTCAGTGGTTTTAACTGGTCCCACACCGTTATACCAATCCGTCTTACAGGCGTGGCAGGTTTTCACAGTCCCTCAGGGAGCTGTGACGACGCCACTGATCAAAATCTCAGCTCAGGCTGGTGGAGGTCTGTGCCTCCCTGCCAGAGGGAAGAGACCGTACTATCTGACCAATGGGACGATGAAGGAGTGAGGGTGTCGAGGTGGACCGAGTTGTTTGGCACGGGATCCTCCCCAAGGATCACAGACTGACAAAGAACACTGAACTCCGTGAACATTTGGAGTCTGAAAGACATTCTGGTTTCAGCCAGAGACAATGCTCTTGTTCTGAACTTATTTCTGTTTTCTTTAGTAGTTAAATTTAGTTTTTTCTGTTTTTTGCATGAATTAATTTTGTTGTAGCTTTTGATCAACTGTAAATGGAACTTAACAAGAAATAAAGATACCTTTAAACCTCTCTCTCTCTCTCTCTCTGGTGAGTGTGCAGTTTGAAATGAGGAAAACATGGCAGCTGACTCTGACAAAGCTGCCGTATCCTTGCCGTAACACACCACACATACACACACCTATACAAACACTCACATACAGTAGCTACACCGTATACAGGTCACATTAACCAGCTCAGTGACTCAAACTCAACACTCACTATACTCTACAGCAGGGGTTCTCAACCTTTTTTAACTGAAGGCCCTCTTCTGATTGTTGAAGCCTTTCAGAGGACGACTTTCCCAAATTAAGAGAAAAAAAATGAAAAAAAGGAGAACAAAATAAACTGGCCGGTGTTTCAATGAGTGTGAAGTGTTCTGCACGCTGCTTTTGTGTTGTTGAACACCTCACGTTTATACAGGAGCGTCCTGAACGCCCCTCGAAAAAAATCAAGCATTAATTTATTTTCATTGTGGTGACTTTTGCTGTATACCCTGAGCTATATGACTTTTCCAACAGTAGCAGTCAAACTGAGACTTTGCTGGGACTTAATGACACCTAATCCATTGTTTTCTGATTGATTGATTTATTGGTTGAGTACCTTTTAAAAGATCTTCAGTATTTAACATTTCCTATGTGTCATGTCCATGTCACTTTTCAAATTGTATTTGTGCCCCTACCCTCACTTTCACAGTTTGTGTTGGATTTATTTTTGACATCTTTGAACAGTGTCATCTTACTGTCCAGCTGTCATAATTCACATGAGATGACTTAATACACATATCATCTCGGTCACCTTTAAATCCCACCATGCTCTCACAACTATAGGAGCAACACAGAGGGCTATTTGTGCTCTTTTTCCGTGGCTTTCACATCTCAGGCTTCAGACTGTTATAACGGTCTGATTGATCTATATCCATATCTTGATTTACAAGGGACAATGTGTAAACAGCACGTCCTCTTAAAAACCCTGGAATAGAGCGTTAACAAAGACCGATAAGGCTGTATACGACTGTGGTTGTTTTAGGAAAGATGCAACTACTTGTGTTTTTGGCATCACTTACTCGTTTGTTCTCTCCAGTCTGATATTGATAAACTTCTCAACATCCCCTTTTCATTATAATCAAGCTGAGAGAGAACGGCAAAGCCAGTACCTGCAGAGAGCCTAATTAGCAGTGTTTAGACACCTTCAGGTTGCTCCTGGTGTTTGGCATTTCTAAGATGGAGGTGCATATTGAGTCGTCAGCATCACTTATCTCCAGTGTTCAGCATGAATTATGGTGTTCATAGACTTTAGCCCTGTAGCATGGGCACAGAGAGGGATTTGAGAAAACATGGCTGCAGGCTGACTCTCACCACTTTCACAATCCCACAGCCTCATGACCCGGCTGGAGTTAAAGTTTGCACATTAAGTGTGTACAAGCCAAGCAGATAAACAATTTCAACCAAATTAATGAGACTGGAATGTCATTTTGAAATGTCATTTTCAGGAGACCAGGCTTAAACTTGCATTCTCTCTAATGTCCATCAGGGGGCAACTCCTCTGGTTGTATAGAAGTCTATGAGAAAATGACTCTACTTCTCTCTTGTTTCATTACCTCAGTAAACATTGTAAATATGAGTTTATGGTCTCAATCTCTAGTTTCAAGTCTTCTTCAATACAGCATGATGTTCATTTAGTAAATTATGGTCCATTTAGAGTCAAACAAGATCTCAAGATCCAATATTCTCTGTTCAACAGTGCAGGTTTGATACAGAATGCGTCAAACAGTTATTTTCAGGAGAGAGGATAGCAACAACATCAGTGAGGCACTTCTTCACGAATTACTGTACAGTTTTTAGCAAGAGAAATGTCCCAAGCTATGATATGATCCAAATAGGACCGTTTCTGAGTGCAGAGTCACATTCTCTGACTGACGTTTCAACGCGTTTATCTTGTGCTTGTGAAGTTCGGAGCCTTTAGGGAACACCTGGCCCACGACAGCGCAGAGTGAGGAAATGGTGCTTGAGGTTCGAAGACTTAAATGCAACAGTCGAGTATGGCATATCAAGCAAACATTACGTTCAGCAAAAAAAATTGAATTCCTCCCATTCAGATCTTCATGTGCTTAGCTTTCATGTGTTTCTGACTCTGCCAAGGAGATTCAGTCAGTAGCCGAGCTCAGTAGATTTTAGTAGATTTTCCATTGAACGTCTGAGAGCGTGAGTATGTTTATGTTTAGGCTGCTAGCAGGCTACGTGCATGGCTCTCTCGAGTTTTCTTTGTAAATCCCATAACAACAAACTTATTTTTTTATTTTGAAAAGAATCCCCAATGAGATAATTTCTAGCATATTTTCTCGCATATTCTGTGCATGCATTTTGATCTGTTAAAAATACAAAACATTCTCATGAACATAAACAGATAAAGAGTCGCATTTGGGTTGGACTGTTTACTGCACAACCAGACTTTTATTCCCTTACTTTAGCTTCTAAAGCAGAGGTCTTCAACAGGGGATCCGCAAAATTTTCGTTTCCACATTCATGTTTAAAATATAAACATCAATTTGAATAGCTTGTATGCATGATTATCATGCAATTGACAGACAGTGTTGATATTGGCATTGGTATCAGCTGACAAGGTATGTTTATAAATGGCAGTGGCTCGGCCACCCTACTCACTGTACCTTGCACGTTTAAAATAAAAACATGAATATATGAACCTGTGTATTATTTGAATAGCTTAGTATTGAATGCACAATAAGGAGGTATACACGGTACTAGGCCATTTAATATAAAACACAATTTTATACAATATATATGTAGTCGGGGGTCCCTGCTCCATCTCTCTATCACTTTGGGGGTCCTTGGCCTGAAAAACGTTGAAGACCCCTGATCTAAAGCAATACCATGATTAGATTCAAAACACGGGTCGTTAAGAATTCCTACAAATAAATAAACTTAATCAAAAACTGTCTGACAATTATGACACCAACGACAATCACGAGCCAGGAGACAGATGTAACGTCAGTGGTGAAGGGAAGCCACACTATGTGTCCTCCGACCAAAACGATGCGAAACAACTGTGCCTGCTTTCAGTGACTTTACATGCAATCACACTTCCTCTATATTTAGAATTACAGCATCGACATTGATGATCGAATTTGACTGACAGAGAGAGAGATAGAACCAGAGGGAAAGAGAATGAGACGGAACAGTGATTTGTCCAGTGGCGGCTGGTCAATAGAGGGCCATGGGGCATGGCCCCACCATGAGCCACACAAAAAAAATAAAAAATATAATAATCATAAATTATATAAATTGTCAATATTTGTGTTTTTGAACAGTAATGTGTGTAAAGTATGATATCTGCGCAAAATATATGCTTTTCCTGCTCGTCCTCTCTGTCTGTGTGCTCTCTGCTCGTGCTCTCTGCCTGTGTGCACGACACTCTGAGAACGCGCAGCTTGGGGGGCCTAATCGTTTTGGCCCAAAAGAGACGGGTCTATGAAGCAGTTTAGCCAATTGCTGATTCAAGATATAAATGAGTGACATACAATTTAGCCAATCAGCGCCCTCAAACAGATTTAGCTTGGGGCCAGAACGATCAGGCCCCCCTCGCTGCGCGTTCTCGTCAGGAGAAGTCTCGACACGCGAGCGCCAGCGCGAGCCTCCTCCTCCAACCCCCGTTTGAGAGGAGAACTTTGGCGGAGATTCTGCAGCCAAAGAGCTGATATCAGATCAGCCTGACCTCACAATCAGACAGCAGACTCGCTGGAAAGGGAAGCAGTACATGCGAAGCTTCACTAGCTGTACACGAGACAGGTTTGGCTAGCTGCATGACGTCATGTTAATAACGTATTTAGCTTTTTAAAACAACAGGGACGGATCCAGCACGGACAGTTACTTTAACATCAGTATTCATAATTACACTTCATGTTTACTTCTCCTGATCTTTACCTCCTATAACAAGGTCCATGGGGACATCTCAATAAATAAACATGTTATATTATATTATATAAGTGTTATTTACTGCTTTTTTTGTGTTGGAATACATGTTAAATATTTAACTGCCAAGTAATAATGCGTGTTTGATACTTACATTTTTTTTGCATTAAATCATACTGGGATGTTTGCTGAAATTGATAGGATGGCCCTACCTAGAACATTTTCCACCAGCCGCCACTGGATTTGTCCAAACAGTGTTGACCAGTGATTGAAGTGTCTCTTTGCTGATTGGATCTGGACAGCTTCATTCTGCGTATATGTAGGGGGGGAGGGAAACAATACGTTCTGTAGGTGTGAGTGTGTGTTTAGTCAGTCATCATCAGTGCTGCTATGCAAGGATGTACACCAGCATGACAGATGCACCTATGTGCATGATTGTGCACAGCATGTGCATGACAGAGTGTAAGTGAATATAAAGCACATGGAGGTAAATAAATACACAGAAAGCCCCTTATTTTGTACTTATCCCTGTGAAGAACTAATTAATATAAATCAGTGGGAAAACCCCAACAAATCTAGCCATACAAAGTGTGTGTGTGCATGTGTGTGAAGCAGAGAGAAAGATTGTGATTGTGTGGCCCTTTGCCATCTTGCCTGTCTTGTTAGTAAAACAGATTGGTGGCAGTGACTCAAAGGGAAGCAACCTCTAATGCTTCTGTGAGAGTTTTTCTTTTCTCTTCTCCTGTTTGCATTATGTATCTCTTCTAGCACTCCTTTCTCTAACACCTGTTAGTACACACACACACAGATTTAATAAGACCCTTGATACTGCCGGCAATTACCAATTCATCACTCCCCTATCACAATGCTGAAACTACAAACACATCCACACTCACACACACATACCTACACACACACGCACACACACACACACTGTTGAAGATGAAGCAGGGGGATCTGTGATCACAGGCGGACAGACATATACCTGACCAGAGAATATTACACCAACAAAGATGAGTTGTCAGGTAGCATGCATAACATTTTTTCATGTGACATTTTCATACAAAATGTATGTACAATAAAGAAAATGTATTCATTTTAATATTCCAAAGTGACTCAACTTACAGTTTAGCCCCAGCTTTAACATTCACTGATCTACACTTGATCTGTGATGGTTTTCATATTTTATGGTGTGTTGGAAATCAACAGAAGAGGAACTGGCGAAACAAATAAGAAAGGAAAGCAGAGGAGAGAATAAAAAGAAGCATACCAACAAAAACAATTCAACTTTATCAACAGAAAATCAAAGTACTTCACTTATACTGTGAAAAGCGGATGATAAACAAGTTACCGTGGATATAAATTAAATTACACTAATTTGGTCCTGTATCTTCGTGGTGCTGAAAGGAAGCGTCCATTCCATGACACTGAGCTCCTACCAACAGTGACATCAGGAGACAAAGCAGCCAGAAGCCATTCATTTTCAATGAGAGGCACAGAGAGCCGAGCAGTGGCAACTTTAATCGAAATAACCAGAGATGTAATGCAGTGATGGCCACTTGAATGGCAGGTATCTTTATCATTTGCTTTTCTGTTGTCTCAACTTCATCATCATCATCATTAAAACTGACAAAAGCAGACCCGATTTACCTAACTCAAAATAAACATGGCGATGATGGAGGTCAGAGAAAGAATTCTAAGGACATCTGGTCAGTCGGTGGTGCAATATAATACAGTATATACGGACAAACTAGTCGGGCCGAATTCTAGTGTCTGTTCTTTTGGTCTGATGCAGTTTTTCATTGTTTGGGCCTCTTAGTTTCATCGAAGGTAAATGTTAATGCTTCCAGTAGTTTGTGTTTGGTCCTTTCCTGTTTCAGCATGACAACGCCAGCGTGCACAAAGCCAGCACCATGAAGAAATGTTTTGCCCAGTTTGGTGTGGAAAAGCCGACTGGTCTGCACAGAGGCCAGACCTCAACCCATTGCCACACCTTTGAGATGAACTGAAATGCAGAGAATGAACCAGGCCGTATCACTCAGCATCAGCTTCTGACCTCACTAATGCTTTTGTGACAGAATGGGAGCAAATCCCTTCAGCCAGGTTCCAACATCTGGTGGAAAAGCTGAAACCAGGAGAGTGGAGGCCATGAGATCAGCACATTAATGCCCATGGTTTTGGAATGAGATGGGAGCAAACTGTAATACTTTAATTAATAGCCCAGGATTTCAAATTGTTTATTTAAACCAGTATGAATACAACTTGTATACATTTTGGCTATTGAATAACATATCAATTATGAATCATTCATTTGATCCAGCTCCAAGGCCGTTAACGGTGCTCGTTTTTTGTGACTCCACCACATGTGGGGTAAGAATTGCTCCCTGCTTGTATAATTATCAGAGTTATGCTGTTAATAACTTACAGTATTAATTTACATCGCATAGAAAACTTCCAATGTGTAATGCAGCACAATTATGGAGAGAGACAATGGTGGAGGGAGGTGTTGTGAAAAAAAGGGGGGAAAAAGTATGATTACAAGCTAGTGTTGTGTGTTATGCATAATGCATCTGGCATCTGTTTTATTGAACATCATAATGTGTTTCTTTATGGTTTTTAATATGTTGTCAGCTATTCAAGACTTCTCCATGCAATTACTTAGTGGCAGCTTATAACGCCAGTACTTTACATCCCGCTGCATGGGAGGTACACACACACACACACACACACACAATCTGTGAGTTGTCAGTGCACATACATCTGAAGGCTTACACACTTCAACATGGATATTATCTTTGTATGTACATATATGAAAGTGAGAAAAACACACAAGGGACCCATCATATAAGCCCACGCACAAACACCAACACACACAATACACACCGTATGAAAGGATACACATTTGCACATATTATAAACACACTGACAGACATTTATACACATTAACTTAAACACACACACAATATCGTAGGCGACACTAATGACATAGAGAAGTATTTGTAAGCCAAGCAATATGCATGCCTGGAGACTAGTATCACTGAATAAAGCTGCCTAACAACAGGAGGGAGGGAGGAACTGTCTCATTGTGTGGAGTTTCTCTGGGGAGCGTCATGTTTGGAGAGCAGCCCTTATCACTGCTGGTTGTGAATATGTATGTCCTCTCTTTATTTTTCCCACTCTCTTTGGAATTAAAGAAAAAATACATTTAAATGATTCCTATTGTTTTCCATTTTTTCAATTTTTTTAAGGTCAGTAAGTTCATAGATTGTGTGAAGGAAAGGAAAATACCCAATAGTGTTTGAGTCCCACTGACCAACAGAGAGTACAAACCACATTGTGGGGACATGTGTCTCTCAGAGACGAGGTGGTAATTTCATGGTAACACTTGATCACACATTGGAGGATATTTACTCTTTAAGATTTGCAAAACCTTTATGCCAGTTTATATACAATTTGTAAATCACATGAGGTCCCCTGGTAATAATGTACTAGTCCTTTGTGAATAGGGCCTAATTTACTTCATGTCTATTTTGTGCAGGTGAAATAGAAGAAGCGCAGCATTGCTGAAAATGTCTTGTTAGAGCTCATGCAATGTGTTTTTCAACATGTCATGTTAGAGGCTGTGCCTCTGCCTCATTCTTCATGTTTCAACTTGTTTCCCCTCCCTCATGCGTCTTGTTGGTCACCTGTTTGTTCCACCACTTTCTGTTGGTGGTTGTCTGGACGAATCACTCCAGTCCCTTCTGCTGCTAATCAACCTGCACACCTAAGACTCATCAAGCCCCTGCAGTTTATCTTACCCGTTTTTACACTTCAGTCTTTGCCAGATCGCCAACGTGGTCCTCACACCTCAGCAGAACTAGACTCTAGGCTACCTTTCCTTGTGTTTACCTGAACCTGGTCCTTCCTCTGCCTCATTCCCATCCTGAGATCCATGTCTGCCTCCCAGCCGATGGCCCTGCACACATTGTGCCGTGCAAGAACTAAAAGGTTGACAGGCGCAGCAACAGTATAACTTAGAGAGGTCATAACTATTGTAACATTTGATTTAAACTGCTCGTTTTGATCATTTCAATTCAGTTTCTTAATCCATCATGGCGGTCAAAAAAACAGACCCTTCAAAGAGAGACATTACAAATCCATCCACTCTTGGAAAACTTTCAACAAAAAAAGTTCAGCTTCTCTGGCACCTTGTAAAATCGGTGCATGCAAACCTGTGTTTCCCTGCAAGACTACAACAAAGACAATAAACTGACATGTTGTGTTGCTGCACGGCAAGCATCACTGCTGTTCTTCTGATGGAGATAGAGTTAGATTAGGGAAGGATATGAGGACAAAAGGGAAAGAAAGATGGAGGCAGATGGAGAGGTAAAAGTTTGGCTAAAGATTCATTCAGTAGTGTCTCAGTGCAGCAGCACAGAGGTATGGTTTCTCTGTTCAGGTTGCTGCTGGAACTGACATATGGTTCTGCCAGCTGTCTCAATAGTATCAATGGAGATGTCAGTGTGGTGACATGGTGGGTGTCAAGTGTCTCTACTTACTATTGGCCAGGTTCTGCTTTGTTACTTACTGCAGGTATTTAAAAAAAAAATGGTGCTGCCAAAAGTGACATTTGTTTTAGTCATGTGAATTAATGAATGCATTAATGAATGCACATAATAAAAAATAGATATCAACTCGGCATTCAATTACATGGATAAAACAAAGACAAAACAACAATCAAACAAATGACTGAAAAGCTGTAGGTTGAAGCTTATTGAAGCTTCTCGACTCGACCTTGATGAGAGAGTGCAGTCGCTTTGCTGCTTGCTCTTGCCTCTGCTTGCATTTTCTTGCTTCAATTTGCCAGATATATCACATATATCTTGCCAGATATATCACATATATCACTCTTCAACATTTGAGTGAAGACAAATCCAGAAAGTCGTCGAGCTATTTGGATTGTTGGCTACTGCTAACTAGCAGCTAAGCTAAAGCTAAGTAGCAGCAAGATGCCTCCCTTCTCCACGGATGACTACTACAAACTCCTACAAGATTGCAGTCTTGGAAACAAAAATCTACCGACTAGAAGTAGGGACATCAGATCCAGAGTGGATCCGTGTAGAATATCAGCGTACACAAGACCTGGCGCGGTAACTCTGCTGCTGTGAATTTATTTTTCGGGCTAGAACAAAACGGTTTGTATCTATGGAAAGGTTATAAAATGTAGATTAATAATATCAAAACATCTGTATTCATTGCTCGCATACATTGTGACGAACTAGCCTGAGAAGGCGAGTAACGGGGGTTCCACCGCCGCCTCGCTGCACGGCACGGAGTTTCCGGCAATGACGCGACTTGCACAAAACCATTTACGGTTGTTACCGAACCTTATTTGGAACAGCCGAGAGTAGTCACGATTGAAGCAGACGATCGCAGCTCCATGCAGGTGGGTCAACGAGATTTCTAAGTACACGAGAAGTTTGTTGACTTTCAGTTTTGAGCTTTCAGTTAGCAAAATCATGCGTCTATCATCACTTTCAGAAAATCGATTTCACTGTATCTTGTAGCAAAAAGTACATAGAATCTGTTGGTAAGTAACAGAAATCCCTATAAATTGATTAATCGGCTGTAAATGAATGTTTTTCTGACCCACCCTTCCCGCCGCAAACGCCGGCTGCCTTGGGCGATGCCATTAAAGCCATAACCCCTTTCTGTGACGTCACGCGCTCAGTGTGAGACATGGCGGACGAGTCCATGTGTGCTCCAGCAGGGTTGGGAAGTCAAATTAAACCAGATACGGCCTTTTTTAACTTGGCTATCTCTGGATCACATTTCAAGTTGATCAAACTCAATAAAAAAGATATAGAACCAAATTAAATTCTCCTAGCCGTGAAATATATGCCTTATACCTATTGGGAATCGATTCATAGATTTCGATGAAGTGAAATGAGAGGGATTTTAGTGGATTTGGAAGGCGACGTTTAATATTTTAATCAGACCTGCACTAGGCTGCAGTGCAACTGGTATTTGAAATTGATGCCTCTGTGACAAGTTGGTGTTAATTATCGTTCCTAGATACTAAGAATGAACTTAGTTTGAGTAGATACATATTTAAAAATGGTGATGGAGCCATATATCTTCTTCTTCTTCTTCACATCAATTTAGATCTATGATTTTAGTCATTTATTCCTTCAACATTAAAAAAAAGTATCAGGTTTTAAATTTAATGCAGCACTATTATTATTATTATTATTATTATTATTATTTTTATTATCCTCGCTCCTCTTCTCCCTCCCCCTCCCATAATTCCTCTTCAGACAATTCTTTTCTGTTTTTAGCAAAGCATTCTACACTGTCAATGACCACTGTCTTACAGCAGTGACTGTGAGAGTGATGAGGAAACTCAGAATACATTCCACTACCAGCTCCTCTTGGACTATGTGGAGGGTGACCTCAAGCTCATCGAGTAGACTGAGCAACTATTTTCCAATGCTGACCATGTCTCCTGTAGTAACAGAGCAAACACATTCATAAAAATAAAATTTGTCACTGTCATCTTGAAGATCGGCTTTTGTTTGTGCCAAGATCCAAATTTCATGGCTGCAAGTATAATTCAGAGCAAATGGTTACATTTTGTTTGCCAAATTTGTGATAATCCTCCACATTACGGTGCCATTGCCTATAATACAGATACATGGAAATCTATTCATTAATCCACACGTTTCTACCATCTTCAAAGTGGAATAACTTTGTAACGCCTTGACCGAATTACATGATCTTTGTATTATTTTATTCAGACAAGGCATAGCTATCTAAATAACAGAACCAAACAACTGAAAGATGGATATAAGATTTTGACCTGATGTAGCTACTAGAAGTAAACGCGGAAGTAAATGGACTGTGTGGGAATGATACCACTCTACCATGGACTCAAAACACTGGACAAATGCAAGCTAAGACACAGCTAACTAGCATAACCAGGCCTACCAAGAAACAGGAGGAGAGAGCAGATAATGAATCTTATGCGACTGACTGGCCTGCACTAGCACACGGGCATAACTCCTCCTCAACCCCTGCACCCAGACGGACAAAGCCAAGGACAGCTAAGGAAAGTAAATCCTGCAAAATACCTCCACAACAACCAAGCCTACAACTTCAAAACAGATTTGCTCCATTGTTGCAGGATCATAAATCTCCATCTGATGACCTGGATAAGCAGCTATCTCCTCAAAGCAGGGTAAGAACTGAGAGTAAATGTGAGAAAAGGCCGCAGGCAAAGCTAGTGACTGGGCCTGAGACTCTGATTGTTGGTGACTTTGCTGTAAAAGATGTCAGAAAACTGTGCAGCAAGAACACAAAAATACTCTGCTTTCCGAAAGATATGGTCTCTGACATGAGAGACAAATTCCTGGACATCGTGGCTGACTATCCCACAGCGAAAAACATCATCGTGCATACAGGAAGCTGTGATATTGTGAAACAACAGTCTGAAGTTCTAAAGCGAGACTTTATTGATATGTTAAACACAGTCAGCTCTGTCAAGGCTGAGGTGTTTATCAGTGGCCCTCTTCCACCAGTCAGAGGAGGAGATGAAGGATTCAGCAGGCTGTTTGCACTGAACAGATTGCTGTCAACTGCATGTGCTGACCATTCAGTACATTTTATCAACAATTTCTACCTTTTCTGGGAGCGCAGACATCTTTTTGCAGCGCATGGAATTTGCCTGAACACGTCAGGGGTAAAACTGTTTGCCTCGAACCTGTTTTTCTCCCTGCGTCACCCGTCTGTCCCTACTGCCAAGGACAAGATACAAGAGGAGTCTAAACAAGAGATAACCACACAGCATCGCCATGGAGACCTTACGGGAAGGATGCCCCCGCCTAACGACAGTCAAAAGGAGGAGGCTCCAACCTCATCATCAGGGACCGCCTTCAGTTTCATGACCGAAACTTCAGTTTCATGAGCGAAACAAGAGCGCATAAGAAAGGAGGTGGAGTTGCTATTTTATTTAATGATTCTCTTCAATGCAAGCAGATGTCCTTTGGTCATTTTAGTTATTTTGAATATGTGGCTCTTAATTCCTCTCAAGCTTTATTCCTAAACATTTACAGACCGCCTAAATACTGTGCAACCTTCTTTGATGAGTTTACTGAACTGCTGTCTGTAATCTGTATTGATTTTGACTGTGTTGTTATTGTTGATGATTTTAATATCCATGTTGATAATCCCCAGGACAGAGATTCTATAGAACTATGTGGTGTCCTTGATAACTATGATCTGACTCAGCATGTGACAGGACCCACCCACAACAGGGGGCACACTCTGGACCTAATCATCACCAAAGGTGTAAACATTTCCAAGGTTGCTGTGACTGATGTTGCACTCTCTGATCATTTCTGTGTTTTCTTTCAGAGTGCAATCTCCTTGCACACAAATGTCCAAACCAAGGTTGTGACAAAGCGTTACATCTCTGAAAACACCAGTGAACTATTTATTCAGAAGTTCTCCTCCACACCAGCCCTCTCTTGCCTCTCAGTCAATGAGCTTGTAGATGGCTTCAATTTTAAAGTTAAAAATATTATTGATGCCATTGCACCCACTAAAGTGAAGGTTGTCTCGGGTAAGCAAAGATCTCCTTGGAGAAATGCTACGGTGGTCAAAATAGAGAAACGAGAGTGTCGAAAAGCTGAGCGCAGGTGGCGAAAAACTAATCTCCAGGTTCACTGTGACATCTATAAAGAGAGACTTCGCAATTATAATTTGGAACTTAGAAATGCAAGGCAGTCATTCTTCTCTGACATCATAACCAAAAACAAGAACAATACACGCGCCTTATTTGCTACCGTCGACAGGCTAACAAACCCTCCAGTGTCGGTAGCTGCTGAGCTCCAATCCACCTGGGCATGCAATCAACTTGCCTCCTTTTTTACTGACAAAATTCAGAAAATTAGACAAGCAGTCAGTGCCTCCACACCAACCACAGGATATGTGTTGTCCCGATCTCTGAATAACATCCATTCAAATATCATGACACAATTTCATTCAATCGACCGTAGAAGCCTAGAAGACATTATACAACATCTGAAGTCATCCTCCTGCTGCTTGGATATTCTACCAACACACTTTTTCAAAAATATTTCAAACTGCATGACCGCTGATCTCTTACATATTGTAAACACATCCCTTCTCTCAGGTGTCTTCCCACAAGCCCTAAAAACTGCAGTTATTAAACCGCTCCTAAAGAAGGCTAGTTTAGACTCCGCAACGATGAAAAATTATAGGCCAATATCAAACCTCCCATTTTTAAGTAAAATAATTGAAAAAGCGGTTGTCCAACAGCTGACCAACTTCTTGGCCGTAAATAACTGCTTTGATGTTTTCCAGTCAGGCTTTCGACAGCACCACAGTACTGAAACTGCTCTTGTTAAGGTTTTCAACGACATCCACTTAAACATAGACAATGGCAGAAGTTCAGTCTTCGTGTTACTGGATCTCCGTGCTGCATTCGACACGGTCGGCCATGCCATACTCCTAGAAAGACTAAACATCTGGGTGGGACTCTCTGGCACAGCACTTAACTGGTTTGAATCCTACTTGAAGGACCGAGAATACTTTGTGTCTGTGGCTGATTACACATCAGAGCTGACTAAAATGACATGTGGTGTTCCCCAAGGTTCAATACTGGGACCTCTTCTGTTCAACATCTACATGCTTCCACTAGCTCAGATTATGGAAAGCAACAAAGTGTGTTATCATAATTATGCAGACGACACACAAATCTACATAACTATGTCACCAGGGGACTATAATCCCATACAAGGGCTGGGTAACTGCATTGAACAAACCAACTGGATGTGCCAGAATTTTCTTCAATTAAACAAAGATAAAACAGAAGTAATTGTTTTTGGTACCAAGGATGAACAATTGAAAATCACCGCTCAGCTTCAGTCACTGATGTTAAAACCCACAAACCAAGCCAGAAATCTAGGTGTAGTTATGGATTCAGACCTCAACCTGAACAGCCATATCAAGACAATTACAAAATAAGCCTACTATCACCTGAAGAATATATCAAGGATTAGAGGATTTATGTCTCAACAGGATTTGGAAAAACTTGTCCACGCATTTATCTTCAGCAGACTGGACTACTGTAATGGTGTGTTTACAGGTCTCTGTAAAAAAGTCCGTCAGAAAGCTGCAGCTGATTCAGAACGCTGCAGCTCAAGTCCTCACTAAGACCAGGAGGGTGGATCATATCACCCCAGTTCTGATGTCTTTGCACTGGCTTCCTGTCCAGCAAAGAATTGACTTTAAAATTCTGTTGGTTTACAAAGCACTGAATGGTTTAGGGCCAAAATACATCTCTGATCTGCTGCTACCTTATGAACCATCCCGACCCCTCAGGTCGTCTGGGACCGGTCTACTATCTGTTCCCAGAGTCAGAACTAAACATGGAGAAGCAGCGTTCAGTTTTTCTGCTCCACATATCTGGAACAAAGCTGCAGGTCTGCTGAGACCCTCAGCTCATTTAAATCAAGATTGAAGACTTTTCTGTTTGCTGCTGCCTGTAATTGAACCACATTCAATTAATATATTAATCAATTTCCTGCATTTCTGCATTTTACTACTGTATTTTATTTCTTACACTGTTCTTAATTGCTGTTAAATCTCCTTTTCTTTTGCCTTATGTTTTGATGCTTTTAATGGTTTTAAAAAGGACTGCACAATATATCGCCATTTCCTCCGGGACCGAGTTCGTGCAAGGCGTACACCATAAAATGCAGATCGGCAGAGATCTTTTCCAGACGTGGTTTATGTGCGAGTAATTGCAGAATTGCGGCAGTGTATGGTTGATTGCGTGCAGCGCAATGTCTCAGGGAGACATCGATTCAAATTTAGAAAGTGCACAATATGTCGCCATTTCCTCCGGGACCGAGTTCGTGCAAGGCGTACACTATAAAACGCAGATCGGCAGAGATCTTTTCCAGACGTGGTTTGTCTGCGAGTAATTGCAGAATTGCGGCAGTGCATGGTTGATTGCGTGCAGCGTAATGTCTCAGGGAGACATCAATTATTGTTTCAATGTATGTTTTAAATCTCCTTTACTTTTTACTACTGAATTTTATTTCTTACACTGTTTCTTTAATTGTTTTTAAATCTCCTTTTCTTTTGCCTCATGTTTTGATGCTTTTAATGGTTTTATGTGAAGCACTTTGAATTACCTTGTTGTTGAAATGTGCTATACAAATAAACTTGCCTTGCCTTGCCTTATTGTACCTATACCCTTTTTGCTTATTAATTCTAATAAGCAGCTCATTAACTACTGTACAAAAGGCAAATCAAAAACAAAGAAGAAACAATAACAATGTTTCATAACTCAGCTTTCCTTGTCACAACCATTCCACGAGTTAACCCCTTTGACACATCGAATCTTCATATCTCTCCTTGCACTTCATTTAAAACATACCTAATTCATATTGTCTCTCTCTATTTTCAAACCTCTGAATACATTAAGGAAGCGCATGATGTACTTTGTACATTGTCCATGCAGTTTTGAGATCAACTGACATTTAAAAGCATGTTAGTTAATAAACATTGTGTTGTTTGGTTCATGATAATCCGATCGATTTAGAATTCTAATAGGTCTCTTCTGTAACAAGCTGGATTAGTGTTGGTTTAGTATGCGTTTCCTCGTATCTAATGTATGGAACTACAAGAGGGCAATACAGTTCATAAGCAAGTTCTGATCAAAGTATCTTTAGTTTTGCAATAATTTTAGACATTTTTGTTTTCACATTAATTGTGTGGTTTCCAACATAACTTATTATCACACCCATTTTATTTGTATACACTGTTTTTATTTCAACATAATAATAATAATAATAATAATAATAATAATTTGAAATAGCCATCATCCCTTACATTTTTTTATTTTGTACTTTGCTAGGATTTTGTTTAAATTGTCCCAATGGACCTCTCCTGGGAAAGCATTGCAGTGATGATATTGGTGACATCGCATTACTTTGACTGAGAATGACTGATGTGGCTTTTAAAGTGTACAATGTTTTCCCCTGTTCCCCGTTATGCAAAGTCAGATACTCTGATCAGGTTGAGATGTTGGACCCGAGTTCATTTAAAATGAGGATGAATTAGATGATCACTGTAAATTGATTTACTGTCTGTAAATGTCACTTTCATCAAGCTGTCACCTTAAATAGCAATGCTAATCCTTACAGTAATTACAGCTAATTGAATGTTCTTCAACACACTTGTCTTTCATGTCTTCTTTCCTCAACAAATGTATAGTTTATTCCTTCAACTAGAGGATAATTACAGGGTTCTAAACAGCAGCCTATGTTGTTAATCATTAATTTAATTTAACACACTGGAATGACTGGAATAAGAAGCAGCACCATTTACACTGGCAGCTTCACTACGGATAGACACCAAGCTGTGATGCCATCCCTCATCGTTCCAGTGCAAACTTGTTCTTTTGGTGTGAAGTGATCATTGCTTTAATTGCATAAATATCAGATCAAGTAATACTACAGAAATTCTTAAAACATCCCTGTTTATTAATAAACATGAACAAAAAAGCACTTATTATGAAAGGGTGAATACGTATACGCCTGATTGACAGTTATCTTCATTGATAAATTACCAATTACCAACAACATAATCTAAATTATGAATGTTCCCTGCATAGGTTAGTGTATATTAGTATTGATACGAACTCAATAATTATAAACACCAAGAGGTTGTTGTTTTTTGCCCTATTTTCCACCAAATAAAATACGTCTGGAGCTGCAAAAGCTATTTGATATCACAGCTTTATATATAGTTGTATTATACAAAAACTATAGTTTGTTGTATTTATGAAAATGTGGAACAAGAATAAAGACAATGCTTGACATTTTATTGCTATTTTACCTGTTATAACAATATCAAACTCTTATGAAGAGGAGGAAAAAAAACTGCAGCAGTACATTTTTTGGGTTTGCAAATTTCTCGCCACATATCAAGCATACAGGTAAGCCACCATCATTGGCAGTGAAAGCAAATGAATACGTCCACACAGAATTAAACAATTTTTCTTCCGTGACTTTTCTTATTTTGGATTTATCCATTGATAGTTTACCGAGGGCGGGGGTATGCAAATCATGATTAGCCACCTGCAGGGAAAGGCTCTTGATAGCTAAATAGGACGTAACGCACATTTTACAAAATATTAAAACATTTTTTTATTTTCAGTGACACAGTATCACCTCAAACTCCAAGACAAGAGATGTTCCCTTTGAAAGCTTGTCCACTGGGTAAAATATACAGAAAATAAAAAATAAGTAATTTATTTCCATGTTATTTTTTGTCAAAGCCTCACGACCACACTACTCAGTTTCCATATTAAAACGCATATGTTTTGCTACGTTCACACTGAGCGGCCACACTACGCCGGAGTTTCTGAGCACCGAAAAGTGAGGTGTTTGAAAGCTCGGGGGTTACCTCATCGTGTGGACGCTCGTAAACGCATAAGTTTAGAAATTATGACGTAGTCGCCCACGATAGGTACTTGATTGGTTCTTAGCAGTCACAACGTGTCCTTCCCTCATTCGTCACACCCCTATCATGTGACCCGTACCCGTAAATTCACAAACAATAGTATTGATTACCGATCGACTACCAGGTTAATTTAACATGGTCAACTGATTACAGGCGTTGTTACCTTGTCATCTTTACTAGCAGTTGTTCCGTTAAAGGCTGCATTATGGCGGAGGAAGCAGCTGTTATTGGAGCGATTAGTGAGCGGCGTGACCAGTGGTGTTATCAGCCCTACGGAGCGGACATCTGAAGTCACGCGGTTAGCGCTTTGACAACCAATCAGTGTACGTGAATAGTCATGTGATATTTGTTTTCAGGCGTTTTAGTCTGGACAGAGATCATTTTGAAAACGATCCTCAAACACCATGTTATGATCGCTTTTGTTTGTTAAATCTCTGTTTTAAAACAAAAACGGAGTAGTGTGGATGTAGACTCAGGGAGCCGCAACAGAGGGGCTGAAGAGCCGCGGGTTGCCGACCCCTGGCTCAAGGCAACAAAAGTACTTGGTTCGGAAAATATTGTGGTTTGGGTTGAAATAAGTACCCTTAACTACTACACTAAACAAACGCAGTGTATGTACTACGTGTCAAAAGGAAGGTAGAATAAGCCAACATTGACTTGTCACAGACATTAACAGTGGTCTCCTGAGTGAAAGTCCTGTGTTTGTTTGACCCACCCACAGATTCCGAACTTCTCCCTGCACGGCCTCTCTCGCTCATTTTATACTACATCAGTTGCTCTGACCGTCTGATAATGATGTGGATGGGTTTACATTGGAGTTAGTTGAAAGCCCGGGGCATCTCATATCGATGCTAAAGGGTGCCTTGGAACGTTGGCATCAGTCGGCAAAGGGCTTTGTCAAAGTGGTGGTATTCGTTGAGGTGGATAACTGTTAGTATGTTTTCTAAGGTTTTACAGTTGTGTGTGTTTGAAGTTAAGGTAACTGGACTGAATGTTTCAAGGATGGATCGAAATTAAAAACAAGTTTACAAAGCTCTGCAAAAAATTCCTACTCTGCTTAATACACAGGACCATCGGATTCTGCCAGTCTTTCACCTAAACCTCCTTAACACCGGGTAACCGGAGTGATGGCTGCAGGCTGTAACGGGTGTGGTAAAGACCCAGAAGCAGTACGACGGACACACGGAATAGTTGGAACGAAACTTTAGTCCAAGCAGAACACACAACAGGCAAACAGTCTTGGATGTAGAACGTGTAGAAATCCACTCGGTGGAACGCCAAGCCGTCAGTGGATAAGGCAGACATAAACCAAAGGAAGCAGAATCTCGTGGTCGGGGACAGAAGGCTGAGTCGCTTAACAGGGCAGAGGCAAGGCGGAGAAGTCCAAACCGGCAGGGTCGGCAACGGGAAAACAGTCGGAGGGTAAACGCGGGAAAGTCTGGCATAATGCGGAAAACGATCTGGCAGTGAGTGTGTGTGAGACTGGGGTCTAAATTGTAGGTGCAGCAGAGTGAGCAGGTGAGAGTGATGAGCTGATGAGGTGGGTGTGACTAACAGGTGCACTGAATGAGCTGATGAGGTGAGTGAGAGATAGAGCGACAGGAGAGAAGGGGCAGAGCTGTGACACAGGCATCAACTTCCTTTAAACGAAACTGGCCACAATCTGCAGCTCCATATTTTATAATACAATACAGGTAGATGTATGACTGGGATGTGCAACATCATGTGATAGAGATTGTTTGGGTTCTAAACTAAACTTTCTGTCCCAAGGCCCAGACAACAATACGTTTACTCTGAGGAAAGCTCCTAAACTGTGGGGGGGGCTTTTTGGCAAAGTCCCCACACAATTGGCAGGGTGCATAGAGCAGCGACTAACCATCAATTTGTGGAGGTAAAGAGATAAAAAACAAAAGCTCTGTGAAGAGAAATAACTGACAGCTGCTGAAAATGAGGACAGACATTAAGGACATCGGATACATGATGTGTCAATAATTATATGTCGGATAAAACACCACAAACTGGTATTCAGCCCGTATTCTTTTTCTTTTCAGTTCTGGCTGTTGTCAGTTGTACATTTCTTCTTCATTGCATGTGGCAATAGACATTCTATGACCGTAACACCTGGCTTTGACATTATCACTCTACGACCGAAACACTCAAAAATGGGGGGACAAAGAATTGTGTTGTCCCCCGTATTCCAGCGACAGTGAAAGAACCGAAAAACATCTTGTAGCCATGTTTCCTACATTTATTTCTCTCCATCACTCACTCAAGCACTCAGCAGCCATATTGCCCAGCAGCTCCACTCTTTCATCTGTCTCTCAAATCAATAGGCCACATTGGGGACAACACTGGAGGAGAAAATCGAGTGCAAGTCATTTCCCCAAGCTCTGTTCTTTCTTGTACTCATATTGGCTTTCTATTAGTGTCTCTACCATGTGTGTGTATGTGTGTATGTCTGTTTTAAGGTGTGACAGCAAGATAGAGATGCTGTAGAGTCTCCATGTTAAATACTGTAAATGAAAGGTTTCACATTCCTCCTTCTCTCTGAGCTTCTCTTCTTCAAACTTTATTTCTTGTCCATTTTTTTCTGTACATCTTTCTCCTCCTTCATACTTTCTTTAGATTATCCACGCCCTTATTTCTTTCCTTTTCAAGCTGGACCATTCCACTTTATCTCCTTGAATACAGCCCTGCCTCTATTCTCCAGCTTCTCTCGCTTTTTACTCTCTTCTGTTTCTACCATATTTCCCTTTCCTTGTTTCTTCTCTTCTCCTCTTTCTTAGTTGTCCTTTATTTTTCTCTTCCTGTTCTTCTATTTCTTCCGTATACCCATTTGTTTTTCTCTCGTCCCATCCTTTCTCTCTTCCTCCATTACTCTATCTATGTTCTCCTCATCAGTCCTCTCACCTCTTTTTCTCTGTCTCCATCTTCCTGTCTCTCCCATGATTTCAGACATTGCATCACTTCTGTCTGTCCTTTGTCTCAATCATTTATTTATGTCCCCCCTGTCCTGCCTCTGTACGCGCTTTCTCTTCATTCCTTCTCTCCTGCACATCCATCCCTCTATTTCTGTTTATCTGTACGGAACAAATTCATCGTTCCTACAGTGTGGTGTCTTCATTATATGAGATACTGATTGCCAGGCGAGCTCCATGTGTGTGTATGTTTCTTTCTGATGGATTATGTTACTCTAATTGTTGCTGATGACAATGCATTTTAAAATAAAATTGCATATGAATTTTGGCCTAAACATTCAACACAAGCTCATAATTAAAAAAAATCTCAATCCTAAAATCCTGGACACCTTTTAAGATATTTAGGTGAGGTTATGAGCAGTTAAACTGTCTAAATAGTTTTAGAGGCCTGGAAACTCTCCAGTAATTCACAGGAAAAACACATCTCCTTCAACCTCAGTGAGAAACGTTGAGACATAAGGTTAAAAAACAGCTTAGCAAGCTTAGTCCCAAGCTGCAGAGTTATTCTTCTAATATCCTGTGACTGATCGAAGAGGGTCACAATTTATTTACAAGACCTTATTTAATTTTTGTGCTTGTAATTTGTACATTCCTAAATGAGGAGATACACTTATGACTTCTGTAAATAAAAATATATTCATTCAATGTTAAATAATATGAGCTATACTTGTAAGCTTATATTGTGGAGTTGTGAGGTCACTGTAAGTAGGTCAAAAAACTCAGAATAGGGCATTCCGTCGCCTGTTCGCACGATAGAAACAGATACAGTGGCCCTGAAAGAAACACTTGCTTAAACCACCAGATTAGGGCAGAAACTGCCATCTTAGAGTAGGAGAAGAGTTCTCTTTATCTATTCACACAGAGACTTCAAAATAGCTTCGAACTGCACCCTTTTCCGGCACCTTAAGTGTTAACAATATGCAGACACACTGACGTTCCAGAGAAGGCGGTCCCGGAACTGAGCCAGTGTGGGTGAAGTTGCCCAGAGCTCCATCAGGTCATCTGAACGCTAAAAAACAGATCCACCTCCTACTTTGTATTCAACCAATAGGCTTCCATCAGAAGAACCTTTAACACACATGCGCACTCTGTCTAAGCATCTTTTAGCTTTTCATTCGCTCCTACAGAGTGAACTTTTCTAGGTCCGTGCACGTTTAACTGCTGGACATAATACTTCTGTTACAAATAAACCTTATTGCTTGAATTGAGCTAAACGCCTCGACCTAAGTCTGTTCACCTGAGTTTTCTCCTCAACATGAGTTTTATTCTCAACATGGTAGCAGAGTTTGGCTTTAACGATCAGTAGGAGATACATCTCGTGACGGACTTTTTCTTCTGTCCACAGACAAAACAACAGGTGTTTTCCCGAGAGGCTGGGGATTCCGGCTGCCGACCGGAGCAATTCTTATCACCTCGGGAAACTGATCAAAGCAGCTGCAATCGAAAGGTAAGCAGAGCCTATTCAAATGAATTCTGCAGAATTGTCTATAGGTACTAAATTGAATTGATCGGGAGTACCGGGTTGTGAGTAATGAATTGCATTGACTAAATTTCTAAAGATAAACTACGTAGCATTGTGACAGAATTGTTGTGCCAGCAGTGGGGTTTTTTAGTATAGAATGTACATGTGTGTGAGTGGGTCTAACAGAAATTGATGATTGTGAAATTGCATAGGCTGACATTGTGTTCACCGCGTAAGTTTTGACAAGCTGTTTGGAGGTTACACAGCTGTGGCGAAAGCTTCGGTTCGCTGACCAATGACGGTCTGAAAGACTGAATACCGGGCCACACTGTTGATTTATGCGAAGTAGCAAGCTGATGTTTGGATCAAGTATATAGAAATTGTTGTTGAAATACGCTGATGTGAAAGTAGTGTGTCTGGAGACTGCAAAACGCCATTTCCTTAGGGACCACGTTCATGCATGTTGTACACTATAAAACGAAGATCCATCCAGAGAATTTGAATTGAGAAAAATAAATTGATGAGGTTGAATTGATGAGGTTTGTGTACCAGTATTGCAGAAGTGGCAGTGTATGGGTTTGAATGCAGCATAGATGTACTCTGGGAAGACATCGATTCAATTGTAGCACAAGATATCGCCACTTTCTTCGGAACTGTGTGCCTACAAGGCGTACACTGTAAACAATAAGATCAATAGATCTTCCAGACATGGTCTGTGTGCGATTATTTGTGGAATACGGCTGTGTGTGGTCGATAGAGTACTGGGTAATGTCTCAGGGAGACACAGGTCCGAATTCAGAGAATGCACAATATATCGCCATTTCCTAAGGGACCGAGTTCATACGAAGGCATACACTGGAAAATGCAGATCGGCAGAGATCTCTTCCAGACGTGGTTTGTGTATGAATAATTCGTAGAACTCGGCAGTGTATGGTTGATTGCGTGCAACATAATGTCTCAGGGAGACATAGACTCAAATTGTAATTGTAAAACTGTGGCAACATAATGTCTCAGGGAGACATAGACTCAAATTGTAATTGTAAAACTGCGGCAGTGTATGGTTTCAATTTGGTATGGATGAGTGATTGCGTGAAGCGTACATGTGTGAGAGACAGCTGAGATTTGGAGTTGAAGTGTTGCACAGGTTCGTGTGCTTTTCAGTGATTGACGGTCAGTGGAGCAGCGAACAAGCATGAGACACAAGCTTTGCACTCACCACAGAAACACAAAACACTAGGATAGACTGAGGGAAGCTGAGGGTTAATATACGTGTCAGTTTTACTGGTAGAGTTAGAAAGATTACAGATTTATTGGAAATTTTGTTCCTTAGGGACCGAAACAAATTTAGGAGCGAAAACAGAGCAGGCAGACAGTCAGGCAGAGACACTGAAAAAGGGAGTGAAAATTGTAGATATGCACCAGGTGCAGCTCTAGGGAGTGTGAGAGATTGTAGCTAGGGACAGTTCGAGTCTCATTCAAGGTCGCAAGGCAGAAGAAAATTTGGAAGAAGCTTTGGCTCCCTCTGTTGGCACTTCAGGAACTGCAGAAGAAAATTTGGGAGAAGCTTTGGCTCCCTCTGTTGGCACTTCAGGAACTGCAAGAAGAACATTTGACAGGAGCTTTGGCTCCCTCTGGTGGCACTTCAGGAACTGCAAGAAGAACATTTGACAAGAGCTTTGGCTCCATCTGGTGGACATTCGAGAGTACTGCATCCAAAAATTTTGAATACATTTTTTATATATATATATATATATATATATATATATATATTTGAAATTTGAAAAATTGAAAGTTGAAAAAAGAAAAGAAAATGAAATTCGAATAAACTTGAATTGAATTGAGAAAAAAAAAAAAGAAAACTTTATTTGAAAAAGAAGAACACAAGAAGACATGGCTGGAGCTGGGGCTCCATCTGGTGGCTATTCAGGAGAACTGCGTGCAAAACTGGAAAAAGCAGTCAGACACAGGAGGCAAGACTGCATGGAAAAGAGACAAGATTCATTGGGATAACTGCATGAAACGATGGACAGAGGGGTGGTGGAAGGCGGCTAGTCCACTACCTCCGTCGTTCAACAACCTCCTGCTCTTTACCAACGATTTGACAAAACGAGTGGCTCAAGCACAGACTGCAGAGAGAAATCAAACGACCGAACCGAGCGATGGGGGTTCGCTAACCCACTGAAGCAAGCCCGCAAAGACAGAGAAGAGGAACAGCGAGTGGCAATGATGGCACTAGGAACGGCCATGACGGATCAGATGCAGGTGGACATGTCGTCCGGAAAAGAAAAAACCAGGCCCCATCTGTCACTCGACATCACCCCCCTTGACATTACCCCCCTCGACATCACCCCTACCACTCAAGCCCCGGTAGGTCTGGAAAAGACTGCACAGGAACCGGGCCAGGCATCTCTGGCCTCGGCAAGAGATGCCTGTTGAGGCCCCCGCCCTCAACTGGCCTGTCTCCAGCACTTCCTCCGGTTCCTCCCCCCCAGTATCACCTTCGGTCCCATGGCCCGCCCCCCAAAGGAGAAACAGAAGAGATTGATGCCGGTGAATATCCCCTGAGAGCAGCCCCCACTCTCGCGCACCCACTGCGTGTTCAATTTGTGCCTTTTGAGTTTGCAGACATGACCAGCATGGTACAACAGCTCCCATCCCTCCACGCGGGAGCCAATCCATGGATTGAGCTCATGGAATCTTTGACTGCTGGCCACCAGCTGGCAGTGGGCGACCTGAGAGCACTTCTCTCCCACTGTCTGGACCCAACCCAGTGTACTGCCCTACTATACATGGCAGGCGCTGGTGTGGCACCAGATGCCGACCCCTTTGATCGATATCGTACAGCGTTGTGGCAGGAGCTCAGAACTAACTAAGTTCCCCACTCCGGTGAACCAAGGCGCAGTGGCAGCATTCATCTGGGCCCCGGCAGAGCCCCCGCCCCTGTACTTGGCCAGAGCAGAACGGGTGTGGCGCCAGGCCTTCAGAGAGCCACATGATGCAAGCATTACCACAGTGGCACTATGGCGTACAATGGTAAAACGAGGCCTCCCTGATGGACCTCGCCGGTGCATGGACGCAGTGGTTGGCCTAGAAGAAATGACACAAGACATGTGGAACGCCCAGCTCCGACATTACCTCTCTAAGCACATTCAAACTGAGGCGGGTAGTGACACAGAAATTAAGGCCCTGCAGAAGGCCCTACTCAAGAAACAACTCAAAGAACAAGATGCGGCTGAGGCAACCAAGAAATCTAAGGCTAAACAGCAACAACGGCTGGTAGTCCAACCTGCACCGGCTCCACCTCCAACGGCACCTACTCCCTCTGTCCCACTGGAGGTCATGATGGCTATGATATCAGCAGGCGGTGAACAGTCACGCCCATGGGTCCCACAGGGCCAATGGGGTGGAAGAGGAGGAGCCAGAAGAAGAGGAGCACCTGGAGGCAGAGGAGCATCCTATTTCTGCTACAACTGTGGGAAACCGGGACACTTCGCAAGACACTGCAGGGCAGCACCGCAGCAAACACAGAGAGGAAGAGGACAATACTCCAGAGGAGGAGGCGGACATGGCTATGACGGACAAAGACCACAGCAAGGGGCCCATCAGGCTCCTTGGGACGAGGGACATGGTCCCCAAGGCGGGGCCCATGCCACACAGGCAAGTAGCCAACAACAATGGCCTGGAGGATACAACAGCCCTCCCTATTGACATGCCCCTCTCCCCATCACATTTCAAGATGCAACCCTCATGCACAGCTTTCTCTCTGCTCCAAACTGCCCAGTCAACCTGCTAGGACGCGATCTGATGACTCGCCTCAATCTGATCATCTGGATGAACCAAGACGGTGTCCATGTCTCGTCCAACCCACCAACTAGTACGTTGTCCATGCCAGTACGCATTCTCTCACTTGCTCCCGTTACAGAGACGGTGTCCCCCACAGACGAAGAGGTTTTCTGGCTACGCTGTCTCCAAACTGGCCCCCAGACCCCTGCCATCCAATATTGGTTCAACATTCTCAAACCAAAAATCACTCAGCTTTTCCCATACAAAACTCCCCTGGACCACGTCCATTGCACTCTAAATGTCACACATGCACAGGGTCACCATCTTGCAACATCCGCAACCGCTCACTGTTGCCGCTCTCCTCTCATTTCTGGGCTTAACCGGCTACTCACGAGCCCATATCCCAGACTACACCAACCACACCACCATTCTCAGAGAGATGTTGAAGGAAGTGGGCACCAGAAATCTTACTGCCAACCTCACATGGACAGCAGAGGGTGAAACAGCCTTCTCCCACTTGAAGCAAGCACTTGCACATGCCGCCGCACTCATGTCCCCAGACTACTCCCTACCGTTTCACCTTGATGTTTCCGAAAGAGACAGCCTACTCAATGCTGTACTCTTTCAGAAAAAGGGGGGTGAAAGAGAGGTACTGATGTATCATTCATCAAAACTTGATGCTGTGGAAAATGGTCAATCCACATGCGCAAGATATGTTGCAGCAGTGGCAAAAGCAATTGAAAAAACTTCTCATATTGTCATGGGCCATCCACTGGAAGTACACACGCACCATGGCGTGGCGACATTCCTGATGAGTAAAGAATTCACGTTCAGTGCCGCAAGGAAAACAAAGATTCAACACACTTGCACCATACCACACATCACCTTTGTGCCAGCCACAAGAAATATGTCGGCTAACTTCACGGATGGACAACCACGTGTGCGAGGAAGTTGCAGTACAAGAAAACAAATTGAGACCGGATCTCCAAAACACTCCCCACCTCACAGCTGAAGCCTGGCTGTACACGGATGGTTGCTGCTACAAAGGAGAAGAAGGGAACATTGCATCCTATGCAGTGATCGAACAGAAGAGTGATGGCTATCACCAAACAGTGGAGTCAGGGACACTGCCACAACCCGCTTCAGCACAACGAGCGGAAGTGGAAGCACTGATTCAGGCTCTGAAGTGGAGCACGGACAAAATTGTAAATATCTTCACAGATTCGGCTTACGCCCATGGAGCGGCCCACATCGATGGCCCTGTATGGCGAAGACGGAACTTCACCACTTCAAATGACCACCCCATAAAACACGAAGCAGCTATGAGAAGGCTGGTAGAAGCAATCCAACTACCAAAGGGGGTGGCCATCATGAAATGCAAAGGACATGACACAATCGGATCACGAATCAGCGCCGGTAATGACGTGGCAGACAGAGCAGCAAAGAAAACGGGAGGCTACACACCTCGCCAAATGGTTGTGAAGCCAACATCCGGCCCACCTGAGCTTACCATCGAACACATCAAAGATCATCAAAAGAAAGCAGGACCTTATGAATGGTCCGAATGGACACGAAAAGGAGCCTCAAAAGACAAAGAAGGTCTGTGGAGAGCCCACGACGGCAGAGTGGTTGCCTCAGCAAAACTGTGTGCAGCACTCCTACCAGGGGCCCACGGACCTACGCACGAGGGAAAGAAACGGACATTGGAAAATTTAAAACAACTATGGTGGCATCCGCACATGGAAGCGATATCTTTCCTCTTCTGCGATGAATGTCAAATTTGTGGAAATCACAACCCAAGAAAACCATTCAAGACACCGATGGGATCTTATCCCGTGCCCTCAGCCTGTTTCCAAGACATCAGCATAGATTATACAGAT
This sequence comes from Melanostigma gelatinosum, assembly GCF_949748355.1. NCBI lineage: Eukaryota > Metazoa > Chordata > Actinopteri > Perciformes > Zoarcidae > Melanostigma > Melanostigma gelatinosum. Next base: position 11,821,996 of record NC_136644.1, on the reverse strand, counting down.
ATGACCAGAGAACAGAGTGCAGGGAAAGAGGTACATCTTGGTAATGGTAGACAGATTTTCAAGATGGGTGGAAGCAATTCCCACCAAGAGAGAAGACGCGCAGACAGTTGTAAAGTGGCTGCAGACAGAACTGATTCCCCGTTACGGAGTGCCGAGATGCATCCGCTCCGATAACTGATCACACTTTAGCAACACCATGCTCGCACAGGTAGAGCAATTTCTGGGAATCACACACCGATTCGGGTCAGTCTATCACCCGGAATCTCAGGGCCTGGTGGAACGAGCGAATCAGACCCTTAAGGCCAAAATTACCAAAGTTTGCGCGGGCTCCAAATTAACATGGGTTGAGGCCCTGCCCCTGGCCCGTATGGCCATGAGGTCCGGAAAAGGGGGAGAAACACATCTCTCCCCACACGAGATCTGGCCGGCCGATGCCAGGTCCACCCAGAGATGGAGGTCATATGCCACCTCTGGATGTACAGCAGATTGAAATGTCTGATGATATGAGTGCCCTAACTTCTCTTGCTGAAGCTCTCTCCAAGCAGATCGAGAGGACTCGAGCAGTACCTGAAGCAGCGGCAGCTGGAAAGCAGATACAAGTAGGTGATTGGGTCAGGGTCAAGGCTCACAAGCGCAAGTGGACTGACCCCAGGTGGACTGGGCCGTACGAGGTGAAGGAGGTTACTTCACACTCGGTCCAGGTCAAGGGAAAATCAGGCGCCCCTTGGCACCACCTGACACACTGTGTCCCAGCACCGGTACCAACCAGAACACTGGGAGAAATTCGCACTAATTTGGAAAATGCATCGGGAACTTAGACGCTGTCTAGGGGACCCTTATGCAAACCCCGCCGACCGAGGTCAGCAGCGCTTCACCTGGAAAGGGGTGGGATGTGGGAAGAAAACTATAATGGGCGTGGTTATGGGCATACTAGTTGCCCTCTTGATCTGGGGACTAGAAACCAAGTATCAGACACACCAGCACCCATCTAATTCAACTGCCCCTTTTCCCTCTCCATCCCCGAATCAGACACACACCCGAACTAGACATAGCACCCCACCAGCTTCCGATCCAGACAATTCAGATGATAGGGACCTAAACATCGAGTTACAGCCATTGAATGAGTAGTTCCAAGTTTAAGAAGTTCACACCTAGCAGGTGTGAAAAGGGGGATTTGTAAATAAAAATATATTCATTCAATGTTAAATAATATGAGCTATACTTGTAAGCTTATATTGCGGAGTTGTGAGGTCACTGTAAGTAGGTCAAAAAACTCTGAATAGGGCCTGTTCGCACGATAGAAACAGATACAGTGGCCCTGAAAGAAACACTTGCTTAAACCACCAGATTAGGGCAGAAACTGCCATTTTAGAGTCGGAGAAGAGTTCTCTTTATCTATTCACACAGAGACTTCGAAATAGCTTAGAACTGCACCCTTTTCCGGCACCTCAAGTGTTAACAATATGCAGACACACTGACGTTCCAGAGAAGGCGGTCCCGGAACTGAGCCAGTGTGGGTGAAGTTGCCCAGAGCTCCATCAGGTCATCTGAACGCTAAAAAACAGATCCACCTCCTACTTTGTATTCAACCAATAGGCTTCCATCAGAAGAACCTTTAAGACACATGCGCACTCTGTCTAAGCGCCTTTTAGCTTTTCATTGGCTCCTATAGAGTGAACTTTTCTAGGTCCGTGCACGTTTAACTGCTGGACATAATACTTCTGTTACAAATAAACCTTATTGCTTGAATTGAGCTAAACGCCTCGACCTAAGTCTGTTCACCTGAGTTTTCTCCTCAACATGAGTTTTATTCTCAACACTTCTGGTGACTAGTAGTTCTCTTGAATAACTATGTTGAATACACTTATTGTAAGTCACTTTGGATAAAAGCGTCTGCTAAATGACTGTAATGTAATGTAAATGAATGAGTTTGATCAAATAACCAGACAGTAAGCCTGTGGCCAAGGAGTATTCACTGGAATAGTGGGGGGTGCACAGAGGCCCGGCAGCTCGATTTGTTCTGGGGCCCCCTAACAGCTTAATCCGGCCATGTCATGTGGTGACAAACGGTCTGTTACTGACGTGAACTGTCTAACACAGTGAAAGACAAGCATCAATATAAATCATACAACAGGTTACATGTTGGCCTTCCTCCTGTCCCTGAACACACAAGAGATGGATCACCTCTGCTGCTTTTTCTAAAAAATATACAAACTTGTTCTTATGATTGGTGAAAAGGTCATGTATGTCTGTGAAGTCATCGTGTGGCCTGTTGCAGCTCAGAGAGCACATTTCAGTTTTAACTGTTCCAACACCCAGAGGAAACCAAAAGCCACACACACACACACACACACACCTTACACGTGTATATAATATATCTTTAACAATGTAAAGGCCACTACGTAGTCCTGCTGTTCACTTGTGTGTGTGTGTGTGTGTGTGTGTGTGTGTGTGTGTGTGTGTGTGTGTGTGTGTGTGTATGTGTGTGAGTGCAGAGATGACACTTTTATGACAAGTCATAAAACAAAGCCATAGCCCCAGGAGAGGTCATTTGGCTGGACGTGGCTGCAAGTCGCACACTCTCACAAACACACACAGTGGGAGTCAACCTTAGTGGTGGTCTTTACATCAAGGGGCAGAAGACACAGGGAGAAAAGAGAAATAACTAGTGCAGAGAGATGGAAGTAACAAATGATTACTTCCTTTATTTCTAGGGTCTTTTCTTTTCTTTCTCTACTTTTGTTCGAGAGTTCTTCATTCGAAATGAGCCACAAGTCCTTGCTGTGGCAGTTCCAAGGGGTGGGAAAAAATGTCTTGCCAACCCAGCTGCCACCCCAGTTTTGGATCTTTTAATTAAAATATATACATGAAAAGTCATGACGTGTTGGAAATTTACAAGAATGAAACTCCGTTATCTGAGTGCAAGTGAATGCAGAGATGAAGTTCCCTGTACCTACTCCACAGCGTGTTACAAGGAGCTGTGAGGATATTTGGAACAAACCGATTGCCCACAGCTGCTGCAAGCCATCCTACCAGCTTTCTGTGCAGCCTCTCCCGGTCCCGGTCGCTTTTTTCCTGTTAAATGTGTGTGTATTGTTGCCAACTTCCACCAGCAGAAATACAGAAATGGCTGCAGATGGATATTGGCAGATTGTTTTGTTGAAGCATGTTTTGTTTTGCCAACTCTACTCATATTGCAGACAAACATGTCAAAAATCCAAAAGCAGACAGTTTGAAAGGCACTAAACTCACTCACTTCAAACCCCCCCAAAAAAGCCACACAAGTCAGCAGTGCAGTGACAGCTCATTCAAAGCTCAGTATATGACAACAGATTTAGATTACTTTTAAAATAACATGTTAAAAAACGTAAATTAACATATCTTTTGTTGAAATGTTATAGCCACATGTAAGGCTTATGTACAGTGTTGGAAAATATGTCTGAATAGAGTCTGACAAGAATTATTGATTTTTAATATCACCTTTTGATATTCCTGTTGAATACTTTTCTCATGTGCCACAATAATGTATCATTTTGAGTTCAAATATCTTCATTTTATCATCAATATGTGATTGTTTGAAGGCAGCAATTTGAAATGTACATTATCTGCGTTACTAAGTATGATTAGTATGAGTTTTTTGCTGTGCTCGTGGCGGGACCCAACAATCCATAGTCTCTCCTGTTTAGCAGTCTGACGAGAGGAAAAACTCCTACAGTCAATTTCTCCTTCATTGGTGTAAAATGTGTTTATAATGCATTTATATATCTGAATGTGAGTGTTTCTAGCATGTGTGGGATTTAAATATTATTATTTTTTTACTTTTTATTTATTTTATTTATATGGGATTTTACAGCGAGCTTCAATCATACAAATCTTATTTACATACAATTTCTTAATAATTACGAGTGACAATCTGCTGATTTTGTGTGTGTGTGTGTATCCATGTATACATATAGCCATGTCTGATTTCTCTTTCCATTTCCCTGGGTGTGGGGTTGTTGGATAGAACGTGTGAAGTAACTCACTGTGTCAAAGCCTGAAAACCTGATCCTGTGAGTCACATGGCGTTATTGAATAAATGGGAGAACGAGTTCAGATAGATAAGATAAGATTGAACTATATGTATCCAGAGGGAAACTGCTTTGCCGCAGATACAGTACAAAGTAAGAAAGAGAATATATAAAATAACAATAACCACAAGGTACAAATCCCATATATATATATATATATATATATATATATATATATAATGCCAAAAACAACAGTATAGATCATAAATATAAAGGTGAGGTTAGCGGTAGGGATCGGTCTAGGTCGGTTGGACAGAGATGTATGCACAGTATCAAATGTGCAGTATAGGGGATCCTAAGTGTATTTGGTTAACCCATGATGTTCATGATTATTTATGTTCATGATGCTTCACCTAATGTCCCATCATTGCACATTATATGCCATTATGTCGCGTCAGTCAGTTGTAATGAGTTGAGATGTAATGGATAATGGATGAATATAACAGCTTCTGTTCCCGCTTGGAAACTGCTGTCTGAATCAAGATGAAGCTGCGAAAATATTCTAAATATAGCGTACACTTAAACTGACATCGATTTTTTCCGGTGTGTAAAATATGTTGAGCGGCTGCCCCCGTCTACAGCAGTACACTGCTTTGCTACTGTGCTGGTACTAGTCTGTTTCTCCAAACTGGGTGCGTGCCGACCGCCATCTAAATAAGTAATACTGACTATGGAGAAGTACGTCAGACACCCACACTTCAAAACACCTAAACGTTCCCTTTAAAGACCATTATTACCGTCATATAAGCACATAGCACAGCTTTCACCAGCAGATTGGATCTCCATTAATTATGTGGTGATCCATGTTCTCTGATCCTTGTCAATACGGGTGACCCTGTTTCAGACTCCCATTACCATAAACCATCCATACATCCCTGCAGGGTGAGCATTGCTTTTAAAGGTAGTGAGAGTAGCTGATTTCCCGGTACCTACTCCAATGATGTAATCCTAAAGATAACCAAATCAAATCAATGTTGTTGTCCTAGCCAGCGATGCTCGAATGAGGTGTGTGTGTGTATGTGTGTGTGTCTGAATAATTGAGGGTATCCAGAGCCGGACAGGGGTCAGAGATTGATACTACAGTAACGGCTTCAGGGCCCAGATCGGGTTTAAGGGAATCCAGATTGTATGTCCCAGCTGAAAAATGTGTTGTTGAGTCAGGTTATAACAACAAAGACAACCACACATCTACAAAACAAAAACAACTGATGGAATGAGGTCATGTTTAGCATTTAAAGTCTCCTAAAGTGACACTTTTTTTTGACCCATCCAACACGATAAATGAGCCTTGGTATCCGACAGCGAGGAGCACTCACGAAGCAGCATTATTTGACATGTTGCAAGTGAGAAAGGGTTAAGTGAACACAGGACTTTCACCCAAGAGGCCAATGTTCGTGTACTGTGTGAAACCAAAAATCAACGGTGACAGTTTGTCACGTCAGTCAGTCTTCTGTCAGTCACATGAGTCACGTAAGTCTTTAGTGTTCTGTGCGGTAGGTTTTCGCCTGCCTGTCAACATCCAGCACCTTCTTGCGGAAAGTATACGTGAGTCATTCCAGTTAACATCAACCACGCTCTTTTCCTAGACTAACTAAGTGCTATAGTTGCCTAAACCTTAATCTCCTGTGAGGATGAGTTTATTTTGAAAAGAAACTGAAACGCCGTCTCTGACACGTCCAAAACTGATAGAGGTAGCTAGAGAGTCATAGATTGAAGCCAACGGCCGCTGACCACGCGTTGGTATTTGATGAGTTGGGGTGAGAATGTGCTGAATGGCCTGACTGAGGATGGTGAACAAGACACTTCAGTGCATGTATGACTTTTTACAAACTGCTTTATGGTGAATGCAGGGTTTTTATAGTCTTTCACATTCATTTCAAATGGAGGTCAAATATAAGGACTGCATCTCAGAATGTGTGCAAACTGATCAGTTTGTTTGTTTTTTGTTTGAATAATAATCTCAGTTACTTTCCCTCTTTTTACAACTGAAGCACTTAAATAACTTGTACGTGAAGTAACATCACACCTTTCTCCTCTTGTGTGTGTGTTCTCCTGGGTTGGGCAAGGCTAACAAGGTTTAGGGTTTCAGGGTTTCAGATCATTACAGATCATTTAGACATTCATCACTGATATTACAGTGTGTGTGTGTGAGCATGAGTACAGCATTACTCCATAATGTCCATGTAATAAAGGCGTGTAATGCTGTGTTTGTGTGTGTGTGTGTAATGATGCACAGCTGACAGTCTGTGCAGTAATACTGAAGCAAGCAACAATCACAAAGCTTTTACCCACAAAGACAGACAGAGACAGAGGAGGAAAAAGAAAAGAAACAGATAGAGGGTTGAAGAGAGATGAGAGCAAATGGCACTCAGAAAGAAAGAGAGATAAAAAACAAAGTTAGAGTGGGTGTGAAAGAGGAAGAAGACAGTGGGCGAAAACATGAAAGGGAGAACAAATAGATTAAGAGAAATAATTAAGAAAAATGACGGAAAAGGGTTTGAGAACATGATGAAAAAAGAGAGCGAGCAAGAACGAGAGACAAAGAGACAGAGAGAGAGTGTCCTTAATGACCACTTTAGTAGTTTGGAGGCGGTAATTTGGTTAGCCTCCGGGCTGCAGGTCATGTAACACTATCCGCGCCAAAGCAGATGATGGTTTAGATGCGTGTGCGCATTTGCATGAGTGTGTGCAAGAGCATGCGCGTGTTTGTAAGCCAATCACGATGTAGCCTGAATCACTTCTCTGTAGGAGTCTTGTGGAAATTGCTGCCTAAATGAAATTATGTTGTAATTTAAAAACTATTTATCAAAGACAGTTTGGTGTCACTCCCATTGGAGCCATTAGGCTCCTCTCACACTCCCAGAAGCCAGGAAGACTTCCAGTTCTGAGAACAACAGCAGCATCAGTGAGGAGGGGTTAAGCTGAGCAAAATGTGAAAAAGAAAAGCTTCAGTTGTACCACTGGAGAGCTCTGGAAATTGTTAACTGTATACATTGACTATTGTAGTGTCAACAATACTGTCCCTGTGGGGAAAGTTGGATATGGCACTTGAAGAATCAGACAGTAAAACAGGACATTAAGCACTAACAATGGAATAACTATTTTCCAAATTCAGTCCCAAAGCACAAACACCCGAGGAGAACATGATGAAAAGAAATGAAATGAAAGCGTTAAAACAGAGCAGCTGAATTAAATGTAATAATTATTTTTACAATTCATTCTCTGCATCTCCATATGTATGTCACTGTTTAGGCTTTGCCCCCTGTGTTCCTGTGTCTGTGTAGCTCCGCCCCTGGTCTCCTTCCGGCTCCCTCCTGTGTCTCTGTGTTTGAGTGTCTCCAGATTGCTTTCATCCACTTCACCTGTGCTCAATCACCTGCCCCTGGCTCTTTCCTCCGTCAACCCCACACTGCACTCATTCAACTCACCTGCCTGCAATCTACTCATCACCCAACACATATATACTCCCCTGCTTTCCCTGTTCTGGTGGTCAGATCGTCTTTGTTTGTTCGCCTGTGTGCTTCATGTTCCGGCTTTGCGCGTCCTCGTGTCTCCAGTGTTTTTCCCTCGTGTTGTCTCTCTGCGTTCCATAGTTGGTGACTTTGCCTTTTTTTTGTGACTTTGCCTTTTTACGATTTTTGTTCACTCCCGGTTGGAGGTGTTTTGAGTTCCTGTTTTTGACTGCTTGGTGCCCAGTAAAAATACCTTGCATTCTACCTAACCTCGTCTCCTGTGTCTGCGCTTGAGTCTCTGATCTGCCCCTCGGACGTGACAATGTAAGGCAACGATCATTGAATTGGCATGCATTCCTGAACAAGATGGACCACTGCAGACAGCTGTTTCACTCAGGTTACCTGCCAGTTTTCGAGTTTTTGGACAGGCGATTCTGTGCAGTGATGAGTGAGTGTCGTGGTGAAGAGGAAGCTGAGCCGGAAGGCAAAGCTCCCGATTTACCAGTCCATCTCTGATCGTGGACAAAAAGCGGCCTAAATTAGTTTCCGTCGTAGGGTGGCTGGGCTCGGCCTTAGAGATAGAGGGAGTAGCTGCGGTGAGGTGGTTCGGGCGTCTGATCAGAATCCTACTGGATCCCTATAAGGCTTTTCTGGACACGTCCAACTGGTAACAGGCCTTTGGGTAGACCCAGAACATGCTGGAGAGATTGTACATTTCGTCTGGCCTGGTAACGCCTCAGGGTCCCCCAGCAAGAGCTAGAAAACGTTGCTGGGGAGATGGGTAGGAAATACCCTGCCAGGCCTGCTGCCCACACAGATGATTGATGGAGATTTGAAACAATGCCATTCTTTCTTGTACTGTTAGGTGTGCTAAAGGAGCTATAATGGATGATCTGGTTGATGTAACATAACGTGTAGCTGTTGTTAGCTCAAAGAGCTAAGATTAATGGAACACATTATGATATATTATGTGTCGTGTTATGGAATAGTTCTATGAATAGTGTCAAGAAGAGAAGAGTGTCAAAGTGTTTTCAAATCAATGTCAAATGAAACCGTCTTGATGAACGATCAAAGTTGTAATCGTCAATTTATTTGCTTGCAAGCAAAGAGAACACAGTCTCACAGATACATCACCGTCATCTGAAAGAGGTGCTCTGACGACAGTTAAATGCATGGACATTTATACTCAGCCAGCATGCTGTTATCTTTGTTCGCAAACAAGAATAAATAATGAGACAGAAGAGGAAAACAAGTCAAGGCAGATGTTTTCCTTTGAAGCATGATGTCCTGTCTTTACGATACCCTGAAGGCGCTTTATGGCCTGTTTACAAATCCCTTTGTTATCAGTTTGCCCCACAATCAAACCATGGAGACATCCAGCCAGTTGCTTCCTTTGATGTCACTGTGACCTGGTCAAAGAGTTAAGTCACAGTATTGCAGAGACGGAATAAACCTGTGAACCATCACACATAAATACCTAAAGAGGGTCATGCCCTTCCTCTAATGCTCATCAAGGAAATACTGTAATCAAGGCCTCTGTGTGTGTCCCCGTCTTTGAAGACAGAAACAATGCACAGGATAACAGATAACAAGACACCTGGCTTTAACCCTAAAGCATAAGACTCTGACATATTTTCCCATAACAGTCCTCCGTCATAGAATTGAAAACTGTACTGAATACTGTACTAGCAGTATGTACGGATTGGTCAAAATGTAGCATGCAGTATGCAAACACAACCAAAATCTATATTATCACAACAGTCGCCAAAAAGAGCAAGTTTTTACAATTATGTTTGCTATTTCATCGCTGAATTCATTTTCAGGAAATTGATGTGAGGACCTATTGATCAGTGACCATAATTGTATTTTCTTTGATCTTTCTGTCAATGCTGACCCCTTGTGTCTGAAACAAACATTCCACTTCTGCATTATTACTCAGAGTACAGCTGAGTACAGCAGTTCTCTATGCACTTCTGCTGTGATATTAACACAAATCTCAATGATGTTGAACTCTTGATACAGTCATTTAATGAACATTGCACCACTCTGCTGGATAAAGTGGCACCTCTTAAGGAAAGGACCAGGGCTACCTATAACACTTCTCCGTGGATGACAGACGCTGTCTGCAGCCTGAGATGGAAGTGTCTCAGGACAGAGCGGCTCTGGAAAGCCACTGGGCTAGAAGTGCATCGCTCATATCTCAAATACCTCAGTTTCTTTTAATACTGGAGTAAAGGAAGCTAGAACTGCTTATATTGCCAACCTAATCTCTTCCTCAAAGAGAAATCCCAAGATTCTGTTTGACACAATTAAGAGAATTGTTTCACCGTCTGTCTCTACATTACCATGCTGTTCTGTTGACGATTGTGTTGGGATCTGGCGGCAC
>NC_136644.1:11777088-11807088 GCF_949748355.1 Melanostigma gelatinosum | reverse complement strand
CTACTACTGCTACATCTTCTACTGCCATTACTACTACTACTACTACTACTGTGATATTAAATGCTACGACCAATACTACAGCTATTACGATGACTACTGACGTCTTCTACTACTTCTAATTACTAATACTTCTACAACTAATAATACTTATACAACTACAACTTATACTACTACGACAAAATATGACTACTACTAGTACTTATTCCAATGCTACTAATACTTCTACTAATAATACTTCTGCTAAAACTTATAGAACTACAAATATCACCACTGATGAATTTTTTTAAGCCACAGAAACTGTTCAAATATCAAAATGTTAAGCTCTTTCAGGAGAGGTGTGATATTACTTTTCATATTTGTAATCTTTAAACATTTTGAATTATTAAGCTTTTTGCAATTTGTTTTTGAATTGGATATCTATTTTCAGCAATGTTTTTGCGATTCATTTCAGTTTTCAGCATTCCAACACATTTTCAGCAGGAAATGCTTTTTCTAGTTAATAATTGTTACTTACATTAATAATTCTATTGATGTCAAGAATTCAATTTCTTAGATGCTGATAACCCAAACACGCCCCTCTACGTTCCCAACAATTGCAACAAATTCCTTATCTATTTTAATGATAAGGTAACAGGTATTAGGTCTGGCATTCAGCCTGGGATCTGTTCATCTACATGTAGCTCCTCGCAATCTCCTGCTGTTCTGGACACTTTCTAGCCTATCAGCCTTCAAGACCTGATGGACTTAATTCACAAAACAAAGCCATCATCTTGCCCTCTGGATATAATACCATCCTCTCTATTTAAGAAAGTTCTGCTAATTATTGGCCCTGCAGTAACATCTATTGTCAATTCCTCATTGTCTACAGGAATTGTCCCTTCCTATTTCAAACATGCCACTATCCAGCCCATATTAAAGAAACCAAACTTAGATCCAGCTTTGCCCATGAACTACAGGCCCATATCAAACTGCCTTTCCTGTCCAAAATTTTAGAGAAAGTGGTGGCCAAACAACTTACTGCTGCACTGGAGAGGCACAACATGTACGACAAGTTCCAGTCTGGGTTTCGTAAGCAACACTCTACTGAAACCGCTCTCCTGAGGGTTTCAAATGACATTCTCATGTGTGCTGATGCAGGTGACTGCTCTGTGTTAGTTCTTCTGGACCTCAGTTCTGCATTTGATACTGTAGACCAGGGATTCCCAAAGTGTGGTGCGCGCACCCCTGGGGGTGCGCGAGCTGCCTCTAGGGGGTGCGCGAGAGGAAAAATGTAATGGCGGTGCAGTCCTGTCTCCTAAAAATTACGTTCCTCCAAAACTAAAATGCATTCTCAATTACGTTTTACCACGAACGTATTTTCTCCCTGATTACGTTTGTGTTTGACGTACAAATACGTTTCTCATCAACATATCTTTGCCATACTCTAGTCTTTATCATTTTTCTGTGATCTGCTTCGCCTCTACCCCGCCACCCACGAGTTGTTGACCCGCGGCCTGTTCCGAGGGCTGACAGACCTGACGATCGGGTGCCTCGCGGCGGGGGCGGCTGGAGACCTCGCGTCCCAGCGCCAACGGGTGAGCGCCCCGCCACTCGGAACCATAAAACCAAGTCCCGGATTTCACCCGGGGGATATTCTGGAGGTATTGTGACCGGGTGATGTGCCTCGTTGCTGGGGAGGTATGAGCCGAGAGTGGCGGGGTGTTATGGACGTATATATTACAACTCAGTGTTATTCCCGTGCGTGGATGAGCGCATTTCTGCCGGAGACAGGCGGCATGTTGTGGTAGTATTCTGACCGCGTAATAGGGAGAAGGATAGGCGGTGGTGGAGAAGCAAAAATGTTAAAGAGATGGTGGAATGTATGATTGGAGAGAGAGAAGCGAAAAAGTTGGACGTGATCCCGGTGTCCAACAACACTGTCGCGCGCATCGATGCTTTGTCCGAAGACATCCTTGCTACATTAGTCGGTCGCGTGAAGAAGAGTGAGTTTTACTCTCTGCAAGTAGACGAGCCTACAGATGTGGCCAATCTGGCCAATCGTCCGTTACCGCCGTAACGTTACGTCCGTTACCGCCGTAACGTTACGTCCGTTACCGCCGTAACGTTACGTCCGTTACCTTTTCGAAGGCACGGTGCAGGAAGAGTTTTTGTGTTTTTTATCTTGTAAACAAACGCCACGCGCGAGCAAACTGTTCTCTCATTAGTCCGATTTTTATGCGGCTCTGTTGCTTTTTTTTTTAAGGTGCGTGTGTGTGTGTGGGGGGGGAGGGGTTGGGGGTGCGTGAACCCGGTCGGGATGTAGAAGGGGGTGCGTGGCCTAAAAAGTTTGGGAACCGCTGCTGTAGACCATAACATCCTGATTAAGAGGCTACGTGATTGGGTGGGCATATCTGGCATGGCGTTAGACTGGTTTACATCTTACCTCAATGACAGAAGTTTCAATGTCTCTGTGGGTGATTTTGTGTCTGTTACCTCTCCACTGTCTTGTGGTGTACCGCAGGGCTCGGTTCTGGGGCCTCTGTTATTTTCCCTTTATCTGTTACCTTTGGGGCCGATTCTAAAAAGTTATAATGTGTCCTATGATTTATGTGCAGATGATATCCAACTCCATCTGTCATTCAAACCCAGCAAGGCATTCACATTAACTAGGCTCCTGGACTGTGTCAATGCCATCAGAGACTGGACGGCAGAAAACTGCTTACAACTAAACGACTCTAAGACAGAGGTCCTAGTTATTGCTCCAGAGGAGTTTGTCCCCATGATCAGGCAGATTATTAGTCCACTCTCCTCTGCTGCCCATTGCAACCTGCGCAATCTTGGGATTTTCTTTGATCGATCCATGTCGTTTGACCCCCATGTTAAGCAGCTGTCCAGGTCATGTTTCTTCCATCTAAGAAATATCAGTAAACTGAGATCTGTAGTATCAACACTTGAATTAGAGATGATCACACATACATTTATCTCCTCTCGCATTGACTACTGTAACTCACTTTTTACATCACTCAGTGCATCTGCTCTTAACCGTCTGCAGGTCATCCAAAACGCTGCCGCCAGATTGCTCACCAGGGCAAATCGACGGTCTCGCATCACCCCGTACTCCGATCTCTCCACTGGCTCCCTGTAGCATCTAGGATACACTTCAAAATTCTCACCATCACTTACAGAGCACTTCACGGTCAGGCTCCGACTTATGTAGCTGATCTACTTCGCCCCTATTCACCCGCCCGCACTCTCAGGTCAAACGCTCTAGGTCTGCTGTCAGTCCCACGCACACGATTTAAGACCAAGCCTTTGAGGCAGTGGCCCCAAGGCTCTGGAATGCTCTGCCTGCAACGCTACGCCTCGCAGATACTGTGAATACTTTTAAGAACCAGCTAAAAACCCACCTTTTTAGGCTGGCCTTTGAGTAAAAAGTAAACCCATGTCCTAGACCTGCTCTTAAAATGTTTTACATTTTTATTTTATTTTTTATTATTTTTTACTTTATTTTTCTCTGTGTGTATAATTTATTGACCCTACGGTCACATTGTGTTTTTTATGCTTTTAAATGTCTGCTCTGTTAAGCACTTTGTCATATTGTCTGTGAAATGCGCTATATAAATAAAATTCATTCATTTATATGGTAGGAGTTTGTTTTTTGACCAGAGATTGTGATATGATGAATTGAACAGTTTCATACTACAAACTACTGAAGAAGGCTGCAGTCATCAGTATAATGTCGTAAGTGGTTTCCATTACAGGCTTTATCTTTTGTGTTGTCAGTGATCTCTTTATTTTAGTGAAGTGTGCTTGAACTCAAAACCTTTAAACTTAAAAAAGAAAAAAAACTTCCATTCTGCCCAGGATGAGAAGGTAACGGTGCGACAATCACCGTATACAGTCAGCTAACCATTAGCGGTATATAAGCTCACTAATGTTTAGTTCGCAGTTGGAACCCACTCTATTGTTTAACTGTAAGGTTGAAATACTAACAAGTATTACATACACAGTGTGTATGTAATGGCAGTTTGTGAAATAGTCACAAAATTTGACTCTTGTGATTCATGGACACAAGATTGTCGCTCAGCACGACTTAGTATTCCAATCCGAAGTAAGATTGCGTGCCTGCAAAACGTTATTTTCCCACATTACACGACAAAACCAAACTGATTTAGGAAGAACTTTATAGTTGAGCTTAAAATAAGGAGATAAACTTAGGTTTATGCCATAAAACCAACTTTAGGTTTAAGAAACAACCACTTAGTTAGCATCGCATTAACATCACGTTGGAACATGGGGTCTCGAACACCGGTCTTGTGGCAGGAAGTCCAGTGTTGCTTTGATGCAGTGATCTGCAGTCTGACTCTTCTTGTTTCCTGTCTGCCACAGTGGAGAGAATCTTCTTCACCTCCGGTTTTATCTCATCACAAAGTCTATTAGAGGGCAAAGCTTCTGTGATAGAGAAGTAAGTTACCTTCATGTAACTCCAGTTCTATGAGGGGTATTTCTCAACAACTAACCTTCAACATGATGCTCAGTTAGCCCCTTATTGTCACTTCCCTGAGTTAAAAGAGAGATGAGCAGCGCGCTTCTCACTCATTTGTAGGTCATGTTGCCCCTTATTGTTACATCGCTGGCTGGAACAGCGATGAGTATGCTTGCCTGTAAGTACACTGTGCCTCCAGAGGACGTTTTGTTCATGGACATGCAATACGTTTACACTCTTAACTAAAGTTAATGAAGATCTGTAGAATAATAAAAAATAGAGTGAATTGTTTAACAATTCTGTGATCAGTGAAAACGGATGTGTAAACTGTAATTGGTTGTTCATTAATTTGCAATCAATAGAACAGGAAGTAGCAGACAACAGGGGCTTAGCAGTGGTGACAGCACAGCTGAAAGTGAAGCTAATCAGTACACTAATCAGTACACTGTGATACAGCATGTGCTCCAAAATGATCTACAACACTGATCTCCAGTCTGCCTCAGAGGAGCCGCTTCATCTTTACTAAAACTTAATTTTAACCTGCTATATTTAAAATTGTCTGTTATCATCACCTACCTCATACGCACAGTGTGGCGCACGGTGTAGAAGCAGGTTGTAGAATGGTTTACCGTAGATCACCAACAAGTACCTTGTAACAAGGAAGTGATGAGGAAGTGAGGACCATTTGACCTGAGCAAAGACTATTTGGAAAAATGAAATGCTGGCTTTAGTCCTTATTCTTATTGTTAACAGATCCTAAAATAACAAATCAAGCAATGCATTTGTGACTTCCTTGCCCTGTCTATGGCACTTTGACAAATATGTCAAATTATATAGTTTCATTGTTATACAAGGCATAACAAAAAGCGGGGCACTGTAGTTTTTAGCAAATAAAAGTAAAGATAAAATTTGTTGGGGACCATTTTCAGCTGCAGATTTTTCCACATTTGGGTGTTCAGTTAGTGTTTCCGGCGGTGCATTGATAATAATTTTCTCTGCAGTCCTGACTGTCTGTTGTTGTCTGTGCCTGTACATTAACCTGCTGCCAGAGATAATCACTAAATCAAATGTGTATCAATCTGCTACGGAAAATAGTTCTCAACAAACATTTTAGTTTGAATAACATTTGCAAAAGAAAAAAGTGTCTGAAACTATGTTATGCAGGTAATTACTAATATTCTATTTGTGATTAGTTTTTAGAGATTTGTGTCGGCAGTATTCAAGCCAGGATTTCCAACCAAGTAAATTGCCACAGGGCCTCAGAACGCCAGGGACAAACAAAAAAAGCCCAAAACAGGTACACCAGAGTCCAATTAGTTTTTAGTAATTTGATTACTTGCAAACTTGTTTGAGAATTTGCATCACTAAATAGTAGGGGTGTAACGGTTCACAAAATTCACGGTTCGGTTCGGTACGATACAGTGGAGCCACGGTTCGGTACGTTTCGGTACAGTAGAAAACTATAAATGCCAGAGAAATGTACTTGATTTAAAAATATATTTATTCATTACAACTAACATCATGAAGTTATTCTTTGACTTTGAACAATGATGGAACTATACCTGAGTGACCCATCTTCTGGGGTGTCTTCTTAGCAACACATAAGCATAAAAAACAACAACTGCTCCTTAATGTTATGTAGTATTGTTACTTACATCTTGCTTACATCTTGTATTGTTACTTACATCTTGCAAAAGAGATTTTTCATCTCAATGGGACTACCTGGTTAAATAAAGGTTTAAAAAAAAGAAGAAAAAAAAAAAAGAATTTTATTTTTTATTCAAACGTATTGTTCGGTTCGTAATGCATACCGAACCGTGAGCCTCGTACCGAACGGTTCAATATAAATATGCGTATTGTTACACCCCTACTAAATAGCAATTTTGTGTTCATATAGTTTAGACCTTAATTGATTTATATTGTGCCTATAGAGCACATATTAATGAAATGAAATGTCCTTTGTAGAATTATCCAAACTAACCAAGATACACAAATTGAATGTGGGGCTGTGTTATAGTCTGCCAGGTGCACTGTACTTGATTGAAAGGTGGAGGTGAATGAAGAAGAGGTGGGTTGACAAATAGGGTCTTAGCTGAAAATCTGAACACCGGCCCCTCTAACAGATTAATCCAGCCATGTTCCTATGAACGACTGCTTGAGGCTGAGCGCCACAGATGCACAACACATTATAGCTTTGGTCTTTTCATGGTATTTGCAGATGATAAAAAATATTAAATAACGGTGGCCTTGGATTAGGAAGCTTGAATTGTTTCAGGGTTTTTATGTTTTTTTTCCCGATTAATGCTCCACATTGTCTCTGTGGTTGCCCACCTGGTTTGCCAGATAACTGCAGGTGCACTGAATACATTATGAATTGAGGTGAGACTTTGATGACCTTGCTATTATTATATAAACAAAATACATTTTTGTAACAGACATACAGGGATATTATCAATGTGGTGTTGCACAGTTTCCATGGCAGCAAGCGCTAACATGCAAGCAAGGCCGGTGATTGAAGAAGTTTGTATAATCAACCTATGCTACGTTATTACGTCTTTGAATTGAACACACACACACACACACACACACACCAAGTACTGGTTTAGATGTAAACAGACAAGTAGATTCAGGAAGAAAAATAAAACATACTGTACATGAAATATTCAGAAACAGCCATGCATTATCACAATAAAAGAGAGACAGACAGAGGAAGAGGCAGGAAATACAGAGAAAATAAACAAGATAGAGAGAACTAAAAATGTGTTACGAAAGAATGCTGGATGTGGCGCAGAGGTTGGAGAGAGAAAGAAATTATTGATCAGGAATTCAAACTTCCTGTAGACGCATTCATGCTAAAAGCAAGGCTGCTTGTTCAGGTATAAGGCAGAACAAACAGAAGCTATGTCTCATCAGAATGGGTCGAGAGAAAACTGCTAAAAACTCTCCACATCTTCCGTAATTAGATTCAACAGGGATTCCATTAGAGCTGCAGTGGGAGGGTTGCATATTTTTAGTGGTGTGTGTGTGTATGAACTTGTTTACTTTTCTCTGTTCAACCTGTGTGTGTGTGGGTGTGGAATACATCGGGTGAATTTGTGAGCTGTTATTTTACTGTTACTTTTTTATTTGTGAGCTGAATAGTAAGAGGAAGCTTAGAGATTCCTTATCAGCAGCATCATCCTGAGCAGCGGTGTATGTGTGTGTGGATGTGTGTGCCGACACCCGACAGCCCAAAAACTGCTTTCATGAATATTTGTTCAATGTGATCTTGTCCCTAATTGTCATATTTTGCCACTTGGGCAGAAGCCTTTTGCGTATAGGTATGCTGGACTAAAAGGTAACACGTTTTAAGGAATAACAGAGATCTAACACACGTTTTTTTAGCATACATGTAATTCACGGAATCCAACCCCATATTTTCTTAAAAAACGTTGTGCTGCCTTAAATATAGCACTGTTTTAAAAGCGAGTAAAAATGTGTCGGTGCCAGGGATGTGGATAGCTGCTGCTCATTCAAAGAAGTGTATAATGCATATATATAAATATATATATGCATATATATAAAATATATATATATATATATATATATATATATATATATATATATATATATATATATATATATATCTGTTGCTGCAGTGCTGACCGATGCTGTTTTTAACCCATTTAAAGAATTTTTCCTCGACGTGAAAATATCTAAATCACGTGTCAAAGTAACCCTTTGAAGTCCGTTTGTTGTGACGTCATCTGCCCCAGCTTGAGCAGGCATGCTTGGCAGTGGAGAAACACAGTGCCATGGCAGTTGCACAGACTGTTGATGGGTCTTTAAAACACTTTGATATGGGGTCTGATGACTTTGTCCTAATCAAAAACTTTCCATACTCAAAAGCTCATGACACCTTTCCTGGGAATCAGAAATGGATACAAGTCTATAGGAAAGACATTCATGGCTCTGATTTGACATTTTACAGTTTTCTCACCATTTCATCAACATTTATTTTGTCCATATATATTAATCCCCTCAGACTTAAATTGACTTGGACATGTGTTCAAGAATCAAACCACGCTGGATATACTTTATGACCTCTGCATTTAGCTCACACTAAGCATTTAAGTAGCAGTGGGCTGCTGTAAATCATACAGGGAGCAATACAGGGAGCAACTTGGGGTTCAGTGGCTTGCTGAAGGACACAGTTGCCTTATCAGTGGATACTTTGCAGCGAATAGGAAGAAAACAGAGGTGCAGGAATGTGTAGGTATTTTTTTCACAATGAGACAGGGTTTGCCTTTGTTCCACAAGGTTGTATTCAGAATGCATGTTACCACTCTTCTCTGAGAGTCAGAGACTGGCGATATACGAGTCTTAACTTTGAGAGGAAAACAGAACAGAATAATAGAGCGCACCTGTCAAAGTGTTTACTCAAGAAACTCTTCCTCTTAAGACTTGCATTTCTTTACCCCCAACATTCATAAAACAGAAATCAGTTCCCATTGTTTATTTATGAGAGAAAAATACACACACACTCACAAACTCAGGGACAAAGCAGGAACCAGAGATTTTATGTCTTGAAAGATTGCATTATGGATTTGCTTATTGGGCTGATATCCTCTGGATTAAGCGCTGTTCATCTATTCTGCAGTTTCCAGGAGAAGACGAACAAAACTTCCCACAGAGGATGACTCCCAACCAACACTCTGGAAAATATAACGACTAGATTTCCGTGATAAAACAGAATCATTTTGTCGATAAGTTTGCCTTGTAATTATCCCCGGATGCATTGTACAAACCAAAGTCAAAGATTTATTTGTCACATAAGTTCCATACTTAAGTAACTTATTTCTGTACTTATTTTAACCCAAATGTTATTGTATTTTGTAACGTAACATCAGTATTTGAGTAGCTCCACTACCGTAGTTATTTCAACCCAAACTACGATATTTTCCGAACCAAGTACTTTTGTTACCTGTACACCACAGGGACTTGCTTAAGCACACTTATCACTTGTGTTGCTGGACATTTGTAGAAAGAATGTCTTTTCCTCATACATCAAACAAACCGTTCTATGAGGATACTGTGAGTGGTATGCTAGGACGGTTGAGTGAGGTAACTGAGTGTTTTAGACTGTGTAACAAGTTCAGAACATTGCCATCCACCAATAACATGAACTCTGAACTGCCGACATAAAAGAAAGAGAGGGCTTGTCTAAAGCCAGACGGCCTACTGGCTAGCAGGTCACTACCCTATGTTACGCCACTGCATAGGTGATGCAGGGCCTGGTTTTTGGTGACTCAAACCTGATACCCCCCTGAAAACAGAATACATTCACAAGGAACAAACAGGAATGACCTCAAGTCAAACTTGCAGCACGTAGAGCCAGGCTCTCAGGTTGCCAGCATGTTGGGTTGAAGGTAGGCCATATTTTCTCCCAGCACCACCCACAGGACAAAATCAACATTTTGATCTTGACTACTGTTAAGGCTCTAAGCATAGCATGTTCATCATTAAGTTGTTTGTTCCATCCACTGCACTGGCTGTGTAATGAACATGCCTGTTGGGCTTCTTTAGACATTTAGGCATCTAAATAAACTAGCAGTATGAGCCATCAACGGGCAAGTGCAATGTGATCATCCATACTGTAATGGAATCGCCCATTAAGTGTGTTGTGATGATTTTTTCATGGGTGTGTTATGAATATCCAGCTGACAGTTTTCAAAGTTGGGCAAGTGCATTTCCACCTTCAACAGCCAACTGGGAAACATATCGTCCCTTTAATTTAAAACTCTGTTTCACTTTTTAAAATGAACATCAATAAATGCAGGTTATGCCACTGTATGCATAGACTATATCTATTTATATGATATTATACTCACTATTCATGATAACAGTAGACAACAAGACTGCTGTTCGTGTCAGGGCCCCCTTTTTAACGCACTTTTAACCCACAAGATTGTGGAATGGTTTTCTGAAGTATTTGTTACGTAGGCTAGTAAAGTAGGCTATGTAACTTGACGTGACGTAAATTGAGTACTTAACATAACATACTTACTTAAATACAGTAAATCAACATTGACGTTCACACGTGACACAAACGTCCGTCTCCTGGGTGAAAGGCCTTTGTTTTTTGACCCAATCATGCACCCACCGCCTCCCTCTGCGGACTTTGTCGCTGTTTATCCAACGTCACCTGATTTCTGGTGCAGCTGTTGCGAGTGTCTAATAATGACGCGGATGGGTTTTATATTGTTAGCTACTTGAAAGCATGGTGCATCTCATACATTCATCAGACACCGAGGGATGTGATCAAATGTCTGTATTTGTTGCCCTGGGAACGAGACGGGCCTGGAACCTGAAATGCAAATACAGTATGTACAGTCTTTCATTAGCTCGTCCCTGGTGGGAAAATATCCATGTCTTTCTAACTTTATGCAGCCTGATTGTAACACCAGCTTGTATCTCTTCGAGCAAAAACAGAGAAAACACTACTGATGTACCTTAAGTTATTCTCTCAGATTTAACAAAGCTTCTACAGAACCACTGAAGACATACAGCTGTTCTCACAGAATACGAAGTATCCCCATGACGAGTAAACCAATTTCTATTAGTAAAATTGATTGAATAAGTTCACAGCTAACTGAACAATACTGCCACTGTGTGTCAACAGCTAATAACACTAAAATTCCATATTTATAGCTACATTGGATGCTGCTTTCATCTCTGCTCCTGAAGTTGGTCAATGAAAAGCCATAAAAGCCAGTTCTCTGACATGAGGAAATGTGGCATCGTTAAAACAGCACAGAAACCAGTCTAACAATATGCTGATGGGTGAAGCAATAGAACAGTACAAAACAGCAAAGCTTGTGCTTTGCTTTAAACATCACTTCCCCATCTCTCTCACACACACACACACACACACACACAGAAACACACAGCCAGTCAGACTAATGTGTGTGACCTATGGTGCTAGCTTACGGCACTGGGAACATTAGTGGTTCAGATTGAAACAAATGAAGACAGCTCTTCACTTAGTCACAGTCAGATGGAGCCAGGCAATAATAACACAAAGAGGGTGTGTGTGTGTGTGTGCGTGTGTGTGTGCGCGTGTGTGTGTGTGTGTGTGTGTGTGTGTGTGTCAATACATATCCACATTTGTGTGTATGCAGGTATAGTGTTTTCACAAGCATACAGTTTCTTCTAAATACACATGTGTGTATGTGGCCTTTTCTATGTGTTTGTGCATTATTACTTAATGTAACAGTCAGTGTGCCTTTTCGTTTGTGTGTGCAAGTGTCTACGCTTCTGTGTGCGTGTGTGTGCATCTGTTGGTATGTGATACATGGTTGTCTAATGTATGAACGCTGTGTGCATGCAAACGTGCATGTTTATGCGTGTGTGTGTGTGTGTGTGTGCATTTTGAGGATAGAGGCAGTGAAGAATATATTGAGGTGGAGATGATGATGAGAACCTTCAGGGCTTTTCTGATGAGAGCCATGTGAATTAAAAACTGACAATACCAGTCTTACCCAAGACAAATGCCTTCTCTACAACACTCATTATGTGGATTACTGGCACACATGACTGTGTGTGTGTGTGTGTGTGTGTGTGTGTGTGTGTGTGTGTGTGTGTGTGTGTGTGTGTGTGTGTGTGTGTGTGTGTGTGTGTGTGTGTGTGTGTGCGTGCACACATATGCATGCTGCTAAGTGCTTTGCTGTTATTAAAATAATGCTATTAGTTGTGATCTATGATGTATTGGTGATTACGATTTACAGTGAGCTTTTCAAATCCATTTCTCTGGCCACCAAACAGATCTGCAGGCATCATTCAGAGTCTGAAACACAGTAATACTGTAGCTGTCCCCCTGTCATACAGACATGCCCTTCGCTATGAATCTCATGTTTGATCAAGCTCCCAATTAATTTTTCTGTAAAAATAACGATGGCAATCGGTCCAAGTCAGAACTGGTAACAATTGAATGCTGTTGACGTAAAGGCTGTCGCAGCTAGGTTACATTAAAGGTGAGATAAACAGACATTAAATGTGCCTCCTTAAGCCTCTCTGAAGAGCCCTCTATACACAGCAAAAAAAATCTGGCAGTGAGTGAGATAAAGTAGAGACTCTTCTCATGTTGGCTCGGTCTATAAAACGTTGTAACTGCTTACAGTATGAATATTGAATTAAAAGCTCTTCTTGTGAGCAAGTTGGAATTACAAAGAGTCACAAGCTAAGATCTTGCAATATTTTGCTGTGCTTGTTTGCCGTCAGACTGTAAGAAATAAGCAGAATGCAATATGATTTCAAATAAATGATGACCTTGATGAGAAAATGTGTTTAGCAATGCACATTAATTCTGTTTTGATACAGGTGTGCTCTTTCTGTTAATTCTAAGAAAAATCTGTAATCCTCATACTTTATTAAAATACTAATATAGTGGTGAAATAAAGACAGAAGGCAGCCTATGCTAGTGAGTGGTTATAGTGGTAGTATCCATTCTGGCCAGTAGTTGTTAGAGACCAAAGAGCTGACAGACATGCATGCTATTGTCACGGTCTCTCACATTCGTCCCTGAATAGTAAACAGTGCAAAAAGCAGCAGAATGGGCTCCAGTGGCAGAGGCTCAGTCCGCCTGCTGCCACGTGTCCTGCTGGAGAACTGCTGAGCTGGACACTGAACCTGCTACAGGCTGAGTGGCACCACAGTGGCAATCGACAGCAAGAACTCAGCCAAATTTCGAGGAAACCCCACTGTAGTGAAAGTTTCCAATGTGGTTTTGCACCCTGAAAGCACGTGGACAAGAACAACGTCTCTACGGAGCCAGCTTTCGTCATCAACGGACCATATCCGAAAAGGTTGTAACTCCCAGACTTTTGCCAAAACATATCACAGATCTGGCAACACTGGCAAAATATATATGAGGCCTTCTATTGTTCCCTCAATAATGCATCAAAATCTGCTTAACTTATTATACAGCACGATTCCATTTGAATTCCACAATATTGAGACAGAGATCTGTTTAATCCCACTTTAAAAAGATGGACACCCTGAAAGGCAACAATAACCGATCCATGTTCATTCATCTATATATATACATATATACATATATGACCCTTTTCATAACATTATATGTCTGATAATATATAATAATAAATGGACATGCACAAATGGACACAACTTCAAATCATTGACGAATGTAAAACTTTAACTAAAACCAACAACAGGAAACGAGGTAAGAACGCTTGTGCCCTGCAACCCTCTGGAGATCGTCAAAGAGAAATGAGTGTCAGACACATTGTTATCACCTTTCTTTGTGGCATCACACAAGGGGCGGCAGCTGCTTGTCTATGTACTGTATGTACGTGCTGGAGTGAGTGTGTGTATTCAAAGCCACCCTTTATAAATCAATGTCGGATCACGATGGAGGCTATATATGACACTGAGGCAATTTTCACATAGGGCCGACACCTATGGAGATGCATAAGGTGACTGGGAGTCAATTATCACAGTGTGAAGGCTTCATTTTCACTCTTGGTCTGACCTAGCACCTTACATGGGAACAAATGAAAGAAATAAGCTCCAGAAAGTTGGGATGTAAGAGATGTTATTATATTCACTAGAAAAATGCTGCATTAGTAATGAATGAGTAGCTTAATTCAATAATAGTTTTAGATCATCTGCAAGCACCTATGCACATACAGTATATGGATACATATTTGTCAAATTAATTGTTTATGCCAGTTTCTATATTTCCAGGGTGGAAACTAGTAAACTGTATTCACTGTGGAATGATGATGTGAAAGGGGACTGTATTGATCAAGACTGGAGCTTTAAAAACTTCTACCCTCACCAGTTGTAAATATATATAATTTATATAATAATTGATGTGTTTTAATTTCATACATTTTGGACAAAGAGGCTGAAAAGCATATGTAGATCTCTCACAACATCTGGTTCATGTTCCTGCTAAAGGAATTAAGATGAAATGGTGAGCAGGACTTCTTTATCAATGTATAAGATATCATACTTTTTTTGCAATTATGTTGGTGTTCCTATTGCAGCATTTCCTTTTATAGAGGCAGATCAGAAGCCTCTTGTTTTCTGCTCTGTGTGGAAATGAATGGGTGTGGTGGTTAAAGTGAATTAAACATCTGTTTTGTCATTGCTGTGTCAAGAAAGTGTTAGAACTGACACACCTAAACCTCTTCAGCAAACCGAGTGGAAAATGAAATGAGCAAAAACCTAAAATGGCATCGGAACTGGTGCACATTTGTCATTCATGATTAAACAAAATTTCAAATAATTTTGATGTAACTGTCATGACTGTATACAGCAGCAAACGACATGACGGAAAGAGAAGTAACTCTGCCGTACAAGAGGTAGTTCTAAAGACAAAGACAGTGGTCATTTGGAGGTGGTCTGAAAACACAAATATTCAGAAATCCTGAATCAAAACCAATGCTGGAGTTAGTTTGATAATCTTCAGCTATAGGCACATTTAATAAAGCACATTCTGCATCAGGTTAGTTTAGACCTGGAAATTGATGGTCTGGATATTTACTCTTAGAGTAAGAAGTGCAGCAATTGTAGGGCCAACAAACAACTTTTCATGGGTTTCTGTTTTCTCTGTCTGTAGGCTTTGCTTCACAGATTGTACATTACTGCAGTCTATGCTGACAATGCCCTGCTGACTGATGCTACTGAAGCTGGGTGTTGGAGTTGGATCCCAATATATTTTCCACAACACACACACACACACCATGACGGTGTAAATAGAAATAAAAATGGAGCTGGGAAAACAACTGTTCTTTTCTGTTCATCCTCACAAATGAATCGGGGAAACTACTGAGACACTTGTTTACACTCACGTGTGTATGTGTGTGTGTGTGTGTGTATGAGAGGTTTTGATGAGTGAAAGAAGTAGAGAGAGACAACAAATGAGGTTAGTGTCTGTGTTTGTTCAGTTAATATAGTGTGTTTGTGCATGAACAGTATGTAACAACATCAGACCAAGATTATAGCTAAATCATTCAGCAAATGTGTGTCAAGTTTACACATTTTTGTCTTTATATGTGTACTCTGATTCATTGGATGTACAATTCAAGACGGTAATCTCAAATCACTTCACCTCAGTGTTCCAATGTTTCCAGTGAGTATTGTGTTCTTTTGATTTGTTTAACGTTGTGTAGTTCTCTCTATGTCGACATCATTGCAAATGAGGGAAACCTCAATGATTTCCTAACTTAAAGGTTTGAACCATATGACCAAAAATGTAATTATGATATATTTTATATTGATTGACATTGATAATCATCGCATTATATGTATTCATAATACTTATAATATTAACCAATTTAGTTTTTTTGTCATTTGGAGGTGGTCTGATAACACTAATATTCAGAAATCCTGAATTTGTTCATGTTGTGAGAGCAATTACGATATATGTGATGTTATCACGATATGGTTTTGTATTGATTAACATTGATAATCATCCCAATATATTTGTTCTTATTATTAATAATATTAATCATTATGATAATAATAATAACCTATTTAGTTCCAAATGAACAGTCTTCATCAAAACTACCTTTTGTACGGCATACTTACTTTTTCTTTCAGTCATGTCATTTGCTGCTGTATATAGTAATGACATAGTTACATCAAAATGATTTTTAAAAATAATTCAAAAAATGTTGTTTTATCTTACATAAGTGATAAATTATAATGCGTAGAAATATGGGACAGAGTTCATGATTTGATAAAAAAAATTGTACAACGGTAGTGGTTATTACAAACGAGACGTGATTTGAAGATATGTCAGTTAATGATTTCCTAAAAAATGTTAACAGGTGTGATTTTGAACAAAATACACAATCATTAATAATTATTGTGAGGAATAATTAACATTGACATGTGATCAGACAGTCTCTTCACATATATTATTAAAAGGTGATCTGTACAACTTTGTTATTCAGGAAGTTTGTATTAAACAAGTAGCCCTTCGTACTACTTGGTACCCTTGAAGTAGTTCTCAGTTTCAAAAAGGTTGGTGACCCTTGATGTAGAGTATACGACACTTGCTGGCCATGGCGCTGCTGTGCGCTAATTTTGCAGAATGTTTGCAGCCTCTAGTGTGCTGGATCTAAAGAAGAATAAGAGACTTCCACTGGCCGAGCAATCTAAAGTCCGGTTAGCCCTGTGCCAATTTCAGAACCCATCAGTCTGAGGAGGGATAAGCCTCTTCGGGAGAGGGTCTATATTTTAGGGGTTCCAGTGTAGCCTGCAGATATCAGGACCAAGACTTTTTTTCCCTGTGTGTTGCTCATTGTTTACTGTCAAATTAGCAACTTCAGGTGAGAGACTAGAGTTGGAGTTGAGAGACACTGTGTACGACCGGATTGTTTTACAAAATCAAATTCAAAAAGCTGATTCTAAACCAATAAATAGCTAAATCATCGATAGACTACAGCATTTCAGCTATTGCATTCCACCTCTTTTGCTCTTCACATGGAATGTGGAATTTCCAACATGATTGGTCATTACTACTCAGACTACAATCGGTTACCTGAACACTTCTGCTACCCAAATCTTGTTCCGTTGCCTGTAGACTGCCTTTGAATGTTTAATAATTGATAGAGATTAGCCCTATGCTAACTTGAATGGGGATAACATATTTCAATCATGAGGCTCTTCTGGACTTGCCGAATTGATCAAATTCTAAAAATGAAACAAGTAATTTCGCTGGAGTTGTAAAGTTCAAATGAATTAAGCTTTGTAAATAAGAGCTTGGCCTTCACATGTCACAACAGGGGATTCAAGCCTGCCTTCAATGAGGACAGAGTGCAGTTATGTCACAGTGTCCATTTCTTTAGCTGGTACTGGATGGGTACTGGGGTGCTTGTCCCAAATGCCTAGGTAAGTCCATTCATAATTAGAACACTGCTCTCAATGAGGTGTGGACAAGAAAGGAAAGCCCATTAGAGAACTATACCTATCCTCACAGAACTAGGGTTACAATGCACAACCCTCGCATCAATCCCTCTTGTGCTTAGTGCAGCTTTATGAAATTAAAACAACATTTATACTCTACATTTCTACATATATTGTTAATTAATTCTAATTCATACATTTATTGAATGTATATTCAACACACCTAACAGATCTCACTTCTCAACATTTACACTGGTTGTATGATTTGTGTGTTTGATGAACATATTTGCACATATTTCTTATATTTCTCATTTCTTGTTTGTTGTTGTTATGAACTTGTATTCTCTGCATATATTGTGTTCTATAGTGTAATGTTATGTATGCCATGTATTATTCACATAGTTCTCTATTTTACATAGTCCTTTACTTATCATTTTTTAAATAATTTGTAATGCTTATATATAAGAGCAACATAACCTATGAAAAAAAACATTTGAAATGATGAGTTCCTGTGACAAATCCATCATGGTATGAGTCCACTGAAATATTTTTTACTCTAACAATCAATTTCACTCTGGTTAGGCAATCAAAAACTAGTCCCTCAAGAGTTAAAACAAATCCCATGTCTGTGGCTTCTTTATAAACCAGCAGTGAGTAGAATCCTATAGTAGGCTGTTTATAATGCTACCGAGGCCAAGGAGAGAGAGACAGAGGTGAAAAAGCAACACAATGAGACCTGTCTGGTCAAAGACTGTTTGTTCGTAGAGATTCTGGACACACACACTCAAACACACATCAGCTGGTCAGCAGTGGGATGAGCAGGGCAATAGGGTTATTGATTTTTGCTTGTTGTTGTTTGGAAGGCTAGCTTGTCATAGCCGCTCTCCAGATGATGTCCAGATAGACTCCACACAGCAACAACAAAAGTCATTTAGTCTGGAGGGGATGAGGAGCAGATTTAAAGATAGAACACTTTCAAAGGTTAAACCTACTGCTGGCCCCGGTGCATCAAGGGGACAGCACCGCTGATTGTTGAGACAAATGTTTTCCAATAATGGTGGGGTGAGTCATTCTTCGACAATCAATTATAATAATATGGGAAATGAATAATTAAATACCGAGGTGTTTCAACATTATAATTACAGCTGCCTGCTGAGCAGCAGCATTTGAATACCAGCAGTCTAATTCACATTGTTTCATCTTCAAAGTTTTATTCATACATCAGTCAATGACCATTGCCAAAAAATCTTTTTAAATATTGATCTCTAAAAAATGATTTGCCGGCCTTGGGAGTAACGGAATACATGGAATGGCGTTACATAATTAGGATGCAAAGTAGGGTAAAAAAATAAAGTCAATATACTAACATGCACATGCACACACATTAGAAGACTACACAACACAAGTCTCACATAATGGACCCTAACGTTAGTAAATAAAATGCTTTCACTGGGTGTAAATTTTACCATTGATTTGTAGATGGTTTGTGAACTTTCCAGTTCATCAAGATAAATATTTTTGCCCAGAGTCATCCCAGCGTGAAAATACGGTTTGTAGGTTATTAGTGAACTGCTGTTCCACTTAGTGCGCCCCCTAGAGGCACGGAGAACTTCCGTTGTGTTTACTGGATATGCTGCGTTTGTCTGTAGCATTTTGTTTTAAGGCTTTGTCTGGTTTTTCTACTTTGAAGTAATTTCTGTATTTGTAGCGTGTTTGGCGTTATTATATTTGTTTTAGTTTTTCTCATTTGCAGCACGTTTTCGCATTGTATTTGTATTCATCTTTAGTTTCGAAGTCATTGTGTATTCATGTTTAACGTCTTTTTTTAATTCATGAAGCTAGCATCAAAGCTAACAGCTTTAACTCTCTGCACATTCTCAGCAGGAGTGAGCGATCTACAGCCAGTATTGTTCAGTTATTGGAGAGTCAAATGAAAGACATATTTTCTATTTAATCCAGCCACTGCTTAATTGCTTAAATGGTTAAGCTAGTAACATTTGTTCTTAATTTTCATGTAATAAACATAGCGTTAATAGTCTCTTCAACTGCTTCCAACACCACACAGATTAATAAGCTAAAGACGATAAAACACTCACTACGAGCAACACCTTTCATATCACACATTTAAACATTGTTAATATGGAAAATATTTATTTGTGTAGCCGCTTCACCCTAGCCTGCCTACCCTGATCCTGTATCTCCTGAGCCCTGTCGGCCTTCAATGAGCCCATTGAGGAGCCACCCTGATGGTGCCAGCCATCCTTCATTAAATCACGCCTAGCAATTTTAGGATTCCCCAGAAGAAGGCAAAGAAGAAAGTCATCATGGCTCTTGAGGCCATCAGCATTCTGTTACCCAGCTCGACAGATTCTAAGCTGCTCAGCTTCTTGGTCTTCAGCTAGCCCTTTTTGCAGACGCCCGACCAGGTATTCTGGGGGGCGACCGTGGCGCAGTGGTTTAAGAGGTCGTCTGGGAACCGGAAGGTGTACCTGAGCAATACACTGAACCCCCGGCTCCCCGGGCGCCTGTCATTGGCAGCCCACTGCTCCTGATATACAGGGATGGGTCAAATGCAGAAAAAAATTTCCCCCTTAAAGGGATCAAGATAGTATAAATTCTATTCTATTCTAGATCTGAACCTGATCTCTTTCTGCTTTTCTTTGTTGTCTCTTGCTGCTTTATGACCTATTTGCTGGTTACTGAACTGCTCACCTGTCGATATCCTCTTGCATTTGTTTGTTTGGGCTTGCATTCTATAGCCAACTTGAAAGCCTGTTCCTGACCTTTGGCGAGAGTACATTTTCCCTTGATCCTACCTGCTGCCTGATGTGTGTTTGTCTCCAATTGAGTCCTCCTCCCTCTTTTGATGCAATCCACTAGACGTGACCAAGACTAGACAGATGCCACCTTTAATGTTAGTAAATGCATCATTTAGCATTAGGGGATGAAACCATTGATCCTGCTGGATCAATGGTTTGCTGAGAACTCTAAATTCTTCATTGGAACCTTGAGCTTCTCGCTCATGTTTTTCTTTGTTGTTGCTAAAGGTGTTTTTTTTTACTCCAATGCCTTGAGCACCAATGTAATAATTGATAATGATTAGGATTAGAGCATATTTTCCATTTATGGCCTTTGGAGTAATATGTGTCTGAGATCAAGTACTTTCAAACTTTTGATGGATGTGACACAAGTTACATATATTTTCCAGTGTTTAGAGTGGGAATCAAATAATGGCAGTCTGTGATTGAGGGAGAGACCTCCTGCATATAAGCTTGTGTTCCAACTTGCAGGTGCATTCAAGATTGCCATTCAAGATTTGCTTTTTAATGTTTGCTACATATACATTCATTAATTTAACATTCATTGTATTCAAGTATAAGACTTATTGAGATTCAAAATGGAAAAAAGCAACATTGCAGACAGGACCATGCAGGCAACATATAGCATCATCTAAGGCAGGGGTGTCAAACATACGGCCCGCGGGCCGGACCCGGCCCGCCACGTCATTTTATGTGGCCCACGAATCCGCCAGCAAAAAAAAAAAAAAAAAAATTTTTTTTTTTTTTTTTTTTTACAAAAATTTAAAGTTAGATGTGAAAATAAAAATATCCCCATGGTCGAAATTATGAGATAGAAAGTCGAAGTGATGAGATGGCATGTTGTCTGTGTGCCGACATTAAAACTATCACAACAGGTGGACAGGAGATGCAACAGCCCATAAAGAGGATTTCCAACAAGTTTCTCAACATGCGTACTTCTCTGTACTGAAACGTCATCAGTCTCAGCCCAAGTACTGTTCCAATTCAAAGTTCACATCGAGCCAAGCACGGCCCTAATGCCCGGATGTGGCTCGCTCTGCCCATTTTACCCGGGATGCATCGGAGGTGACTTGTCTGTACTTGGGACAGCCAAATATCCCAGAATGCATTTTGCACCAGCAACAGGAAACAATGGCGGAGGAGAAATCACACAACTGGAAGTACGTGTTGTGGAAGTCACAGATATCCCGGGAAACGAAACTAACTATGTTAGGAGTACCGTAGTTACATTTACACCGTCTTACATTTACAACCGGCCCTTTGAGGGCGACCGTGATGCTGATGTGGCCCCAGAGTGAAAATGAGTTTGACACCCCTGATCTAAGGTGTGACAGGAAGAAGTAGAGAAGTAGTAGGGAGTGACTGACAGAGGGAACAGGGGCGAGGGAGAACAAGTGAGTCACACAGCACAGAATAACTTCTGCCTAACTTGTGTCCACTGTGTGTGAGTGGAATAACAATGGACATATTCTGCCTCAATTTGTTTTATCTTTTGAAGTGAGGTTTACTGGTACAGCTAAATGAGTTGTGGTTTTAATTAAAGTAAGACTTAGGACAAATATGTAACGAAACACTAACATATCAATCTGCTGCACCAACGCAAGACTAAACCTGAAAAAACTGTTAACTTCGGCAAGACAGTTGGAAAGCACTCAAAATGAACAACAAAAAAAGAGAGTTGAGGTGAGATCCCAGAGAGATGAAAGAAACTAAATGTAAATGACCAAAGATGAGGGATGACAGGTGATTAAAAAAATGAATTAAATTAAAAGCAAATTGAATAGGAATTAAAAGATGAATACATTCTAAGATGATCCAATGAAAAATATAAAACAGCAGGACAGATAATCATTACACATACAAAATATAGCTTTTTAGAGCTACACTCATGAATATCTTTATAACAATTGGTGAATTGACTATGTGTAATGAGATTAACCCACAGAGCATTATCACTATCATACTTTACATACTTTCCTGTTCCAAACTACCATTATTATATCTGCCTTTATCCACTATCAATCAACCTCTAAAGTAGATTAGAATCCAACAACTCAGCAGCATATTTATAGTGTCCAGCCACTCTAGTGCAGGCCAGATAATCAGCCATGCTTTCAACTTCAATTTTCAAATGTGTAAATAAGCAACTGTCTGCTAACATGTTCACCATTAAAACGTTCTCAAGTGATTATATGTGAATGTTGCATTTACACATTGTTCTGCTGCCCCCAAGTGGCTAAAAAAGTTAGTGAATGCAACTTTAGGTTGTTGTTAATTTCTGTTATATTTTTCAATCTCTTTAGTTGTTAAATTACTCTTCATTATTTCATTAAAAAACCATCACTCATTCATTTTCATGATTTAGCACTGATACCTTTCAACCAATATGCTTCTATTCTGTTCTATTCAATTGTAATACATCTTATTCTGGAGGTTCTAATGATATTAAGTCTGATTGAGGTTCTCTATATGATATTTAGAGCATTAAGCATCAAACACTAGTCACTAGATGAATGTGTACCTGAGCAGAGAATGAAGATGGTCTCTCTCTCTTTTAGTCCATGTTAGTGCACATGAGCGTGCCCCACTAGTTAGCTCATGGTCGCTGCTTTGCTCTGCTCTCAGCTGATAACGCCGTCACCACCTACCATGTCTTTGCTAAAGCATAGCACCCACCATGTCGCTAACTTCATTGGAAAGCAATTTAGGGTTCTAAATTTTTAAACGTGTTTGCATTAAGATTTGTCAGTGCCTGTGTACTGGAGTGTTTCATCATTGGGGTAGCGAGGAGAATGAATCAATCCAAGCCCACACTGACAGGTGAGGTTCTTTGGAATACTAACATGAAAGGGACAGTAAGTAAGAAAACCACCTTCAGTTATTGATTTTTGGCCTGGAAGCATGACTCCGAATGTGACTAAATCTTTTCCAGATTGGATTAATTCCGTCACACCTGTGCTTCTGGTGTTTTTACCAGCTAAGTAGAAGAATTCAAAACATCAATGGCATTGATCAGAAAATACTACACAAACACTGCGCCCTTAAACATCAAAGTCCATAGAGTTGTATCTGCAGCCTGACGTTGGCTGCCAACTGTCAGTCGCTTGTACCAAAGTTGCTGTAAGTGAACGAAAATATGTGTTTTGGCCAATCTGTCAAGAAAAGACGCATGCCGTCGATTTGCACATCTTATGCACAACCAAGAAAAAAAACTGAAAGTCACCAACGTTGGGAAAACAATTTGCATCATAATTCTTTTCTCAAGATGTTTATGAAATTTAGCGAACACACTCTTGTGTTCTAACTGCAGAACACACCAACAGACACCACACAGAAACACACCAACTGCAATGTCCTCTACCGACACCTACCAGTAACTAACTATCAGTAGAAGAAACCTTCGGTCACACGGACAAATTAGGAAAATCATTCCTCGAACCCAACGCCTTTGGTGAAAATGCTTTTAAAGGTTTTGCACCCTCATCTTGGTGTGAGTTTCTTGTTTGAGGTCATTTGCTGTTTGATTGATGTCTTTTGTCTGTTCTTCTATGTGGATATTTCCATGCTCCCTTCTTGGTCAGAACCTTGGAAAAAAAGAGATCTCAATGGGAATATCCCGGGAAAATTAAGTTTAAATGGAAAAAATGCAAATGCAAGCAAATCAATTCTGACAATTTCTCTCTTATTTCCAATTAGCATTGAATAAAGTGTCATACCTGGCTATTACAGTGTTCTGGCACTAATTATTCAAAACGACACTAATTATTCAAAACGAACTAAAATAAGTAAAATTGCTGTAGATCACAATAACCTGCATATAGACTTCTAGTTTTTAATCTATACAAAAGAATAATTGGTACCAACGTTTTTACAACATTGCACAAAATATATTTTAAAGACCTGATATTTAAATTACTTTAAAGGGTGCTGCTACTTTGTTACCAGTTGCCAGGCAGTAGTTTAGTAATATTTCCATCTGTATTACACTGTACTGAACAACAAAACAGGTCACAATAGGGTATAAAACTTAAAAATATCTCAGATGCTATGAAACAGAAAATACTAAATGACCACTGCATGGAAGCACACTTCAGACCGTCATACCTTTCTCTCTCTGTAAACCTGAATCTGTCCTCAGTGCTGCACATACAGTATAGTGGCAACTGAACTTCGGTAAAACACCTAAGAACACACAATGTAAACTCATAAAAAACTTGAGTCTTCCTTTTTGGTTTTTGCCCGTCGCCATCTTTTACAACCAAACGCTGAATAAGACATTATAAGAGGTCAAAGTCTTACAGTTAACTTTCATAAAGGGAAAACACACTGTGAAATAATTAAAGTTGTAAGACAAAAACACAGATAACTCTAATACCAGACAATGCAGATCAATCACAGTAGCCCCACCCTCAAGCATGCTCTGCTTTATGGTCTGTTTGACTCTAAATGGACCATAATTTACGAAATGAACATCATGCTGTATTGAAGAAGACTTGAAACTAGAGATTGAAACCATAAACTCATGTTTACTGAGGTAATAAATCAAGAGAGAAGTAGAGTCATTTTCTCATAGACTTCTATACAACCAGAGGAGTCGCCCCCTGATGGACATTAGAGAGAATGCAACTTTAAGACACTTCAGCATTGGCTTTTCAATACTGCCTGATTCAAAGATGTCATTGACAAATGTGTACTCAAAATGTGATAATACAGTTGCTCAGTGCATAGTTAAATTAAAATGAGTTAAAAACTAGTTCATAATTTCATATATGTATACAGTATATATGTTCATGAGATAGGAAAAGACCGTTTTCAGAACTTTTCTAATATTTTGTCCTATTTAGTTTAGATTTTGGTGAATGTCGTTTTGGACGGAAAAAACTAAAGTAAATACCGAAACCCAATCACAATTTTCAAGTAACAGCAGCAGTGTGGTTCACCAGAAAAATGTTGCACTCACGCACATTTTCAATTGAGAATAAATTAAACTGCTGGTTGCTGTTTATATTTTGCGCTTTATAATTACAAGATATAATCGTCCCCTTTCCATTCATTCATTGCCAAATGGTCATTGTTGCTTGCTGCCTTGTTTTAGCCAGTTTGCATCTATGACACTATTGTATATTATATATATATATATATATATATATATATATATATATATATATATATATATATGTATTATATTATACATACATATTCACTCATTTCCACTCTTCAAATTTGCATTCTCTCCTACTTTGTGCTGCACTACAATTTCCCTCGGGATGAATAAAGTTCTTATCTCATCTTATCTGTTTCTGAACCAAATCTATTTTTAAACCCTTATCCGTTTATGTATCCTCACTTCTTCAATAGATTCTGATCTATTCTGTTCCTGTCTGCCAGTATTGTCTGATATTGAGTGAATTTTATTAAATGGTATATACTGCACCTGAACCAGAAGATGTGCATCATGGATCATATTACTTGTTATGGTGTTTATTCATTGCAGTTTGTCTAAGTGTGTGTTTGTCATGTCCTGTTCCATCGCTGGGTTCTTCATAATTTAGCAGTGCAGGTCTCCATGCCAGTGACCTGACAATGAATAAGACATGGCTGCCAGGACCTCTCTCTCCTTCTTTGATTCAGCCAGCCTGTCTCTCTTTTTCTCTCTTTTTTTTCTCTTTCTCTCTCTCTCAGTATATTCTCCCAGTATACACAGCATGTCTTAGTGTGCTAATCTCTACTCCAGTCTCACATTTTCCATTTCGGTCTCTGCTTCAGTCTCTTATTGTTGATATCCAGTGGTGGGCTGTCAGGGCCAGCAAAGCCTTCTCTGCTGGCCTAAACAGAATCACAAAATGATATATTATTATATAATTATATATTATTCGGTGTGATTGGTCAGTGGGCTAGCGTGACTGTTGTGATGCTGAAGCAGCTAGCAGAAGTTAGTAGTAGTAGTAAGAGTTCAAATTGAAAGATATGTAAGAAATAGTGCTGGGCAAGTTAACGCGTTATTATCGCGTTAACGTATTCATTAATTAACGGCGACAATTATTTTATAGTGCGTTAACGCATTTACGCTACCTTGTGATTGACAGGTCTCTACTACGGCCTTGTCTGGTCTGGGAGTGTTTTCATCTCACAACTTTAACCCTTTCACAGTGTGTTTTGACTTCATCATAATTGTAACATTTTGGTCACCTAAAAATGTCTTAGCTTCACCCTCTCGTGTCATGTCTGAAACAAGATGGTGAAAGCCAAAAACAAAAATGTGAAAATGGTTACAACAAACCAATGGGTGATGTCAAGGTGACTGCGTCCACTTCTTATGTATTGTCTGTGATCTTTTCACACACTTCATTAATGTGACTCCACAGATTGATACATACCGTAAAGGTCACACTGCATCACCAACCAAAGCTGTAACGCAGGCCACAGTGCTCCCCTGTGTCACAATGCCAAACTTGTTTTGGAATGTTTTTTTGAGGAGTAATGGCCTCCATAAAGCCTATCAGACAATTGTCTTTATTGCCAGAATATTTTGAAAGGCTGACACAACACTGACTGGAACCTTTGTGCCCCACACGCAGAGCTCTATACAGACAGCCCTCGTCTACTGTTGCTCTGTCTGTCGTTCTGTCTGCCTCCCTCTGTGGTGTCA
This sequence comes from Melanostigma gelatinosum, assembly GCF_949748355.1. Classification (NCBI taxonomy): domain Eukaryota; kingdom Metazoa; phylum Chordata; class Actinopteri; order Perciformes; family Zoarcidae; genus Melanostigma; species Melanostigma gelatinosum. The sequence continues at coordinate 11,780,237 of NC_136644.1, read as the reverse complement.
GAGCCTTATGACTTCAGGGTTCACTGCCTGAATCACTTCTACAACAGGAAATTAATAGGAAAGCGCTCCTGCATTTATATTAATAACTATCAGTATTCACAAATCACAGCAGCCATCTCTCATCCATCTAAAAAATGTGTAATTTGCATCATGGATGTGCTCTGGATGTCGACAGAAGCTATAGCCATTCAATGATTCAATTCTATTTTTATTTTACATTTGCTTGACTTTCCTTGTTTTTACCGTCAAAAACTTAAATTATGGAACAATACATACACACATAATTAGAAACTGAGTTCATTCATTGTGAAGTAAAAAAGGATGTGATGAGAAACTTCAGCTTTACTTTTGTGATGTACTTATTTGATCAATACAACAACACACCTGTTTTTGCTGTTTAAATTACATCATACAAAAGTAACAACACAAGTAATATTCCTGCAGGACTTATTCAATATGTAATAAAAATAAATGGCCCGTTGTCAGTCCGTACGGTTACCAGTCTGGTTCTAGTCTCCGTGAGTTTGAACAGTGTTTTCATGAATAGTTATTTCTAACCTTTCTGGCTGTCTGCAGCACTCCTGCCGCGCAGAGTCGATCCCCGGGAATTCACCTGTGCACAGAGGCCGACCCGAGTAGTACCACGGAGTTCACCAGTCGGCATCCCTTGTTTTCATCCCGGACCGTTTCCAGCCGTGAGTAAGGTTGAGTTTCCCTCCCGACTCCGGAGGCTGCATCATCGATCTTGAAGGATTAATCTGCTGTGTGAGCGTGCGTTTGGGTCCATCTACTACACCACCACATAACACACTGGAAATAATGTACTCTTTTACTTTAACAATTTATCAAAGTGCTTGACAAATTATTCTGTTTTGGTTGAATTATGAAATAAGGTCAATATGTCGTTCATTCACTGAATTCTTCATTCCATCTCAGTATCCTGGCGTGACAGCATCATTTCATTATGTTATGTATATATGTACACGTGTGTCTGTACTTATATATGCATGTACACATATGTGTGTATACTTATGTATGCATGTAGCTAGGTTTTCTTTTTCAATTCAAACAGTCCAAAAACAACTAAAATGTCAACCTAAATTCTACATGATCCTACATTTCTCAGTGAGACTTGAATACTGTTAAGCATGCTCACCTATGCTACTGCACATATGCACGATGCATAATATTGAGGAAATGTGTTTTTTGTCTTTATTTGGAAATGGGCTGAAACATACAATAACTGTGGCTTGATCCTTTAAACCACTGACTGTCAAATAATACAAAGGAAGCTTAACTGTAAATCCAGTTATTGCAAGTTTATATTTCCAGTTATTATTGCCTCTTTAAGCACAGCATCTACATTAAGACATTCAATGAATAATATAAACTAATTGCTTGTATAAAACATTGTTAGTCGACAGAAGGATTTAATGATTTAAAAAAATAATTGTTTCTTCACAATGTTGTACTCTATGATGTCTTTTTGAGATTCCTTTATTTACCAGACCAGCTCTGTTGAAGAGAAAATAAAAGAGAATCCCTGAACCATAAAGAGACTTTCTGTTTAATTCTAGCGTTTCTCATGTAATCACCCTGTGAATGCATCCTGCTTGATAAGGCTGCCGGAGTGTTTCAGTCCATGGTCAGGCCGGGATCACCTGGATAATCCTTCACAAGGCCAAACTCCAAATGAATCAGGTTGTTTTACTTAAGCAGCCCAAGCAGCTGCACCTGGGGTGTAAATATAGATGGGGCCCGTAGGGTGGGGGGGCCCTCGAGAGAGCGGCCCTACCACAATGGGTTCGATGGAGGGGAGGCTCTTGAGTGATTACATTTTCCAGTTCCGACATACTTCTGTGTTGAAGAAGACCTTATGTTGAATTTAACATTGTGCCATTCATTATTGATGCCCTCAAAAAGGCAAACCCAACTCAAATAGATAACACAGTCAATCTATAACAATATTATATGCTTATTACATATAAACTCTTTAAACTATATGTTTTCACTATATGTTTTCATATACAGATATGCAAAAATGATTACTGGGTAGTACGTATGTTGTTGTTGTCCAATCTCCAGTCTCTCTTCGATCATGTGATTAGATGATACGATATATGGTGGCTCATTTAGGCGCAAATCTGTCAAGAATGACAAGCAGAGCACATCTGCAAGCATCATGCCTTTTAAACATAGAAGCGACAGCAGGGAACTGAAACCCGTCGCAATAGCAACGCACTGCAGCCCGTCGCATCCACCTCACGCCGCTGTGCTGCACAATGTTAATTCACAGCAGCGTCCTCTTTTGACATTTTCAAATCGGTTAATCTGACAGCTGACCACTTCAGTCGATGAGTGGATGGATGGATAGATAGATAGAATTCTCAATGGTGAATGGTTAAATTAAATGTAATTGTAAATAATTGGTCCATCTTTCCGGGACCACTGACTCTTGATCTACTTGTTAACTGCTTGCACTTTCTTCTGATTGATCGACGATACAGAAATTGTTCAGATAAATCACAGAAACACTTTTATGAAAGAAAGATGCCATTTATACCTTTGTCTAATATTTATTTTTATTTTCCTATATTTCACAGGAGGAAAATAATCAGGATATAAATATTAAAAAATATGTATAAGCACGGAGACGGAATTGATATTCCTTCCAAAAAGACTCACGTCTCATCTAGTGAGAGAACACAGAGCTGATAAAAAATATAAAAATAAGACCTTGGTCATGTTCGTCTCTGATAATGTAATAATTCAAAAGGATAAACATAACTGACTTAAAATGGCCGTTATGCTCACGGTATCATGGTAAAAGGACTCCTTGTTCCTCTGCTGTGATCATAATAATTACAATGATTGATCAATTACATCAACTACATGTAATTAGTCAGAGTACTAACTAATATTAGTAACTTAAATAAATAATCTGTGATTAATTAGAGAATGCAATATTTACACGTCAGGGCTGAATAAATGACCACGGATCAATTCATTTCAAAACAGTATCGACATCCTGCGAGGTGGAACACATTCGACAGTCTGATGTTTCATTTATTACTTTCATTTCAGACAATTTACAATCTGAACTGAAAACAGCAAGTGTTGTTTTTGGATTACAAAAACAGGGCTTTGTT
>NC_136644.1:11722088-11772088 GCF_949748355.1 Melanostigma gelatinosum | reverse complement strand
TGAAATAAAACACTGAAAGAAACAAAAAGGGTGTGGAATAGTAGTCTTTTACTGTCATTGCACTACAGTAAAGGTAAGTGGCTATCGTGACGATGATTCACACATAAACAGCAATAAAAATGAAGAATTAGAATGTACATATATTATTGTTAAAAAAAATATGTATGACTTTTAAAAACAGTAAGATCACTGAGATATTGCACTGAGTTGCTCTAGCTCTCTATAAGTTGGAATAATGTTAAAGACTTTTGGATTAAAGATATCTAATATACACCTCAAGCTGCAGTTTAGTGTGAATGATCCCCCACATGTAATTGAATACAAAAAAATAGAGATTACGACATTTTCTTATTTATTTAAACAATATAATATTGATTATTAGGCAACAGTGATTCATGCGAGTGTTCTGGCTCCCATCACAGTTGAAACGTAAAAGAAACCTGAATCAAACTCATTCACCAACAGACAAGAAGAAGGCAATATATATCCTTAACAGAGGGAGGGGTGATTCCATTTTAGCCTTTTTGTTCAAATAAGAAATGAAGTGTCCTACCGTGTTGCTCAGAATCTGCCTAAACAGCAGATTTGAAGTTCACATTGTGTTTTACTCTCTTGATTATTTCACTGCACTGATTCACATTGTGAGTTGCAGATTGATTGCAGCTTTTGCGTTCACTCAATAGTTTTGTAATCAACAACATTTCAAACTCCCACACACGTGATGCTGTTTTCTGCACACTGAAGCCGTATCTCTGACGGTATTCACTCCCTTTTCCTCACTTTGTGCGATCAACGAGCCAGTTCCTGATGCAAGTGTCTGGGAATAAGAAGCAGTTGTAGTTTTCGTGTATCTGTTCCTCAATCCAAGCTATTTCTTTCCTCGCTTTCATATAAGTTTATCAAATGGTCAGAAAGAAGTATTATTTTTAGTGCTATTTCATATTTCCTACAGATGTTTGGACCTTCCCTAAAATAACTTGCAGACCTGAACCCAATGTAACCTTTATTTTTTGTAAGTTAATTTTAAAAAAATAATTTCAATACAAACAATGGAACACACAACCAGTTGCAACATTAATAATAAAAAGTAATGAAACAAAATGAATCTGGGCACAAAACGAGCTACAAATACAGTAAAGAGCGAACATACGGTTAAGAGTAGTGGAAAATATCCTGTTAGGTTTCTTCCTTTATACAAATCACCTCACACAACCAGACAGGTAAGATCGACCAGAAGATAGATAAGACCAGACGTTCCTTGGTTATTGGTAGTTATGAGCTTCAAAACAGAAAATGTCTGTCATCAATGTTGACCATTGGGCATGACCTGGAAAAGAAAAGTACCTGTTTCACTTTCAAACGTCCAACATTAACTGGTGTATAATAATACTTGTGATGTGTACATTTGTTCACTACATCTCTAACTGACCACCCAGATCTCTTTCCCATATTTCACTTAAATCTTACTGTTACCGTACAAAGTGTTTGCCATAGTTTTAATGAGATTGCAGCTGATGGTGCACTGCCAGGCAAATTTAAGTAGGATAATGTGTTATTCTCTTTTTTACTTAAAACCCCCAGACTCTTTATGGGGCTCCTCAAGTCAAAATCTGATGTAACCCCTAGTTATTGTGTTGTAGTTTTTATCATTACATTTTATTTGACATAGTCCTTTATTTCTATTTGATATATTCCTATATTTCTATTTGAAATAGTCCTTCAATACTATTATTTATTCAACTGTAACAAATAATGTTTCGAATATTTAATAAATAATATAATTTCTTTGGATCTATTGTGTGTGTGTGTGTGTGTGTGTGTGTGTGTGTGTGTGTGTGTCTGTGTGTGTGTGTGGGTGTGTGTGTGTGTGTGTGTGTGTGTGTGTGTGTGTGTGTGTGTGTGTGTGTGTGTGATGTATACTGGAGTGAAATATGGACTCAGAGAAAGAAATGTAGAGAGGTGAGTCTGTAATTTCTTTTAATCATGCAATGTCAAAACAAGTTGTTCATTATTATTCGAATGAGGCTGATGAGTTTATCACGGCAGTGAGAGTGAAATAAAGGAAGCGGTGGGCTGATAAAACACGGAGCGTTGTTTCTTTAACTACGTGAACTATTATTTTATCTTATTATATATACTGTATGATGATGTGATATGTACATGTTTTACACCTGTAATAATTATATGATTCAATTAGACAGCAAGTATTGCTACTAAATAATTCAAAATAATGGAGATTTTAATAGTCATTATAGCTATTGGTGAGTATATTCTTCAGAAATATGTTCATGGTTTGTTTCCACTTTAATTTATTCATTCATTTTAATTTGGTTTCATTTCAATAGTAAGTTTTACAATCACAAAATGGACAAATTTCATGACATTTCATGACATTTTCGTAATTAACACTATGAATATGTGAGATATACAGGATGTAGTATTTAATGGTAGTAGTGGAGTTATAGTGTGTACACAGGACATAATCATTGAGTTACAATGACAAACACTCAACCGGATGAATATGTGCTAATAATCTAGCTACATATTTAGACAATACACTGTGGGCTTGCAATATATGTTATGTTGGTGTGGGTGGGATGAAGGGAGGGAGAGCCCTCTTGTTGATGTTACATTATTATATTATTATTAATAAGGTGCTTAAATGTTTATCAACTTCCATATTTGGACCTCCTCGAAAATGAGATGGTGCTTTGCACGAGGTTTATCCTCTAAGTCTATTCTGAAATAAAAATATATAATATATGAGCACCATGTTACTGTGTTTTGGATGAAATAATGTCCAATCTATAGTTTTTAAGGTCTAATTTAAAGTCACGAGATGCAATGAAAATATGTGTTAATAATCAGTTACATCCTGCTGAATATTATAATACTGTACCTTAATTTAACCTCGCTCCTCCATTATCTCATATATTACAGCGCTCACTATACAGTGGATGTATTTCATGGAGTTATAATCTGCAAAATTTGCGTTCATTCTGTTTTGGTGGAGCTGTTCTCATCTTGTTTGTGCTCCTGTTACTCATACAAATACAAACACCAGCACAAACATTACAATAATATGAATGCTAGTTCTTTATGAAGGTAGTAGTGACTCTGTAATTGGAATCCATGCAATATGAAATTATGGAGATTTAATAAAACGTGATTAAGAACGGAAATTCTTATTGATCATTGAAAAGAAACTATGACTCCCTGGTTTGTTTTCATAACCTGCTCTGCTGGAAGACAATAGAGATAGAGAAAAAAAGAAAAAATGCTCCCCAACTTCCACGCTTTGATCATATTTTACACCAGAGATTCCACCTGATATTGTTTAACAGACATAAAGACGTCACGCCGTCAGGAAAAAGCTTGTTTTGGGAAGTGTGAGCTGGCCAGCCTGGCCGGTGTGCTGGGAGGAAGGGAGATTTTTAATATCTTGTGGGTAGCACTGGGAGACTGAATGGGTGCTGAGGAGGAGAAACTGCCAAGACGGGGTTTCATTTAGTCAACTGAGAGTGAAAATAATGGCATGCACACGCGTACATATCAGACCGCTTACACAACTATGAAGTTTTGGATGAGACGTTTCTGTGTATACTTACACGGACATATTCTTGTGTGCTAATGAAAAACTGTAACTCATACATAGACACACACAAGCATGGACACACATGGCTTTCTTTCAGAAAAATATCTTTTGAGCATGCAGACACCCACACACACACTGCAGAGGCACACACACGTGCACACACAGTCTATATGCACAGCAAGTGCTCCGTTTCTGTAATCAGCAGTAAGTGTACCATTGTGAGCCATTGACAATCTCGCCCCTCCACCCATTTACCTATGAGCCTCAGCAGACTACAGCTGCCTGCTGTGTTTATTAAAAATATAACAGTTCTATTATACTCATTAGGTTATTGCTCGTACTGACACCTATAGGGAGACACACACACGCAGCCATACACACACACACAGAGCAGACAGAAATAAGGCTAAATGAACAAAGTGATCCATTGCTTTGATACCGGTCTTTGATAAAAATCAGATGTGGTCTGATCACTTTGTTCCATCTTTGGTGTAATGGAAGTCCCTTCCTGACTGCTGCAGGTTTTATTATTGTTATGATTATTACATGATATCAGACCTGAGAAATCTCCCCATGGCGGCATGGGGGATTTCATTCTGCAGTCTGTAAAACCTGCCAGAGTCATGTTTCAATGGAGAGCACTTGTGTCTGCCGATGGCCTGACTCACAGTCTCCTCTCACAAGGCACAAACTCTATGTGGCTGTCCTGAGCTGTCAGACTCCAAAGACTTCACTGGTCATCCTCAACCAATGCCAGTAACAATGTTACTGGACTGAAGTTTGAAGTTTTGGTCGTCGCCATCATGTTTTGTTGCAACCAGAGAACAGAAGTGACCATATTTGAAAGTGTGACATAGTGACGCCGTATGCGGCTGTGTTAGCGGTACTGAGCTGTTACTCTCAGTAGCCCCGCCCTAAAGCATCCCCTGCTTTATGGTCTATTTGACCCTAAATGGACCATCATTTACTAAATGAACATCATGCTGTATGGAAGACGACTAGAGATTGAGCCCATAAACTCATGTTTACAGTGTTTACTGAGGTAATAAATCAAAAGAGAAGTAGAGTAATTTTCTCATAGACTTCTATACAATCAGACTTATTCTTGTAACGAGATGAGTCGCCCCCTGATGGTCAGGAGAGAGAATGCAAGTTTAAGGAACTTCAGATTTGGCTTCACTTGGCAGAACCGGAGGTTTCCGCCTGTAGAGGTCCTCAGGAATTTGTTTCAATTGGCCAAGTTTTAATTGTTTTTATCATATCAGCTATATTGGCTATGTTTCGAGTCTGGAGACAAAGACACAGCTGATCACTCCTGTGAGTTAAATGTTTGCTACATCAGAACATATTTGGGAAGGTGTTTCCATGTCTCATTTAGTACATCAGCTTTTTTTCATCAAAAGCAAAAAAAACCCTCAAGAGGGGATAGGAAGTTTTATCAAATGTTTTCGTTTCCATACGGCTTATCTAATATCATACTTCAAATTGTACATAAAATATGTTTATGGAAACATGGCTATTGAGTGTTAAGCTGTTAAAAGTAGTGTCCCATACGTAGCACGTAGAGTAACTGCATGGTGTTACACCAAACCTGAGGACCGTTGGCGTCAATCAAAACATGTCTTGTGTCTTGAAGCTGTTAAAAAGGATAGCATTCTGTTTTAATGAGTATAAGCTTGTCAACATTTTCAGACTTATGACCATTAACAGTGATAGATAATATTTCATTGCACCCTCTGGCATTTCATGTTTATATCAATACCCTTTGGGAGTCATAACTGATCAGAATATATGAACTATAGTGACCCGTTGTTCAGCTTAATGGTGCATATTATCACGTTATATTGTGGTAAACTGTAAGACCCTGACTTGTGTCTGACTCTGTGCCTACAGCTCAGAGTGCTTATCATATGCAGACACTCGGCGGTTGTTCAACTTCTCTGACACAGTGGGCTGTTTTTAAAGTCAAAAATACGAATGGCTAACCAGTTACAAGGTTGTCAAGCTGTTTAATTGCATATAATTCCAACCTGTGTTTTTAAACCGAAAATATTTATAAAGATTTGTCAACTAGAATTCATTTTTAAACGTCCAAATTGTCTATTCTGGGCGACTAGAAACATGGCGTCCTGTGTGAAGGGGACCTGCTCCATGTAAATATGAAGGGCTCATTGTAAGGTAACAAAAACACAATCATTCTTGTTTTCAGGTTATTATAGAGTAAAGAAAACATACTTATTTGTAAATATTCAATTTATGCCAATATAATGCTGCACACTGGCCCTTTAATTAATCTAGTGTCTCCCCTTCATATTCATGACTTATTAATGGATAGTCATTCATGAAATCAAGCAAATCAATTAGGGTTCATTGAGACCTTTATTCTGGATTCTATATCACAGAAAACCAACTGTAAAAACCCAGAGTGTTTTCTTTGAAATATATATACGGTAATCTTAATATATAACTGCTCTTTGTGATTATTTTAAATATTATGTCATTTTGTCTTTTCTTTCTCACTCTCATTCTTTTTCTTTCTCACACACAGACACAGTCTGCCTGCTGTGCTTATTAAATAGTTGGGTTTGCTAAGTAGTGCGGGACCAAGTGGCCTATCAGCTGATAAAAAGAAAGCAGCTGCACCCCCTCTCACACACACACAAACACACACACACACACACACTGTCTCAGTTGCTGTCTATGTTAAGTATTGAGGGACTGTGGAAGGCTCTCAGCTCATAAAGTGAAAATGTAACAAGGCAGACAACCCTCCATGTAATAAGTCTGACGATCGCCCTGGCTTGGAGAACTGCACACGAGAGGGTTTGGGTGTGTGCGTGCGCGGGTTGATTGGCTGAGCGGGCTGGAAAGTGGCGGCGAGGGGGAAAGGCACTCGTCTCACCTCAAACAGAGAAAATAAAGTAGGTTCTTAGGCTAAATGAGCGTAGCGTACAGCACACACACACACACACACACCCTGATATTTTGAGTGTGAATGCCTGAGTATTTGACATACACACTCCCTCACTTTGACGCAATTTCTCACAAACACTGCATGTAAATGTGACGTACACATATTCACAGTCCAATATTTTGAGAGTAAATGAGCGTAGCTTATGACACACACATTGTGCCTTTCGCTCTGACTCACCCATCTCTCTCTCTCACACACAGACAATATTTTGAGAGTAAATGAGCGTATAGCTTATTGGAGACAATTACCATTCCGTAGTGTGTAAAGGACACCGCACACAGTCACACAAAATCAAATGCATACACAAATATGCATGAACATGCGCATACACACAAATGGACTAACACACACACACACACGCAGCACAATAACTCTCCCTCGCTGTGCTGACAGGACTGTCCGTAGTGGGCCTTTGTTAGTTCTGGTTGGGCAGCCTTGTTTATTCTGTGTGTGTGTGTCTGTGTTAATGTGTGTGCACATATCTGTGTGTTATTTATATACCAACAACCTTTGTGAGTCTTGACGGCAACTTCTGCAGCTATAGAAGCCGACTGTCTTTTCACTTTGGCCAATTTATATTATTATACTCCCCTTCACATCATACTAATTCAATTAGAATAGTAATTTGATGTATTTTCATTTTTAAATCAAAAATTTTAATCTCATGAAATCTCATTATTTCTCCTGCATTTTTCATTCAGCTTTACAATCCACAGAATCTGCCATGGGGCCGCTTCAAATCATTTAAATACAATTCTAATCAAGCCAGCTCACCCTTCTTCTGCTGCTCTACATCATAACATATATTCACTGATGTTTAATCCACAAATAAACGTACTATTACATGTTGTGCCCAGGCAATAGAACATATAGGTCAATATGTCATTCTTTGGAGTTGCATTAATAGTGATGGTAAGTTAGTAACAATTAATTTTACTGTGAGGAAAAGTAATTTCTGGTAAATGATGAGAGAAAATTCTGCAGTCCAGTTGTGCTGGAAACCATGTCATACAAATTTGAAAATGTTTAATATCAATCAATCAAAGTTAATTTGTTCAAAGTGCTTCACAGATGACTGACAGGGCAAAACAAATCACAAAAGCAATAAATGAATACAAATGTAAAAAAATATAATTAAAAGAAATAATGATAATACTAATACTAATAATAATAATAACAGTAATTACAATAATAGTAAAACTGTGTGAAATAAAATCTAGATTCATAAAATAACAGTTCAATTGAATACAATTATACACAAATATGCACAGATACAATAAAAAAGTTAAATAAACCCTCCGTTACAGTCATTTTCCACCTCCAGCACAAAGTTACAGAGGGACATTGACTTTTATAGTTCTGTCAAGCCTAAAATGTATGTTTAACAATAAGGGGAGAATTCTAGATGCTGTGAAACCAAATCAAAAAATGACAAATGTGAAAGCTGGTCATTATAGTCAATGATATGTTGTTTTTCTACTCTTTTTAAATGTGGGTTAATGAAATTAAAAAAGTGTTTAATATATATAGTATATATAACTATCAAGTTGTTTCCTTTTTGTTTTTAATTGTAGTTCATTATTATATTTACAATTGTTATAATTAATATCGTTATGGATGAGAGTTGATTAAGAGCCACCAGAAAAGGGGGCATTACCATGCAATGTGTGTATGCCTGTATATGAGAACTCAGTACAGTATATTATGCGACACTTAACGCACACACAGACACACTGAGCATGTCGTCAATTTACACAGAGGACAAGGTGTCAGGAGATGATACATCACTTCACAAACATTTGAATTGTCGCCGTGTTTCACAAACACACACATTTTAACAATTTATTTATGTCCGCATACAGAATGATGCGAAATTTGAATTCATATCTATATATTAAATATTACAGACAAGTTGTGAGGTTGACTTGCCTCTCCTTCCTAAATGTGCCTGGAACACTATGTCAGGAAATGATAGCTGATTTACCAAACATTTGCATTATTCTCTCTGCCTCACACACACACACACACAAACCAAGACACATTTTTGGCCAACAAAACACTGTCTTTCAGCCAAGCTCAGAACTGTGAATATATCCATGGCAATGAGACACTTAGTCAAATTAACGTGTTGACTATTATTGTAACAGATTGTATGAGTGACAGAACAGCAGCAGTTCAAATATTTTAGAATATCTCTAAAAGTGTATATACAGTGAAAGTTTAAATCGTAGTTTTTATTTTTTTTTTAACAAAAGATTTCCCTTGGCTCTCCTGGAATACATTATTCACAGCAGCTGCACTTTTTGGAAGGAATGTGGTCTTGAGCTGATATTAGGAACGATCATAACGAGTGATAATAGTAATACTGTATCTGAAATTATGTCATTCATTTTCTGCCCTTATTAAAAATCATGTAAAAACCCACATTTGGAAAATGTTAGGTTTTACATGTAGACTTGGATGTTAATATTGTAGGATTAACATAGGCAGGATTAACATAGACTTTTTTGCCGATAACATAATTGTTTTCTCTTTATAAACTTCTGAATTATTAGATTTGATAACATTTGTTTTGCAGGTATACATTTGCTTCACAAAAAATAAGTATAATGATCTGTCATTCTGATCATGCATTCAAGCCCTCAAAAATACAATGTTGTTCATTCAATTTATTTGTGTATAGCCCAAAATCACAAATTTGCCTTTGGAGGGCTTTACAATCTGTACACATAGGACATCCTCTGTCCCAGGACCCTCACATTCTTACAGGAAGAACTCCCCCTAAAAAACCTTTATCAGGGAGAAAACAAGGAGGAAGGCTTAGGGAGAGCAACAGAGGAGGGGTCCTCTGTCAGGATGGACAGAAGTGTGATAGATGTCATGTGTACAGAACATAACAGAGTTACAACACGTTCAATGCATATGACAGAACCACGGCAGGAGGCCAGACCAGGGTCCAGGTATAACCACGATCCATGGAAACCTGTGAGGAGAAAAAGCACAGAGACTCTGGTGAAGAAGCAAAGTCAGTGTTGTGCATTAATGGTATCTGTAATAGAAATCATGTTCATAATAAAAAATAAAAAAACAAGAATCGTTGATTGTTGATTAAAGATGCAAGTACATTTTGGGCCTCAGTGTGTCACTCAGGTAGCAAATACAAGATACAACTCCGCTGCTCAGCGTTTCTTCCAGTTTCTTCCAGTGTTTCAGTGAATAATGCCCTACAGCCAAGAAAGTATTTAGACCATCATTTTAAATGAGACGTCTGTAAAACTGTTGAAAAGACATCTCAAACCGTAAATAAGGTAAATTATGACTCTATCTATCATGCATTTTCAAACCATGGAGGTTTTATTTTATTTTTTTTACTTTCCTCGGGCTCAGAAAAGCATTTTAAAAACCTTTGTCTTCATCATAATGTAAAGTCTTTGGGCCAAGCAGGAACTCACGGACAGTGCATATTTGGGGGACCAACCTTTTTTTGCCGTATACTCCAGATGAGCAATTCACATTGGACCGAATAGGCGCCATCTTGGGGTCATGTATCCACTTGTTATTATACACTTGACACTTACAATTTGTGGGAGTGAGTGTGTGGTGGCCACAGCCTCACAATGAAAGTTACCTGGCTGAGTTCCCCTTCCTGGTCCGACAAAAGATGGGGCTAAGGGTGGAGCTTCGTGGTTTTGTGTTACCTTGTAGTTCTTGTCTGTGTTGTCATCCCCTGTATGTTTGGTCAGCCAGTATATAGGTTTCCCTCAGTTTCATTCCAGAGGTTTTTTTGTTGATTGAGTTAATGTCTTGTTTTGTTAACCTTATTCTTCAATAGAGTTGTGTTTTGTTGACTTCTTTTATAGGGGCCCTATAACTCTGTTAATTCATTTTCTTTGTAGCTGATTGTTATTGAATCATTTTTGGGAAAATAAACTCACCTTTTCATTTATAGCCTGTTTCCTTGTGCCTTGACTGCTTGATCCACGACAGAGTGGGAGGGAGAGAAAAAGAGCGAGCACACTATAACGGGGCTAAGGGCTTGTGATTGTTGGTATCTGGTGGTGGCTAGCTAGCTAATTTACTAAGGCTGAAGGCCTTTACATGAAGGCTATTGTCTAACTCAGGATTAACCAGTGGGCCAAGCCAGTGTTAAAAATGAAAAATGTGATCTATAAATCCAAGCGAAAACAACACAAGGTAGAGAAGTGTACACATGCAGTCGGACCCCCTTCCTGCTTCAACCTGACTGTATTATCCCTGCATGTCATCACCGATTGGTTGCACATGCATACGTATCAATGCAGTGTTCGTTCAGTGTGTGGAGCAGTGGCGGCTGGTCAATAGAGGGCCATGGGGCCTGGCCCCACCATGAGCCACACAAAGAAAAAAGAAAAAATAAATTATAATAATCATAAATTATACAAATTGGCAATATTTGTGGTTTTGAACGATGGAATGTACCCAGTAATGTGTGTAAAATATGATATCTGCGCAAAATATATGCTTTTCCTGCTCGTCCTCTCCGCCTGTGTGATCGTCTGCTCGTGCTCTCAGCCTGTGTGCATGACACTCTGAGAACACGCAGCTAGGGGGGCCTAATCGTTTTGGCCCAAAAGAGACGGGTCTATGACGCAGTTTAGCCAATTGCTGAATAAAGATATAAATGAGTGACATACAATTTAGCCAATCAGCGCCCTCAAATAGATTCAGAGTGGGGCCAGAACGATCTGGCCCCCCTAGCTGCGCGTTCTAGTCAGGAGAAGTCTCTACAGGCGAGCGCCCGCGCCAGCGCGAGCAGTACTTCTCCAAGACCCGTTTGAGAGGAGAACTTTGGCGGAGATTCTGCAGCCAAAGAGCTGATATCAGATCAGCCTGACCTCACAATCAGACAGCAGACTCGCGGGAACGGGAAGCAGTACATGCGAAGCTTCTATACTAGCTGTACACCAGACAGGTTTGGCTAGCTGGATGACGTCATGCTAATCATTTATTTAGCTTTTTAAAACAACGGGGACAGATCCAGCACGGACAGTTATGGGAGTGAGGGATGAGGAGGTAAGGAAACATGAGAACACCAGGACACACATGGAGAACTCTGTCAAGCTACATATTAGGCAAAGTGAACATCTTTTCTTCTACATAGTTGTCCTCAGTCTCATCTGCTTAACTTGGTCAAGGAGGAATCAACATGTAATTGAGATGGTAAATTAACAGTGAAAACTCATCATAGCTTAATTTAACATCAGTATTCATAATTACACTTCATGTTTACTTCTCCTGATCTTTACCTCCGACCTATAACAAGGTCCATAGGGGCATCTCAATAAATAAACATGTTATGTTATATTATATTATATAAGTGTTATTTACTGCTTTTTTTCATGTTGGAATGAATGTTAAATATTTAACTGCAAAGTAGTAATGCGTGTTTGATATTTAAATTTGTTTGCATTAAATCATACTGGGATGTTTGCTGAAATTGATAGGATGGCCCTACCTCGAAAATTTTCCACCCGCCGCCACTGGTGTGGAGTGTGGTTTGCCGAGCATTGAGAACAGTGAAGGAGCAGATCAAGCTGCAGCATTTTGGACCAATTGGAGTTGTTGGAGGGAAGACTGGGTAATACCTGTGTGCAGGGCATTACAGAAGAAAGCATTGATAGCCCTGTAAATCTTTACAGGGCTATCAATGCTTTCTGTAAAGATTTACAGGGCTATCAATGCTTTCTTTTGTAATGCCCTGCAAGGGTAAAAAGGATCAGATTTTTTAATTCAACTTGAGTTGAAAGAAGCATGAGTGAATAGATTTCTTTACTTGGTCATAAAAACAGAGGCCAGAATCAAATAAAAAAAAACATATTTGTTGCAGATGACTTAATGTGATGGGTCTCATAATATAATACATTATAATATAATATGTATATATATATAATACGTTGAGAGCAGAACCTTTAATACCAACCCAGTCTTCAAGACACTATAGATGGATTGAGTAGTCTCCCGTATTAAAGGCCACACTCAAGTCATTTCTTACAGACTGATGTTTCCAATCCGACCTTGGTTTAACTTCACCGCGAGAGACAGACAGAAGCAGCTGATAGAGAGGTGAACAGTGCACACACTACACTGCATGAACTGTGTGAGTGAGTGAACAAAACCCCTTTTAATATCCCATTCGACTAATGTTAGCATACAGCAGTGGAAAAAGTAGCCGACTCAGATCTCTACTTAAATGGAGGCTGCAGTAAATAAAGCAGAATACAGTTAATGAAGAAACACAAGACTGACACGTCAGGGAGTCTGCAATCGGATCCCTTTATCTACATGTGCATCAGTCACCAAAGCGTTACACCAAGATGTTTGGTTGCAACTTAACATCATCAGCCTTTCTTAGGGAATGTTCATCCAGTCTCACCTGTACAACACATATGAATGTCTGTGACTTTGCAAACAAAGCGAGTGTGCAACATTGTGAGTCAAACTTGCTGCTGCTTATTGTCAACAGTGTATTTCTGCTGTGTGTAAACACCACTGTGTTTAATGGCTGCCTGCCAACTAAAGTCATAAATAACAGTTGTCATTCATTGGCTTTTTTTTGTTGTCATTTGACATTTCGGTGGGCTCTCTCTACAATTTAAACTTTTTTTAAATGTTATCTCCCATGTTGTGTTATTGTTAGTTGCAAAAATAATTTTATTTTAACTGTTGAATATTTTGGATAATAAATGTAATACCTCTAAGTTTAGCTCTGTATTTTTGCCATTCATGAGTTTGTGTCAGTTGAAGATATGCAAAACTCATAAAAGTTGTTTTATTTTAATTATATTTACATTATATTTTACAGACCACTGTGTAGTACACAGTGTGTACTACATATGTACTGTATGTGTCTGTGTTTGCAAGTGTGTGTGTGTGTGTGTGTGTGTGTGTGAGAGCCGGTTGCTATGTGGTGAGGAGAGCTTGTTATACTCTGACAGGGCGAGACTGTTGGAGTGAAATGCATGATGGGATTCTGTGATGAGCAGGAAGATTTTGAATAAACATGGTTGATTTCAGCCCACCCCAGTGTGTGTGCATATATGTGTGTGTGTGTGTGTGTGACCATCAGGCCTGTCTGTTTGTGCTGTATTCACTGAAGCTTTTTATTGAAGCCCTCATGAATCTTTTTCCTTCTCAAATATTCTGTCCTTCCTTCCCTCGCTCTATCCTCCTTCCTCCCCTTGCTGATTTCTCAGCTTCATCTTATACTCCCTTGCTGATGCCCTCTTCAGACTGCATCACTCATTCTCTCTTATTTCCAACTCCCCCTCCACTACTATCTCCATCATTATCTCCCTTGGTTTTGTGTCTTTGTCTTCCTTTCTTTCTTTGAGATATGAATATATATATATATATATGTTTGTTTGTTATTTGCTTAATGACAATAAGAGAGAGAGATGGCTCATTTGCAGCTTCTCGTATGTCACTGAGCCGGATCAGCCTAAATAATGTGCTGCAAATTAACTGTTACATAAAGTTGTATATTTTTTGTGTTGCACAATAAGAAGCAGTGGAAGAAGTATTCAGATATTTTACTTGAGTAAACATAGCAATACAAGAGTGTAAAAATGCAATCAAATTCTTACTTAAAGCTACTACAATG
Source organism: Melanostigma gelatinosum (assembly GCF_949748355.1). Taxonomy (NCBI): domain Eukaryota; kingdom Metazoa; phylum Chordata; class Actinopteri; order Perciformes; family Zoarcidae; genus Melanostigma; species Melanostigma gelatinosum. The sequence continues at coordinate 11,757,880 of NC_136644.1, read as the reverse complement.
AACCTTCATTTTTTGTTGTTTTTTGCACTCCATCTGGACGAAAATGGTGTTGGTATTTACTGAGCACCAGAATCCCTTTAGAAAACCTCTACTTATACTGCAGGAGGGGTCTGCCAGTCTGCCATGCTCAGTCCTGGTTCTGATACTCACATGCCTTCCTTCCTGCTAGCGGGCCCACCAATACTGCCTGGGCCTCCAGCAGCATGGTGTTGGGGACCGGCAGAGCAGCAAGGCAGGGCAGTGAGGCGAAGCTCTGCTCCTGGTTGTAGGAGGCATGGGGTTCTCCTCCTTCCTGCCAGAGTTTCAACCGACGCCTGATGGGGGTTTATTTGGTCTAAACCACTTTAGGCTTTTGAAATGCCATGTAGGCCCCATGTCTTTGTTTTAACCACATGGTGAAGTCCCAACATGACTTCCACTTCTGGAAATTAGGGTTTATGCTACTAGAAATATGTGAATAATACAGCCCTGTCCCCTTAATAGTACTTTTAGACAACAAAACTGTAATGTGAGTTAAGTTTCGAGGGAAACCTATTACATTGACATTTCACAGATTAAGTATCACAAAATAAATTCACTTTTCTTTCAATTTTGGAGTAATTTTAAACCAAACCATGATGATTTTTACGAAAGCTAGCCATGTAGTTGTGCAGCAGTTATTTATTCTTAATTTACAACGTTCGCCAAGTGTTTCAACTTGTTTAATACTGAAAATGTGTTTCCCTTTAAACACAATTGAGAGTGCAGTTTAGTTGTATGGGAATGTATCGTCCATGGGCTGTGGTTATACCTGGACCGTGGTTGTCCCTGCTGCAGTGGCCCTGCTTGACACTCACTGCTACTATTATTATATTTCGTGCTCACATTTTACTGATACTATTACTGCTTTTATTATCGTTATCATTCTGTTATATTCACTGCTGCTGTTATTATTGGTGTTCATTTTTTTCATTTTTTGACATCCATGATCTTCAAGTCCAGTCTGCTCAAGAGAATGCAACCATTTGCTGTGGTGTAAAAAAACAGTGTGTTTTCACAGAGCACCTTTCGTATTTTCATGTCAACACTGGTTATCCTCCTGACATTGTGCACAATCTCTTTGAGGGTGTTGTTCCAGTTGAACTTGCACGCTGTATTGGTCTATTGATCGCCAAAAGATTCTTCACTCTTGATGGCCTTAACACATTGATCCAGACATTTCCATACAAATGGGGGGACAAAACCAATCGCCCTCATGCCATACCACGGTCTTTCACATCTCGCAACACTATTGGTGGCAATGCACATGAAAATTGGACATTGCTACGATTGCTTCCCTTTGTGATTGGGCAAATCTTGCCAGAAGATGAGCCAGCATGGCAGGTGATTCTAGATCTTAAGGACATAGTTGAGTTGGTTGTGACCCCTGTTCACACAGAAGAGACCATTGTGTATCTGGAGGCCAAGATCTATGATCACAGACAGCGCTATCTAGAACTCTTCCCACAAGTTAAGCTCCTACCAAAACATCACTATTTAGAGCACTATCCGCAAATGATTCGTTGCTTCGGACCTGTAATTGCACTTTGGACGATGAGATTTGAGGCTAAACATAGCTTCTTCAAGCAGGTTGCACGTCATACTAATTGCTTTAAGAATATACCACGTTCACTAGCTGTTAAACACCAGTTCATGCTTGCCTACCACACACATTCCTCCAGTCTCAATAAGTCATCCTTGGAGGTCACAAATGTCTCAATCATGCCTGTTGATGTCCATAATGAGAGAGTACTGTCTACACTGAAGCAGCGATACCCAGATGTGACTGAGGTTCATATGGCAAAAAATGTGTCTTGCAGTGGTATAACTTACAGTGAGGGGATGCTTATTGTACACGGATCTGAAGATGGACTGCCTAAATTCCATAAGATCATTCAACTGTGCATTCTGAAAGAAAAGTTATGGTTTCTCGTAAAAGATGTATGTACATGGTATAGGGAGCATTATGGCGGATTTGAGCTGTCTGCCTCAGCAACTGGAGAGGTTGCCCTAATTGAGCTTGCTGACTTGGTGGACCCATACCCCCTTGTGGAGTACATGGTTGGGGGTTTGAGGATGGTAATGTTGAAAAGATTCGTCATCATTAAAGGTTAGTGTCATCAGGCCAAGTAGTCAAATTCTCAAAATTATATTTATTATCATCTCAAATATAACTAATATATTGGTTTCTTCTTTCTCCTGTAGATTAAAGGTGCTCCATAATGGCAGGTTCGGCTGTACTGCGGACTATCTTTGGTGATGAGTCTGACTCAAGAAAATTAGCCTTGGATTCTAGAATTCCAGCAACAGTGGAAGAGCTGCATATGGTAATAGAGAAATTCTTTCAATTGAAAGAGGACTTCCGTTCGCAATACTTGGATGCTGACTTTAACGAGTTCATGAACCTTACTTCGGTGTCTGAAATTAAACATAAAAGCACACTGAAAGTAATTTACTCTCCTATATTGTCACCTGTGGAACCCTTCATCACTTTGTACACAGTAGACTCATCTGGTGAGACCTCGATTAGCACTGACCCAGAGCCTCAAACCCCTTCACCAATAGCTTCATCAATAGCTTCATCCTGTAGCGATGATACGCTGTACACATCCACACCATGTTCATCCCCAGATACTCAGTCCTCATGGCCCAATATCTTTGTGGTCCCTAAATTCACCTACGAGGCTGAATTTGAGCTACAACAAAGGAATACAGAGTTTGAGATAAATGGAACAAACTTCAGCCCTGCCCCAACGCTGAAGGGAGTCATCCTTGGTGGCCTAGCCCAAGAAATGATGAAATACACAAAATACCCAAAAGACTATCAATGTGAAGAAGTAGCAGCAGCTTTGACGAGGGCACATCCTTGTTTGGGCCAGCTGGGAACCGCGACGGGATTTTGGGGATGGAAACAGTCACTTAAGTATAAAATGCAAAACTATCGAACAAAGCTTGGGCGGCTTGGACACCCTGAAATCCGTGTGAACTCCATGAAGCACAAACGAGAATGCCAAGGCAAAGCTGCAGCCAACATCAAGAAACTAAGAAAGGCTGAAGTTAACTACCTTCCGCTGCACCCAAAAGGCGAAACAACAGAAAGCTTGGAGAACGAGAGAATTGCTTTATTGTCAGAACTGAAAAAGCGGAACAATGAAGTGGTGATAAAAGCCAAAATGGAAAAAACCTTCTCCCACAGGCGACTAGAGATCATAGAGCAGAGGCCTATGATAGAAGAATTCAAAGACAGATGGCCTGCCTTGTTCCAGCAGAGTGAAGTAAGTAAATGTGTATGTTTGTATGTGTTGACCATTTTGATGATTATTGACTGCACAATTGCAATTTGAATTTACTAATAATCCTACATCCCTATATGGTAGTAACTATAACAAACAAGTAACACTTTTATGTATTTTCTTTTTTTTGTTAAAAATAATATTCAGGTGAATGCAGAGTTCTTGCGGATCACCACCAAGCCATTACAGTCCAAGTTCTTGTCACAGCTGGACCACTTTTCAGGCAAGCTGATACAGATCTTCAACAGCATCGGAGGTGTGAAGGGGAAAAAGATCAAAGCTGTCCTGGCAATCAATGATTCGGTTAGTACAAATGCATAGAACATCCGTTTCACTGAATTAGGTTGGTTATTGTAACATTTTCTTATCTATATCTGTTCATTTAAACACATTTGATGAATGGTAAATGGCCTGCTAATATAGTGCTTTTATCCAAAGCACTTTACAGTGTTTGCATTAATTCATACACACACGCCAATGAATATGAAATTCATGACAGGCAACAGCCAGTTGGGGGCATTTAGGGGTTAGGTGTTCAGGGGCACTTCAACAGATATAACCCTCTGGACTTCAGCCAACCTGCTCTCCACCCTGTGCCACCGTCGCACCCACATTTACCTAATTTCTTTCCTGATTTGTTGCCCTTGTTTCAGTGTGACAACATTAACACCAGGAGGGAGTGCATCCTGAGAAGCCTGGTCATCTATCTTAATGAAGATCCATACTCTTTCTTCAAGGAGTATCTGGTAAGTTTGAATCTGCTGTTGATGATTTAAGAATGCTTATTTTATAATGCATATATATATTTCGGGTTTTACGTAACACAAGTGTTCTGTGTTTTTGTTGTTGTTCAGGCCTCCGCCCCTAAGGATGCAGAGAGGGACATTGCAGACACTGTCATGGGGATTTACGTGATCAGAAGAGATGGGGAGCCAGAGGACGTGGGAATTGTGCTCGAAGGCGTTCAAATCCTGAACAAAATAGACGGTGTCGTCATGGCAATCATCATGCTGTTCGGGTTCATTTATGCCCTTGACCTCAGCTTTCCGGACAACCTCAAATACACCTTTGAGTTTCTCCAGAAGATAATCATGAACTTGGATGGGCACAAGCTGAATGCAAAGATACAGCAGCTAAAAATCAAGTTGTTTGCATGAGGTGAACATGCGTTGACAAGTTCACGACAGTCAATGACTTCACTTTGTGCATTAAACTTTCTTATATATCAAAACCTAAAACTATATCCCTTTGGAGAGCAGTTCAAAGCCTCCACCTTGAGTGCAGTGCATCGTTGTTTGTGGCACTGCACGATTTGGGATAGCTGGGTCTTTATTTTTCCTTATTTAAATTTTTTGCTGAGCTGTTACAAGAGTACTAGTTCCAGGGTACTACCCTAATAACTACCCTCACAAAATGTTCTTAAAAGTTAATACCTTGCTGTGTGTAGGTTTGTTGTCATCAACTTTGTTGATAATTTAAAGATGTAACAGCACAAGATGCACTCAATAGATAATTCTTGCAGTTTGTTAATTTCCTAGACAGTTTGTTTATTTGTTTTTAAAAAGACTGTTTTAAACTTTAATAAAAACACCTGAACTAGGGTTTGGCTTATGTGTCTTAATTGGGGATCAAATAGAAAAAAGGTTTTTACCTGATTAATTCATTTCCAATTAATTATATAATATTGAGTCGAACAAACATAAATCAATTTCATTTTATTAATGGTATTTTTTTATTTAGGTTGCATCTGATATAAATGAGTCGGACTAACTCAATTCAATTTCATGTCATTAATGGTATTATTTTATTTAGGGTACACTTGATAAAAATGAGTCTGACTAACTCAATTCAATTATATTTCATGAATGTGTTTAGTTTAAGTTAGGTTTAACTATATTTCCTCGGTGGAAAACCTGCCCACAATTTAATTGAGTTCATCCAATGAATTATTTTTTGAGTGTGATCATCTATATTATATGCATTGAATGTGTTGTAACTCTGTTATGCTGTTCATTCTGGACACATGACATCTATCGCACTTCTGTCCATCCTGGGAGAGGAATCCCTCCTCTGTTGCTCTCAGGGAGGTTTCTTCCTTTCGCTACCCCTGGCCAAGGACAGAGGATGTGGTATGCTGTACAGATAGTAAAGCCCTCTGAGGCAAATTTGTGATATTGGGCTGTATAAATAAACTTTAATTTAATTGAATTTTATAGGAGACAGGGTTGGAATAATGATAAATAATATAATGACTAATTACTAAGGCGCTTCAAACATTATAGAAGCTCTGAACTACTGCAAGATGGGAAATATAGGCTGCTGTGCAAACATTGACCGAAACAAAGAAACATTATTCCTCAGTGTACTTCAGTTGGTTTATGTGTGTTTGTGATGTCTCATAGTGACATCCTTCAATTAAATGACTCGGTGTGTTTACAGTGGAATCTAGACACGTCCTGCTGGCTGGAGCAGGACTTTGGCTATAGGAGGGGAATTCTGGGTGGCTGCATCTGTATTATTTGACAAAGTGACTTGAAGCATGAGACAAGACATGTTCAAATAAAAAAAATGTAAACTCAGTCAAAACTATTTATTAGTCTGTAAGATATTTCCTTTGATAAAATATTGTTTAAATGATTTGTTATTACAAAATGAGAGAATTCATGGACTGGGACTGAATAGAAATAACACAGAATGCCAATAATATTCTATTTCTGCACAATACATAGTCATTTATTGATAGCTCTACCTCATCCTATACATTCAGTTTACCGGTAAGTAAAAGGGAATAAATATGGCACAGTTGTCTTTGCCAGAACACCATCAAAGAAAAGGATTGATGATTAACTGATTTCACATGGTATTTGTACAAAATAAAAAAATAACCACATAACCATTTCCATTGTGATGGCCACTCTTAATGTGTATAGGGGATTTTATTAAGTCTAATATTAGAAGGTAACACTAGGCAAGGCAAGGCAAGTTTATTTGTATAGCACATTTCAACAACAAGGTAATTCAAAGTGCTTCACATAAAACCATTAAAAGCATCAAAACACAAGGCAAAATAAAAGGAGATTTAAAAACAATTAAAGAAACAGTGTAAGAAATAAAGTTCAGTAGTAAAATGCAGAAATGCAGGAAATTGATAAATATATTAATTGAATGTGGTTCAATTAAAGGCAGCAGCAAACAGAAAGGTCTTCAATCTTGATTTAAATGAGCTGAGGGTCTCAGCAGACCTGCAGCTTTCTGTGACTTTGTTCCAGATATGTGGAGCAGAAAAACTGAACGCTGCTTCTCCATGTTTAGTTCTGACTCTGGGAAAAGAAAGTAGACCGGTCCCAGACGACCTCAGGGGTCGGGATGGTTCATAAGGTAGCAGCAGATCAGAGATGTATTTTGGCCCTAAACCATTCAGTGCTTTGTAAACCAACAGCAGGATTTTAAAGTCAATTCTTTGTTGGACAGGAAGCCAGTGCAAAGACCTCAGAACTGGAGTGATGTGATCCACCCTCCTGGTCTTAGTGAGGACTCGAGCTGCAGCGTTCTGAATCAGCTGCAGCTTTCTGACGGACTTTTTACAGAGACCTGTACTCAGTCTGACAGATGGATACAAGAGGAGAGGTCAATAAAATGAGGGTAGGGAGGATTAAAATTAGCAGCCTCAAATGGAAAAACAGTATATTAATGTGGCTCTTGCAATTTAGAAAATAGGTGAAGAAAAAAGAGTGCACAGAAAAAGTAGAGTACATAAGCTTCAATTTACCCCTCAGTGGTAACTTACTCTCTACATCATTGTCAGTTAAATGATGGAGCGAGTTTGCTTTATGGATACAATTTGCATTGGTGTAAATGCTGGTGTAAACAGAGGCCCTCAGTGCGTGTGGCCCCGTCCAGTTAAATAATGACTGCAAAGTAGGCAAATGTAGCCTGTGTTGCTGGAATTTTGAGGTCAAACAACCAGTCCTGAAAATGACTGCATCACAAGGTAGATCTGTCCACAACCCTATTCTTTAGAGGCCCTGAAAACATGGTTTCTCACCTTGAGGTTATCTCTATGATATTAAATATCCTTGAGTAAGTAAGCGAGAAAGAAAAAAAGACATCTTTAGGTTTTTATTATTATTACGTCTGTTAAGGTTTTATAAATACGTTTTGCCAGTGAAAGACATTAAACAAACTAAACATCAAAATACATAATCAGAAGTATTACATTGTTTGTCAGTAACTTCCAAAACTATTATTAGTTTTCAAAAATGATATGACACGTTCTGATCTGTATTTGCTGTAGCTTCAGTTTGTTAGGTTTAGGCACAACAACTCCTTTAAAGGGAAGAAAACCTAACTTCCTGTGAAAGTTTATTTAATTATTATTGTTGAATCAGTGCGTCCCAAAACACTTTCACCTAGCAGACCGCTGTTTGTGTGTGAAACCACCAGACAACTTAAATTATTTGTCACAAAATCTACTTACATTTTACTTCCATAAAAGCCATAATTCCCTCGTCCACCAGAGGTTCTTATCAGCTAAACTTAAATTCAGGTTGTATTTTGTCCATGCTCCATATTTTCCTTTTTTTTGGTGGCTCTTCCTCTTCTCAGTTTATTTCAGTTTAAATCAGATACTATTAAATCACTCGATAAAATAAGCATGATTTTTCGAGTAACAAATTATGTTTTTTTTGTTTTTTGCACCACCCATAACTCTCAAAATAGCTCAGGGCTGATAGGCTTCTTTAGAGCCCTGGTGAGGAGTTGAATAGTAGCCTGTTCCCCTCTTGACATCCCCACTGAGCTGAGGACATCAGTCCGATTCGTCTCATATGACCCCCACTGTGATGTGAACTTGGCGTGATTCCCCCTGATATGAGTCCTGCTGGGCTTGTTTGCTTGGGGCAACACATGTCAGACATAGTCAAGTATATTTTTGGTAGTGGTGGAAGATAAACAGGAGGTAAGATAAATCCCTTTCTACCCTTTATCATGCATTATTTTCTAATTGCTGGTGATTGTAGGGTAAGTGTTTTAGATTTCTCAGTCCAACTGCAGGAAGACTCTTTCAAAGCGGAGATGTATCACCAGCCTTTTGCAGCTCTTACAGAATGCTAAAGACCCTTTTCTTAGCAGATATTTTGATTTGGCTAAGCAGGAAAAGCATAGGTGGTATTAATAACATTAATGACGGCTGCATTCCATATAGGTGAGCCAGTTCCAGCGCTCTGGTGTTGTGCATACTCACTCACTGACATGGCTTGTTAGGACACTGAATGGAATGGAGTCATCGCTAATGTGAATATTTACACTTGTGCTTGTCCCGCTGTAAAATGTGTGTTGTGTGTGCTGTGAAAAGGTTCTGTTAACATGGCATTACATTGTGTAGAATAAAGCTGGAAGGATTGGTGCATTGCTTCAGTCCATATCCAGCCGGTAATGAAATGTTCCTCCTGGGCTACTGTAGGGCTGGGTAGGCCTTAGCCCCTCCTACTTCCTGGTTCCCAATTAGTTTGGTCCACCATATATAAGCCATACCATGAGCTGCATCTTGCCTTCTCTCTGACCCCCAGGCTTCAGTAGGTGTGAACTTTAGCTCCTTAAGTTAAGGCATATTTGCCATGGGTTTCACTCTGTCTCATTTTAATCGGTCCAGCTCTATAGAGATTATCACCTTCCCGTCAAGCTTTCCGGATGGGGGTTGTGCAGTGAGCAGGCAGGAGAGATGTTAACTGCCACTGCTGTTTTGTTTAAGTTATCAATTTAGTTGTATTCATGGTTTTGTTTTGTTTGGTTTTGTGTTGGTAATTAGTTAATTTAGTTACCCTTTCATTATAACCTGTGTCACCAAGTATATTAGATATATACCTTTTGTATTGTTTTTTTTAGCTTATTAGATGTTATGGACTTCCCTGTTAAAGTGTTAATTGTTATAAATATCATAATCTTGGGGTAATCCTTGGTCTCAGTAAATCATTCACTGCCACATGTACCCTTATATAGAATCTGTAGGGTTTTTAGTGGTTTGAGCCGGTATTAAAGGTGCAGTGCACTGTAAATTTAAAACCCAATCCGGGCCTTGCCGTGGCCCGTGGTCACACATGGATCAATCAACTGCCGCCGTTATTCAACTTCAGGATAATTGATTGTGGTTCGCGTCGAAGATGTTTTTTTAAGCAAATTTTAACAATGAACGAACAGCACTCTATCCATGATGGGAGCTGTAAATTATGATGTGGAGCAAAGCTTTTTTGGGACAGGATTCTTGGAAATCATATCTAAAACATGTGTAATGTCAACATTTTTAATTTATCGCTCCAATATCATGTATGGCCAGTAATATATGGTTACTGTTTGGGAACTAAGTTAAGTCTTGTCAAGGAATGAATGAGGTCATTGCCAAACATTAAAAACATCAACAGTTGGATGTCGGACCTATGTTACACAATGCTGGTCCTAGGCTGGACGCTTCTCTATTGAGGGAAACAAAAATCTCTGCTTAAGTGTTTGGCAGACTGGTTGACCTTAGCTTGCTTAGAGGAACCTTTGAATACTATTTTGGATACTGTTCTTGCATCGCCATGCGTGGACCAAACCTTCAAAGAACACCTCGATCTACTATTTTACTGTGTAATATCTGGTCTTCTGTCCCTCCCTGCACTCCCACTCTTCAATGCATTTCAAGCCACCGGAGTTGCTGGGTTGCTGGTTGGAGAATATTTGGTGGGCTGGGGGACACACTACAGAACCGGTCAGAATGAAATATGTATATTGCCGGAAAAACATATATTATATGTTATTAAAGTATGTTGTGTGTGTGTGGTCTGCTGGTATTCCTGAAAATTTCTGATGCAGCTGTTTTTTTTTGCTGCAGACATTTTCAACATACCAATGCGTGCTTACATAATCATGTTGAGTCGGGCTGTGACAACAGACATTGGAGCCTCTTTTCACTGCATCAAATCAACATAATACTTTCTGCATTGGCTGTCAATGCTGGAAATAATTGTAAACTGCAAAAGTAGAATTGTTGAATGTAATTGGTGACTTTAAAGTTGCCGGTAGGCTTTGTCAAAGTTGCTAGTCGGATGGTCGAACAGCTGCCTTTTTATTGTCCCCTTAAACTTCAACCTCATGATATTGAATCACACTCTCTGATGTGCGTCTGTTATTGAGGCTTTGAGTATGATGTATTGCATTTCAAGAAGCAGTGGAAGGTTATTGCACTCATCTGTTGCCTCACTTCTGATCTGCTCTTTTGGCATTCTTTCAAATTAAGAACATTACAGAAGTATATTTGACGTTCTTTAATGTATATATGAGGAAGAGAGAATGTAAGTTGTATTATATTAAGATCCAAATAAACCAGTTGATACTTGGTTGTGACTGTGATCTGTAGGATTTCAATAAAATAATTTAATATTTGTCTCTACACTATATCTTGGCCATGATATATTAGAGCTGATGATAAGCCAGTCAAAGGTTATTGCCCTCCTGACACTCCGGTCATGATTTGTATAGTATTAAATTGTATTAAATTTCCTTTCACTCTCACTAAAAATGATAATAACCGTTAATAATAAATGTTATCCTTTTCAGAGGTGCCTGTGTGAGGGGAGGCAGCATTATTCTTCGAGCACCCAATATATCAGTGAAGGAATGGCAAGGTGTTATAGAAACCTTTGTATCCTTCTAGAATTCAACATCTTAGGAACTGCGGAAAACATTCACATTTTACCTTTTTGGGGTGAGGATCTCAGTCTCCTTGAATCTGAATTGTACTGGCTTGAATTTAAGCTGCTGGTAGTTATGTTGATATGAATCTATTTGAATTTTGATTAATTGCTTAATGTGTGAAAATGTTATATGAAAAACACTGCGACAGAAAAGGAATAGGTTAACGCCACAAATGTCATCAATACGTATTCATTGATTTTCATTAATTACAATGAGCTCTTTATAATACAAACTTTTTTTCTAGCTGTTCATAATATAATGATACCAGGTCAGGACAAGCCATCGGGAGCACTGGGCGAATTCCCAATGGGCCTGGCCATGTGCTGACTCAGCAGAGATAACATTAAATTAGAAAAGTTGATCTACTGGACAATAAAACAAAATAGAGCCTTACTGCATTAAAATGTCACCTGATGCCAGAATTTTTTGTTTTCCTTTCCACAAATTAAGACATTTTCATCATGTTCTTTCAGTGTGTGGAGTGGGCAGTGTGTGTGGCCAAATGTGGAGAAAAACTGGCCAGCACAGGTGAAAGAGGGAACAAGACAATGAAAAAAAAGGTGCAGCTGATAGGGAGCAAGAGAAAAAGTGTTAAGTTACAACTAAAATACATGTTCCTGTTATTAACAGTTTAGTTAGCTGTGTACTTTTTTTATTTACTGGGTCACATGTATGTCTGCCCTTGAATGATTCAGTGTGAACTTTAATATTATCTGAAAGACCAATCCACCATTAACGATACAAAAGGACTGTTTTTTCTTCAGCACTAGGCTTGAATGGAAAATAAAGGCAGTGTATGGCAGCAAGAGCGACTTAGCTTAATATGCAATTTGATAACAATTTTGAACAATTCAAAATAACAATACAAATAGGACTGTTTACAAACTCGTGTCATATTAGTCATCTATAAGTGATAGGGCTCTCATGCCTCAAAATTACAATAATACCACCTAAAAACATAACAGTGTTGACTATTGTACCTCAATTTGTCAGTTGTTCAGGTTTAGAACCGCTGCCTTAAATGATACTTAGCCAAAAAAAGACAAAGAACGCTTGTGAGAGATATCCACTGTCACACCCCCCAAGTACCTATTCTGCTATGTCTTGCCTGTCTTGCCTCTGAAAGTGTGTAAGCACACCACTAATCAGCTTGTTCTGTGACTTATTGGCTTATGGTATAAACCAAAATCAAAGGTACACATGTGTTGACAGATTGTGTAGAGATGTCAGAAGCATACTCTTGGTGAGAGCATCCAATGGCCGGTTATTACGAAAATGTCCCATTGGACTGAAAGCCTATATCTCCGACAGCCTGTTTCCCGGACACAAACGGCCATTGTTCTGAAGGCTAATGTCTCTGAAAATAAAAACTCTGTGTGCAAGGAACAGAAGCTCATGGCATTTTCTTTTCTCTAACTGGTGAAGCCATGACCCGCCGCCCTGCCTCTTATTACTTTTTGCCTTCTTTGGTTGGGTTGGTTAGGTTTAGCCATGAGGAGTGAGATTACTCAGGGTGAGGATAATTATTTGGATAAGCCAACCGGAGGAACAATGGGCGGTTCATTCCTTCACCATGGTAGAAAAAAAATATTGCCACGGGGGAAGGTCCGATTAGTCACTTTGGAAAGTAATTAGCCATGTGCTTCTGTTTGTTACATGAGTTTGTATTTTCTGAGCAATGGGCAATCGGAATGGGAGTTTGTGTTAAGGATAACAAATTTCCCCCTGGGGATGAATAAAGTATCCATCTATCTAACAGGCTGTCAGACAAATGGGCTTTTGGTCCAATGGGATATTTTTCGAGCTATTGGTAGAATAATAGACAATGGTATACTTTGTCAGGTTAAGGAAAAGATCATGGTTTGGGTTTTTCTGTTACATACAAGACGTAGGTTATGTACTAACGTGGTTGCTCACGTAATTCACAATACCTGTGTTTGTTTCACCTGTCTATAATAAACAACCTCTTTCCTGCTCTAAGTTGCTTGCACAGATGACCTATAAGCCTGTTTTATGTACCTGATGGAGTCTAGAATCTGGTTGTGCTGGTGGCGAATCAATGCCACCATTGTGCAATGCTGAAGATCTGGATGGATATGAGGTGGAGCACAACTACTAATGAGCTCTGTGGAAGGACCAAGCTGCCGTATTTGATGAGTTGGAACTGAGAACATGTGAGTCGGTAATATTTCGGTAATATTTCGCGAGTTTGCCCAGCGTTGGAAGTTTAATCACACTCTATTGTTTACGCTTGATGGTTATTGAAAATCAATTAACAGGCCTTTTTGCAACAAGTGTGCCTGACATGAAAGCACGCACGATACAACGACCCTGAAATCAAAGCAACAAATAGAATTCAGTAATCATTCATTTCTTAGTCCCAATGATTATTTATAATAATGCATGTGCTTATTGTACTCTGTACATTATTGTAATTTGCAAAGACTTGCACACATGCATGCAGTTTGTGTCAAATAAAAGTGTTTTTATATTAGCAAAATAAATCATTATTTTGTGTTTTGTACAATTACAAAGATGTAACAAGTTTCTGTTCAATATTTTTAAGTGTGTTTATTGGAATTTTGATTTCAGGATAACGCATTTGACTTTTGGAAGGACTTGACATAAATGAATTATTTTTCCTGACTTGAACTTTGGCAGTAATCTGTCAATCATAGGTAATCTGTTTGTTAATAAGATTCCCCCAGGTAAACATGGCCTATGTCATGGTAGACAAAAGTGAAGAGAGAAGACAGAAGTAGGAAACGAAAAACAAATAAATAATTGGCAGAAAAAAAGGCAAAGGGACTGTTGTGAAGAGCTGAGAGAGGTAATTAAAAAGAAGAGGAGAGAGTTAGACACAGAGAGTGATGCAGGATAAGGTTGATGGCCTCTCCCTGGTTGTAAATATGGTTTGATTTGGTGATTTATTCATCGTGCTGATTTATTCAGCTGCAGTGCAAAACGTCGCCCTCCGATTGCTTCTCTATCAATAAAACAATGTTCCTGGAGACAGGCGAGTGTGTGTGAAAATGAGTCCCATCATGCATATAGCGGTAAGATGAGACCAGCTATCCAGAAACCACCCAGATTTAGCTTACATCTGGAACTTCTTTTCTGGCCTCCAGTGTTTCGGCTTCAACTTCTGATAAATAAAGTCTTCCAGCAAAATAAACTCCAGAGTTTGACTCGATCCTGCCTCTGTGTCGTGGGAGGATTGTTGCAGCTCACACACTCAAAAACCTTCTGTGATATTTGGAATCATTTATAAGTGTAAGAAGTAGAAAGTGATGAGTCACCAAATTAGTGACCAAGTTACAGCCTCAATCAACCATGAATTTTTGCCACGAGCAGTAGTCCTTTCAGCTTCTCACCTCTAATGGTAAGCAGTTTTTTTGTGTGAGCATTTACTGAGCACATGCCCTATAGCAGGGATTCCCAAAGTGGGGTGCGCGCACCCCTGGGGGTGCGCGAGCTGCCTCTAGGGGGTGCGCGAGAGGAAAAGTGTAATGGCGGTCTGATTGTGTAATAATATTAAATATAAAAAAAAATGTAATTTTAATTTAAAAACTGTCAGGTGGGACATCTGAAGCTATCAGTCGTAAAAGAGGAGAGGGACAGAGAGAGAGAGAGGAATCGGAGGCGAGGGGAACGGAGAGGTGTGTTGGGGAGAGACCGGGAGAAGAAATCGAGTCAGAGTCAGAGGAAGATGAGACGGAGACGACCGAAAAGGAGGAAGGGATAGCACAGACAAATCGGGAGCACATCGGCCCATCGCGGAGTCAAGGTGAAAAAAGAGGAAACGAGAGAGCATCAGACTGGGAAAAAAAAGATTGAAAATTATGAAAAGTATCTGTGTCTGGGCTTCACTTGGATTGGCAACGCAGATTCCCCAAAGCCACAGTGCGTGGTGTGCAGTGAGGTTCTGGCTAACAGTCTGAAGCTCTTATTTACGTCGCCACATGAACACCAAGCATGCCAGTGCAAGTCAAAAGCCCCTTACATTGTTTATATCGAAATTGGAGGAGTTACAAAACAGCCAAAAACAACTGGAGTCTCATTCATGTGCTGGGTCTATAAATGACGCACTACGGGCTTCATATCTGGTTACAGAATAGCGAGAAAGGGGCTACCGCACACAATCGCCGAAGACGTGAGCTCGCCAGCTGCCAGAGAGATGGTGGAATGTATGATTGGGGAGAAAGAAGCAAAAAAGTTGGACATGATCCCGGTGTCCAACAACACTGTGTCGCGCCGCATCGATGCTTTGTCCGAAGACATCCTGGCTACATTAGTCTGTCATTAATTGTAAATTAAATGTGATAATCTGCCTCTGAGCCTGTGCGTGTGTGCTCGCCATCCGTATTGCTCTTTAAAAGTGACGCCTTGTGTCACTGAAAGTTATTGAAACTTTGTTGCAGTGTTTCAGGGCGTTTTTCACACCTTCAGTTCGTTTGCTTTGTTGCAGTTGCTCCTTTGTTCGGTTTGTGTTCACACTGCAACATTTAACAGAGGACTAAATCTTGTAAACAAATGCCACGCGCGAGCAAACTGTTCTCTCATTGGTCCGATTCTTATGCGGCTATGAAGGCTTAAAAGGCTCTGTTGCTTCTTTTTTTTTCTTTTTTTATTAAGGGGGGGGGGGTTGCGCGAACCCGGTCGGGATGTAGAAGGGGGTGCGCGGCCTAAAAAGTTTGGGAACCGCTGCCCTATAGCAAGACAAATGTATTTCTTGAATTACAACTTTACCTGATATCATTCTTGAGCTTCCAAGTGTTCCTTATGTATTCAAATCCAAGGAACAAATGTTTTAACATCAACATGCTATTTTCACAAGTGCTTATACAAACGTTTTCCCGCGTGCCCCGACCTAGGTTTCTGCATACAAACACCACTACCAGTTTGGAGAAGCAGATAGAAGTACTAGCACAGAAGCTAAAACATGTAACATGCTAAAAAATCCCACAAAAAACACAATCAAACTAACCAATCGAGGTAGTGGTGGACCAGCAACTCCTGTGTTCTGCGATGTAAAAAGTCTGTCTTTGTCAATCTATTTGCTTTGAAGACAGCAATATAAAGGTTTGAGTTTCCTTTTGGAAAGGGCTGTCTGAAATTAATCTAAATATAGTATACATTCAAACTGATATTATATTTTTTAGGTTGGCCCTTTATTTAGGTAGGTAAAATACATTTTCTGCCCCCCCCCTACTCACATTCTCTATGAAAGTATTGATGACAAAGACAGTTTGAAAATATATTGACAAGCAAATTAATCGCAGGAAAACAACTCTTAAACTTACTTTATTATCCATACTTCTGATTCCTTTAAGCATAGTTATCTTCATTTTATGAAGTATTTTTGTAATTTTCTAATCATTTTCTTATCTATTTTTTTCTATTATTTTCTATCACAGGTAATCTGCTTCTTAATAAGATTCCCTCGGGTAAACATGGCCAGTGTCATGGTAGACAAAATTGAAGTTATCTGTCAGTTATCACCTTCAAAAACCCTTATACAGTCAAACTCGACTCACGTCAAATCCCATCATGTCGCTGTGTGTGTGTGTTTAAGAGAGCGAGAGTGATGGGATTACTGTTGTTATGTGGGATCAGATGTGCTCTGTTTGTCTGCTTTGTGTCAGTGGGAGAGGCTGGTCCCAGTCAAAATGTGGGATCAGTGTCAGGATCAGTGAGAATCTCCAGCAGCTACGACACACACAGCATGTGGGTACCAGACATGGCCAACGTACCATTGAATTATTTCTCTGTGTTGATGTTTGCACTGGTGGATATATCATATTTGTCTGTCTACTAGTCTCTGTAAGTTTCTCTCTTAGTAAGTATTTGTTACTGTTTGTGTGTGTGAACGCTGGATATCTCTTCCATGTGTGTAAATCCATCACTGTCTGTTGTCATTGTGTCTGGCTATCTCTGTGTTCAAATCACTTTAATGTGTGATTCTGCAACTCTTTTTCGTGCGTGCCTGCGAGAGAGAGAGAGAGAGAGAGAGAGAGAGAGAGAGAGAGAGAGAGAGAGAGAGAGAATGACCCCAGTTTGACCAGACACTAGAAAGGGGAACATTAACTTACTGAGACATTGCTAGTTTTCAACTTCAACGTTCTGCATGTAAATTTATGTCAAAATAAGTCTCCGTGATGTTCGGTAACTTGTAACAGCAAACAATCTCTCAAAGGTATGTCATCTGTACCAAAGTTAAAAACGTTAAAAGTGCCCCAGAAAAATGATCTCCAGGACCATGTGGCAGTTGTGACAGAACCCTGGACACTTTTTGAGTCACTCCTCTCTCGCTCACCTCCATCAGCACCAAAACCTCAAATGACAAAAACTGTTTCTTCCTGACTGCAGCTGGCCTCATCAAGACCCACGACCTCCACTGACAAGCATGACAACGTGTTTTTGGACTATTATCTCTCCTGTGGTGAAATGTAATACTGTCATACTTAAAACCTATAAACATGCTCTAGAATTTCCAGACATTCCTGCCTAGCTCTGTCATTTTTCAATATTTACAATGTAAATATTTTTAAACAAAAAATTCAGATTTTCAACCTAATCCCTCCCTATTCAAGTTAGGTATATAATGTGAAAAAACACCTGCAGTTGTTTGTGTTCTCTTTATCTCTGTTGGGAGCTGCAAAATCTATTGTTCTTCGGTTTCCCTTTGGTGTTCCTGGTATGCGGAAGAACTACAGAGTGCTTCTTCAGCTATGGAAGCTGTTGTGTTATGATTCCAACAATGAAAATGGCATCCCTCTTCAGTACAGAGGACGTTATGGTCAAGTTTTCTTTACAGTGTACATTTTACAGTGTCATTTTTATGGTGTTTTGGCTAAATTAGATATTCAGTCGGATTAAGGCCCCCAAGCTGTGTCTCCACTCAAGCCTTTCATCATCGTTGAAAATGCCAGATGCTCATCTGAAAACACCCAGCTGGGCGTGCTTGAGAGGCACAGCAGTTTTTCAGTTGAGAGCTTTGGTTGCGTCTGGTTGCTATGATAGGGAACATTCACCGAAGTAAAAATGTCGGCACAAGGTAAAGTACTTGCTTCGTACTGCAAAAGCCATATAATGACCGAACGGGTGATGCTGATGAAACCGGTAACGTCTGTGAGAAAACTATGTTTAAAAGCGCTCCTAGTGCTGGATATAATGTGTGACAAAATGTTTACTTGTTGAAGTTTAAACCAAAGTGAAGTTACTAAATGTATTGTGCACTGTGAAAGAAACCAGAAGCCTCACGTCACCACCATATAAGGTAATGAATGTTGTTGGAGCAAGGTACGGACAGGAACAAACACAGGCTTCGAGCTGGGGGAGAAGCTGCTGCAAAGAAGTGTCTGACCAAGAGACCAACAGGTCACAGAACAGGAGGATAAGTCCGACGGTTTCAGCCAATCCCTGAGCTGAGCACTGTGGTGACGAATGTGAAATATGAGACTCTTCAGAGATTATTCTGAGACAAATGACAAAGATTGTCCAGAGAAGACCAGATCTGATCTGAGCTGCATGATAGCTAGACTGGGGTACGCCAGACTATTGTGTGGAGCATATCAGAGCTCTATTCCATGGGATATATTTTTGTAATTCATAGTGTGATTCGATTTGTAATTGCATTTGCTTTTGTTAGATATTAAATACCTTTTGATTTTAACTTGAATCAGCTGATTCGGCCTTATTTTGCTGACGGACCAAGGAGCAGGGAGGGGGGCTTTATCTTTGATGAGAAATTCTGAACACGACCCGTCCACTCCTAACCGATACCTACCACCGTGCCCCCATTTCTGTCAATTATCATGAAAAGGTAATGCAGCAGACGCTAATATGTTAGCTTGTTGCCAGCTAACCAATGCCTGTATTATAGACTAGTGCTATAGCTACCCTTTTCAGGACCTTGTTGAGTTCATTTTAGGCTCTCTGGGCTGGAAAAATATAGGATGAATAATGGTATAGATTGCTTTACATGAGGAATATGACTAGTACAGTGTATTATATATTTTGTATGTACATGAAAAGTAAAGTACATCATTTATAATGTGAGGTACAGTGGATTATAATAATACAGAGTTATTGCACAGGGATTGTTTCTGACACTATGAAACTGATGTTACCTGTTAATGATGGCACTTTAGAACAGTGTATCACTCTGATAGTGTTGAGTATCACCTGACACATTTGGGAGTTAGTGTTAGTGTAAGGATTAAAGTCTTTGCATGTCTGCCTCTTCCCTCTTCTATCCCTGTATCACTTGTCTTCTATCAATCCAAAATTACTTTTCCATTTCTCCTCTATTGAATATCATACCTGCATTCTTCCTACTTTACTTTAGCAATACTCTTCCACATTCAAGATGATTCTGTTACAAAGTAAGAGCAGTGTCTTTACCCTTGTCTCTGTTCTCTGCTCCTTGCCCCTCAATTGTCAACCCCTCTATTTGTGCTTAAGTAGCCTCTGCTACCGTTCAGTATTTTATCTCTCTTTTGCTCCCTCTTCCCGTGATTGTCTCTCTTGCTGGGCACCAGATAAGAGCTTTTCACGGCACCAATGACAAGCACACAGGAGGAGGCTGATTCCATTCGCAAACAATGATCTGTAAAAACACACTGGATGAGATGTAAAACAAGCACTCTGCAGAGACCGCCTGGGCGGACCTGGAATAGACAATTCAACGCACCACTTACTGACACATTCAGCCAATTTGTGCTTCGAGGGAATATGCACAAGGTGGAGAAACCATAAGCAAAAAGCACGACAACAAAAAATATCTATAGCACAGGGAAATTGTTGAACAGGCTCAATCTCATAATTTTGACTTTCAATCTCATAATTTTGACTTTCTAATCTCATACTTTTGACTTTCAATCTCAGAATTTTGACTTTCTATCTCATAACTTCAACTTTCTATCTCATAATTTCGACTATGGGGATATTTTTATTATCAAGTCTAACTTTAAAAAAAAAAAAAAGAAGTTTTAACTTTTTATTTTTATTTTTGCTGGCGGATTCGCGGGCCACATAAAATGACGTAGCGGGCCGGTTCCGGCCCGCGGGCCGGGAGTTTGAGACCCCTGATTTAACCCATCCCTATCTTATTGGGAGCAGTGGGCAGCTGAGAAGAGCCCGGGGAGCAGTTGCTAAACAAACACAGCACTGAAGGACACTAAACCTTTATTTTAGTTGAAAATTAAAAACTAAAAACAATGTAGCGCATTGAGTGAAAGCCCCTAATGCAGTAAGACAGGATCTAATAAAAGGATCTAATGGCATTGAATGTAGAGAAGAGTCAAAAATGTAAAGGAACAAAATATTTATTTTAGTGCTGGGCAACGATTACAATTTTTCACCGCGATTAATCGCATGGATTTTTTGAGATTAATCGCATTGTTATGGCAAAGTTCAACAATGAATTCAAAATTAGTGGATTGCACACTTTTATTTTAAAAGTACTGCTGTATGAACAGCAGGGCAACAACATTTGGTTCACGAGATGCAGGTAGCATGTTTCATACTTAATGTGAATATAATTCATACTTTGTTGGCATCTTATTCTGAAAACCGGATGTTCGTCTGAAGAAACCGGATGTTGTCTCACATTGATGTTTCCGCTAACTTTCAAAGCCCTTCGCTCGCTCCCGATCTGTGCCGTTTAAATGAGTTTACTGTGAATTTCAGCATATAGGTGCACTAACATGTACCGTACTTTTCGGACTATAAGCCGCTACTTTTTACCCCATGCTTTGAGGCGTCGGCTTATTGTCCGGTGCGCTTTATATACGGATTTTTCCGTAGCTTTTCTCCACCACAACAACCGCAACTTCCGGTTCCGGTCTAACACAACATTTACTAGCTCCCGACACAGAACAGTTGCTACCAGCAACCCCTCTGCTACCAGCTGTTACTGACAAGGTCGCTACAATATGGATGAAGTACCTTTGCCCGACCTCTCACAAGGACTGTTAACAAAAAAGGTTGAACAGCAAGATGCTTTTAACAGTACATGTCCGATTCGCTAGCTTCTAAGCTAATTTTAACATTACGGCCAATGGGGAAATGCTAACCGCGATTAGCATTAGCGAATATATAATATATCTTTGTACATCTTTTCATGCAGACATACTTGCATTACAGACTAAGGTATCTCACGGCTACCAAATGAAAAGCAATGAGGCAATACCGGTAACTGTTGTTGCTCATAGCTCTGAATAGCTGTTGTGCTAGCAGCAACTGGCCAAGCCAGTTAGCCGTAAATGCTATTCAGAGCTATGAGCAACGTCGACACGCTGCATGAGAAGATCAGCTTTTTCACAATTGTGGCAAATCTTCCAGATATGATCTTAGTTCATGTATAATTGTGTTTACAATGGCTGGTATGATGATAGTCTGCTTTATCTCAGCCATTCGTTGTCATTCAGCCATGAAGGTACCGGTACATGATGTGGTGTGTTCAAGGACCCAAATGCAGACTCCGGACAGCAGAGTTATATTGCAAACCAAGATGAGCTACGAGCAACAAGTTATTGCCTCGTTGCTTTTAGATTCTAATGAGAAGACACGCTGCTTCGTTTTACTTCTTCAGTTTGGTAGCCTTGAGAGACCTTAGTCTGTAAGTATGTCTGCATGAAAAGATGTATGAATATATATTATATTCACTATATTCGCTAATGCTAATCGCGGTTAGCATTTCACCATTGGCCGTAATGTTAAAATTAGCTTAGAAGCTAGCGACATGTTATGATGTTCATAGAAGAAGACAATTTTAGTACTGTTAAAAGCATCTTGCCGTTCAACGGGGACACCTGGGCTTATAGACCAGTGCGGCTTATCTATGTACAAATTATTTTTTTCTTTTAAAAATCGGCTGGTGCGGCCTATATACCGGTGCGCTCTGTCGTCTGAAAAGTACGGTAAGTGTCTGCTGAGTTGACCACGGAGATCGGAGTGTCTGCTGACTTTACCGCAGCGATATACAGTAGTCTCCAGGGAGAGCAGCGGAAGTCGCCTTTTCTCTACGCCAACCCTGAAGGGACATCATATCTCTAATACAAAACCATAAACATGAGACAGTCTGACAATAGGATGTTTGCTGGCTTTTATCCCACTGTTCTTGTCATCCTCTTGTTGTTATGTATATGTATTGTCTCTTGTCTTTCAATTAAAAAAAACAAAAAGAAAAATAATAATTATAATAAATTTTAAAAATGCGTCAACGCGCGATAAAATAATTGTCGGCGTTACTGAATGAATGCGTTAACGCGAAATTACCGCGTTAACTTGCCCAACACTAAATTTGTATAATCGTGGGAAATCTCTAATTTTCCATTTTACCACATATACAAGGTTAAAATTAAGCCACTTTGTCCTAATGACACCAGCACCATCTGCCTCTCTCCCTCCTAAACATCATCCTGCTTCCACACTAAATGCACAAATTTTACATTTCATAGAGCAAGGCTCCTACTGAGAATGTGAGTGAGCAATAGCCATGTACACTGCCCCGATTTTCTTTTGCCAGGTTCTGCCAAAGTTAAAATATTGTCCTCCAAATACATTGTCCTTACTGTTAGCCCTGATTTCATATCTAATTAAAGGTGCTAAATTTGAAATTCAGACCATATTTTGACAGTCTCCATATGGCTCTAGACATGGCAACAGCTGAGCCAAAGGATAATAGCTGATGGTGCTAACATAGACTGTATATAAGAAGTCTATGGCCCAATCCCAATCTCCACTCTTACGGACTCACGGACTTTGAGGCGCGCTCCCGCGAAGTCCGTGAGGGTTCAGGGATGTCCCACTGTCAAATCATCAAGTGTTTGAGGGCTCTCTCGCAGACATTTTGAGCCCTTTATGAACCCTTTCCATCAGTCAGCATAGGATGCTGACTTTGCCTCAGGGAACTACCCACAATTCATTGCAATGTGATGTTAAACACGGGGTAACCAGTGGACGCATGGAGAGGTAAAGAGGACGGCTCACGTGTGTTCAGCCTGTGCTATTAAATTTACGCAGAAAATTAAGGGTTGAAGATGGAACAAAAAATAAACTTGAAATCAGAGGACACCATTAATGCACATTATTGACTTTGCTTCTTCACCAGAGTCTCTGTGCTTTCTCACCTCACAGGTTCCTGTGGATCCGGGTTATACCTGGACCTGGTCTTGCCTCCTGCCGTGGTTCTGTCATATACATTGAATGTGTGGTAATTATGTTATGTTGTTCATCCCGTACACATGACATCTATTGTACTTCTGTCCATCATGGGAGAGGGATCCCTCCTCTGTTGCTCTCCCACAGGTCTCTTCCTCTTTTCTCCCCGTTAAAGGTTTTTTTTGGGGGGTGAGTTTTTCCTGTTCCGATGTGAGGGTTCCGGGACAAGATGATGTCATATGTGTACATATTGTAAAGCCCTGTGAGGCAAAATTGTAATTTGTGATTCTGGGCGACACAAAAAATTATTTTATTTAATTGAATTGTTCCAGAGACTCAGGGAAAGCGGTCTCACACTGTCTGCTGGACATGGCCAATTGTTGCTCCAGATTTATCAAAGACTTCTCCTTAATTTCCAAACCAATGCGCAAGCTCACCAGAAAAGACACACCTTGGGTATGGGACCCAGAACAGCAAGTTGGATTACAGACACTGAAAGATAGTCTAACCAGTGACACTACAATGTCATACGTTTACCCAGGTGGAGAGACAGAACTGATTGTGGATGCTAAATCTGTTGGACTGGGTGCAATCCTCTGCCAAAAAGATGAAAAGAGAGGGAAGTAGAAAGAAAGGGAGCCGACAACCCAGCATACTACATGTCTCGTCTTCCAATCTTGTCCCAAACAGGTGAAAGTACATGTGCAGCAAAAGTAGTAGAGGAGTATGTGAACTTCATCGCAAGTCATGCAACACCTTAAGCCATGACCCTCACAGAGATCAAGGCAGAGACACTCGCAGACCAAATCCTTCAAGATATTAGTGCTGACATCAGACACAACACATGGCACAAAAGTGACAAGTCACGACGTGCTGACATATTAAAGCAGTTCAGACAAGTTAGCAGTGAATTAACAACATCTCATGCATCAGACATTGTACTGCGGGACACTAGAATAGTCATTCCCACGGCCCTACAAGATAGAGTGTTACAGCTCGCCCATGAAGAAAACCAGGACATTGTCAAAACCAAATCCCTACTCAGAACCAAGGTTGGGTTTCCAGACATTAATCGCAAAGCAGAAGCAGTAGTACGCAGTTGTCTTGCATGTCAGGCCAACACTCCAGTTCCACATACTGAGCCACTAAAAATGTCTGTTCTGCCAGAAGCACCTTGGCATAGTGTTAGTGCAGACTTCTATGGATAGTACTAATACTTGCTTGTCATAATGGATTGTTAAACACGCCACTCAGTTGTAGAGTAAAGTCTACCTTGTCTAACACAGTAATTCTGGTCATGGACAAAGTTTTCTCCATGTTTGGGATCCCCAGAGTTGGGAAAACTGATAATGGCCCCCCATTCAATGGTGACCAGTTCTCCCAGTTTGCAGATCATCTAGAATTTAGGATCGAGGCTATTCGTCTCTTTCCTGGTTCCTCTCTCGGGAGAGGGGGGGCTTTGGCACATCAGTGTATGAATGTGCATCAATGTGAAGTAGTTTACATCCCCGATGGGCAGGTGGGCCATCAGTGTATGAATGTATGTGTAATTGTGTATAGGTGATTGATGACTTGTAGTGTAAAGCCCTTTGAGTGGTAGGAAGGCTAGAAAGGAGCCATAACAATCGAAGTTCATTTAACATTTATTTCTACCTCTAACAGTTCCAATCTGGTTTCTTATAAAGATGTGCTTGAACTCTTCCTGGTACAGCCCACTAGATCCACATCAGCTGCAGTCTGCGTCCTCATCCTTGCACTCATCCTTTCCAATCCTGTGTTCTGGTGCCTGAAAGCCCGGTGAGTCAGACTCTCAGCCAAAAGTGCCTGATTCTGCCTCACAGCCTGTAGCTGTTCCTATCTCACTTCCTAATCCCCAGTCTCTATCTGTCCCTATTTCTGAGCTTGTCCTTTCCTTTTGTCCAACTGGATCTCCCCTAGCTTCTTTCTCAAGGTCTCCCACCCAAGCATAGCTGTCCTTCAAAGCCCAGTCTCACAGGGACCCGCCTCCTGTGAGCCGAGACTTCTAGCTTGTACCACTCTGATTCTGGCCCTCCAACGCCCAGCTTCTTCAACTACAGACTGCTCATTTCTACAGCTCCTGGATCAAATTGTTGCATCTACATGGCTGATTTCAGCAGCTTTTCAGAAGGCTTGTCTGGCCAACTCCTTTCCCAATGCCAGTAGACGAGTAGCCTTTCTGTATCACAAATGCGAACAGGGAAAGTAAACAGTAGAAAGCAGCATGAAGGCCAGTGAAAATGTAGGTTTCTATTTTTTTTTAATCTCTATTACTTTTGTTACGGACAGAATTTGTGGCTGAGACAAAGAAAGCACCGGAAAAGGAGCAGACATTAGAGTGTCCACCCAGAGATCAAGTATTTATCACTGCCAATCGGAGATGTAGTTGATAAATACCCATGAATACTGCTGAGTAATTTGTCCCGGGAATGGATGGCAATTCCCACATAAAGGCAAAAAACTGATTTTAGTGTTATGGGTTGTTTGTCAAGTTGGAAAGGGGCTTTTCTGACCAAATTCACATTGACATCCACATAGCTTACTTAGCTCTTTGTGGATGCACGAAAGAAAAATGAGAGGCCCGAGGCCTCTGGTATAGCGAACAGTATTGCAGTATTTCTTACAGAGTACTGTGACATCTGGATGTATCATCCTAGGTGCTGTTTTTGTGGCCATGGACCCTTTTCCCACATACACGCTGGTATACCGACTATGTAAATTGCTTGAATTGGTATGCATTGGAGGGTGAAAAGAAAATAGAGATTTCCTTGCAAGATTGTGAGTCGAAAGAAAAGAAATACACGTCACCTCCAAATGAGACCTGTTTGTGTGTGTGTGTGTGCGTGTGTGTGCGCGTGTGTGTGTGTGTTTGGTCCTCAGTGGCTGTTTGCCTCCTTGGAAATGAGCTCTTTTCAATAGGGAGATAGCACTATGGAGGTGTGAAGTGCCGCCGCCTCTTTCCATTCAGAAGAACTTTCCGCTTGTCTGCCTTCTCGATATTGTTCCACTTTCTCTTTCGCTCAAGCTCCCTCCATCCCTCTTTTACCCGTTTGTCTCACTTCCTCCCTCCTCTACTTCATTTAACTGGCTCTACTCTTTTTTCTCTGTCCCTCATTTCTGTCCCTTTATTTCCCCTCTGCATCACATCTGTCTTTGCATCACCCTACTTACCAAACTCTTCTCTCTTTTCCCTACCCTATATCTGTCTCCTACTGCATCCCTCTGTCCTTCACTTTCTTTCCTCCACACAACACACAGGTTGGATGAGTTAATGATGTGCTTCTGCCTGGATCTGCCTCGACTGCATATTCACCACAACATTTACCATATTATTATTTATTACTGGGATGTTTTACATATCACAGAATCTCCAAATCATCCCCTGCATTTGCATTCTCAGTTTTTTCTCTTGTCTTTGGCAGCTTTGCTCCCCTCATAGAAAATAAATGTGCTAACTTGTTCCACTGATAAACTCACAGCCAGTAACCAGGGTGACAGTGTCAGCTAAATACCTACCATTTAGCTGACAGAGGGTTTTTTTAAATAATGTTTTGAAGGCAAGTTATACAGTTTGTACCCATGAGTATCCATGTCTTGTTTTAAGAATGCATGTATTTGTGTTTACTAAGTGTTCACTTACACTCTAATACCTGTGTATGACCGGACTCTGGCAACTGGAGATCAGCCAGGGCATCAATGCGGGTGGTTGACTGGCACAGTGTAGTTCGGAACCCAGCTTGGTTATCAAGGGCAGCTTCAGAACCCTGTGTTCTCATTTATTTACTACTGTCAGCCTATCCCAGGGGAAAAGCTCTCTTACCTTTAGTAGACTACGAAGTCCCCCTCAGAGATGAGCAACACTGGACTCTGGTTGGAATGCACAAAATACAAACCAGTTTTATTCGGTTTTTACAATAAAAGATAAATGCTTACAAAAATGAATAATGAAAAATAAGCAAAAGAAAGGACAAAATGTCCAAACATACCAAGCTCAAAAAGAACCAATTTCCCCAAAGAGAGAGAACCCTCCAAATAGACCCCGATCCTTTGTTGTCTCCTCCTATACATCTGCCATTGGCGCTTCTTCGACCTCCAGGTCCATATAAGGTAGACAACAGATCATTCTTAAATCATTGGACAAAACAGTTTTCGTAGTCTTATCTTTTCTGACAGACTTATTTTCTAGGTTAACACTTTCCTGTCTAATACGACAGAGTAATAAAAATGAAAGGTAGTGTTTGATACTTAGGATCTTCCTCTAAAATCTTGCTCTATAAACTCAAATTGACACATTTCATGGAAAGTTTTAGAAGTTGTATTTTTTTGACTAAGTTACAGCGCTGCGGGTCTTGCTCTATATCTCTCTCACATCACATTTACTTTAAAATCAACACTTACACATAAGTTAACTAGATTATGGGTCCATAAATGTGGTCAACACACGTCTCTCACTCGTTCCCTCGGTTTCGTTGTCTGTTCTCACTCGTCGCTCTGCTGGTGTCTGAAGTCTCTGTCGTACTGGAGAGCAATTACTGATTTTGTTCCTTTACATTTTATCTGCGGACTTCACAATAGTTGTGCAGAACAAAATAAACATTATTGGGGATAGGAAAGTTCTCAGTTTTGTGTCCATCGTCCTCAAAGCCGCTAACCGTGACTTCAGATGTCCGCGCCGTAGGTCTGATAACGCCGCTGGTTACACCGCTCACTTATCGTTCCAATAACAGCTGCTTCCTCCGCAGAAATGCAGACTTTAACCGGACAACAACTGCTAGTAAAGACAACAAGGTCAGCAACACCTGTAATCAGTTGTCCATGTTAAATTAACCTGGTAGTCGATCGATAATGAAGGCTGTTGTTGTTGGTGAATTTCCGGGTCACGTGATATGGGCGTGACGAATCAGGGAAGGACACGTCATGACTGCTAAGAACCAATCAAGCAGTGAACATGTGATCATTTCCAAACTTATCTGTTTTCGACCGTCCACACGGAGAGGCAACCCCGGAGTTTTTTTTAAACGTATCCGTCCTCGGGAGCGTTTTCAAACTCCTCCGTTTTCGGTGCTCGAAAACTCCGGTGTAGTGTGGACGCTTTTTGTAAACGTTGCAAAACATATGCATTAGGTGAAACTAATCAGGGCACGGCAAACCATCAACAAAGACAGGAAAACACATACCTGTGAGGAGGTAAAACTAGATTGAACTTAGAACATAAAAGCAAGAAACACAAAACCTGAATGAATAACATGAAACAAGAAAAAAATAAAGAGAAAACCCAAAACCCCAAATCCGTGAAACAGATCAAAGATGCAACAGAGTCCCATCTTCCCAGAACAAGTCCCAGTTTAAAAGTTAGGGGCTTAGAGCCTTTGCAAACACACTGCCCAATAAATTAAGGATGACTGAGTCAGAGTTATCTCTTGAATCTCCATTTGATTATAATTCTTTTTTATTTGTTGCCTAAAACCACTTTCAGGGTAAAAATGTAATCTACAACAAATGTTTTTGTCCTAAAATGCATGATATAACAAAGTATTGTTGTATCTAGAAAATACAGATACATTGCAAATTTATCAACTAACAAGGACAAACAGATGACTGCAGCCTGACTGTGGTGTGGTGTTATGGCAGTGGTGTCAGGAAACACCAAACTCTGCAGGCACACCAAGTAAACAGCACTAACATTGCAGCAGGAATGTCCCGAAACCTGAGGATCACCCTGGAGCAGTCTACACCGCTGTTTCCCAAACATCAATTACAATATGCACTACACAAATGACTTACACGTTATCCCCTTATTAAAGCAAGAGTACACATGCCTGATAATAGAATAATACATGCAATAACCACAAGGAGAATAACAGTTCAGGAGAAGCAGCATTGGCAGACTTCCTCAAGAAGGGAAATAAACAATTCTTCAATTGCTTCAGGCCAAAATACATTTCCATAAAATACACGAGGGTTTTGTGTCCACTAAACCTGCACAAATATGACAAAAATAATTGTCATATTTGTTCTCAAATAATTCTCAAAGCACCTGCAAAAGTTTAACGCACCCTAACTGTGCTGTCAAGCAAATAATGCAATATTCGGTAATATGCAGTATTCTGGCCCAAAATTGGCCTCTTTCTTTGCAAATGAGCCCCATTGCAAAACAGTCCTATTCACAAAGATCAGCCCAAATAACCACTCGCGCATTCACTTGTCTAAACTGGAGATGCTGTTTGACTGCTGTCACCAGTGTCGGCGCGTCAACAAATATCCAATTTTCAGCGTTAAACACTTAATTTCTTGCACTCTGGTGAATTTTCATGCATCAATTAATGGTGGAAATGACTTTATTTATGTAAAGGAAAACACAAAATTCAGATTGCAGTTGATAATTCAAAATATCATGTGATATAATGAATTAAGGGTCTCCGACATTTTGTATTGCTCAACCTGCAGCATGCTCTCAGCGCTCCTCCAGTCACAGAGACGCCCCGCGGCGGCTGCATGCGGACTCGTGTCATAAGCAGCACACTTCCCAGCACAGCTTCCACTGATGAGAGTGCATGTCATTTTGTGTGAGGCTTCCCACACACAAAATGTGTCATGGTGAGTCCATGAGAGCTGTTTTTATGCCTGGCATGGACGGTGCACACACGCCTCTATCTGTGCTCAACGTCTCCTCTGCTCATCCCTGTGTGTGTGTCAGTGAAGACGTAGGCTACTTTAAAGTTTGTGGGCCCTTTCGCTCTAAACACTGGCGTTTTGAGATTGCTATCTCCGCACATTCTATCCCTCTCTGGCTGTAATCCAATGTGTATTTCAGCCTCGAGAGGGTTCCGCTCAGCTCTTCTGGTCTGAGCCTGGGTTTCATCGAGAGCAATACGGTTTTCCTTATTTAACAATGTATCTTTTACATCATATTTAATGATTATCATAATACAATGACTTTGAGGAATTTGTTTGGGTGGTGGGGCACAAAGGCGCCGTTAAGCTTGGACAGTCATTGCATGGCAAGCCCCTCCTGACAAGACCTCTGGCACAGACTGACTCTCACCCCTTACAACCAGCGCATTGGCCTCAAGCGAATTTATGCCACATGGCTAATCGCAATTAGATGCAAAAAAGGGCACATTGAACTCAGGCGTGTTTGCGCTGTAATATCATTAGTACCACATCTTTTGTGAATCAGATCTTGAGACTAGGCAGATAGCGATTGTAAGTGATGTGCAATTCATGGTGCTATCAGCGGCCGCAATGCCCTCTGCACAGCTTCCACTGATGACAGAAAGAAATTACTTTAACAGCTAATTTGATTGGTCAGAAAATGAGGAACATATCCTCCTATTTATTATTTAGATGCCTATTTTCATTCCTTTTGTTAAGCAGAGTGGAAAATAGAGCGCCTGCGTGCATGTCATTTGAGGCCTCACATTTGTAAGAACAGTGAAATGTTATCATTATGTGGTGTTATGGCCATGGGTAATGATGCACAGTAACTGCTCCCGCACTGTTGGAGAATAATGGCTGACTTCACAAAGAATCCATTCCTCCACATGGAGGAATAGTGTTTAGAGAGCCTAATAGTTATGATCATCTGTTCTTTGATGGCATATGCACTTTAGAAGTTTCTTTGTTATCAGACATCTTTTCTTTGTCTGCATGAACCCAAATGTATAAAAACAAATAATTATTGATGTAATTATACAGCACTCTCAAATTGTTCAAAAGCAAGACTAAAATATAAAATTGTCAGCAAAAGGAATACAATTACATACATCCACACTGTCACATTTTCATGATTGAGACATTATCTATAGAGTTCCAGAAAAGGAGAGTCTATCTGAGCTAGTTAATTGCGTTTAACAAAAACAGGGTAAAAACAAATTGTCATATCAAAAATGTACAACGTCCTACTAGAAAACATGGGAAACATAGAAAACAACAAGCTGAGGGGAGGATTTGCCCCGGTTCATGATGTGGTGTGTTCAGTGACCCAAATGCAGACTCGTTTTTTCCAGTTTATTTTTTTTTTCCTAGTTTTTTTTTACAGTTCTACAAAACTTGTTCTACAAAACTTGTTCAAGAGTTTTTTTGTGTGCGTGTTTTTGAGTGAGAGAAATAAATGTTTTGTATGATCTTAGTTCATGTATAATTGTGTTTACAATGACTGGTATGATGATGTTGCGCAGACTTTTTTCTGACTTTTATTTTAATATGTCTAGACTATTTCCGGTGATCATATCATAAGATCATATCTGGAAGATATCTAGAAGATTTGCCACAATTGTGGCCAACAATCGACGAACTATGATCGCTGTATGGCACGGAGCATATGGGGGATGAATACATAACACACCTGTATTTGCACTGGGCGGAACCGATCGCACACGGCGGATGAATACATGCTCGTGATTTGACCCCGGACGGATAAAAGCGTGTCCAGCCACTGTGAGTTTCATTCATTCCACGCATCTCGCATCCGACTGAAGGCTAAAGCCCTCACCACCGAAAAGAACATTGGAGATTTCAGAGGTGGACCGTCTTGGTGTTTCAGATTCATGCAACGAAAGGGCCTGTCGATTAGAACACGGACGACCGCTGGTCAGCAACTCCCTCCCGACTTCAAGGAAAAAATGACAAACTTCAGCGAATACACGCAAAGACATATAACCGAAAATTTCATTGGACCAGACGACATCATAAATATGGACGAAGTACCTTTGACGTTTGACCTCCCTCTCACGAGGACTGTTAACAGAAAGGATGAGTCTTCCATCACGCTCAAAACAACTGGCCATGAGAGAACGCATTTCACGTGTGTTCTGGGCTGCACAGCATCCGGACAAAAGCTACCCATGGTGATTTTTAAGCGGATGACAATGCTGAAAGAAAAATTCCCGAAAGGAATCGCCGTGAAAGTGAACAAGAAAAGGTGGATGATAGAAAGCGTAATGAAGGAATGGCTGACGGAATGCTACGCAAAGCGAACAGGGGGATTTTTTCACAGAAAAACGGCATTGCTAGTTTTGGACAGCATGAGAGCCCACATAACGGATTCTGTTAAAGCAGCCATCAAGACGACAAACTCTATTCTAGCTGTGATTCCTGGGAGCGCAACAAAGTATTTGCAGCCCCTTGACATTAGTGTGAACCGTTCATTTAAGGTGGCACTCCGAGTTCAGTGGGAGGCTTGGATGACTGACGGAGAGAAATCCTTCACAAAAACTGGCCGCATGCGAAGAGCAACTTTCTCTCAAGTCTGCCAGTGGATCCTAACAACGTGGAGCAGTGTGAAAGAATCCACTATCACCAACGGCTTCCGAAAGGCTGGACTACTGCGAGATGATGACAGCGCAAGGGCGGATTTGCCTCGGGAGCAAAGTAACACTGACGAAAGATTGACTGAAAGCACGAACGAAGCAATTCTGAGGCTGTTCAATTCCGACACTGAAGAAGATGACTTTGATGGTTTTAGTGCACAGGAGGACGAAGGCAACAGCGATCAATAGCGATCCTGTGTCTATCCAGCCACTTTCCGGCTCGGATCAGAGGGATTACCGTAAGCCACTTCCCGGCTTGGACCTGTGCGGAGCACGTGGAGACGCCTCCTAGTTGACTTATGGTATTACCATTTTTTCCAGTTTTTTTTTTTTCCAGTTCTACAAAACTTGTTCCAAGTGTTTTTTTGTGTGCGTGTTTTTGAGTGAGAAATAAATCATCTTGGTTTGCAATAGAACTCTGCTGTCCTGCGTCTGCATTTGGGTCCTTCAACACACCACATCATGAAACTGTAGGTACCGTACATGTCCGACTTGCTAGCTTCTAAGCTAATTTTAAGATTACGGCCAATGGGGAAATGCTAACCGTGATTAGCATTAGCGAATATAATATATCTTCGTACATCTTTTCATGCAGACATACTTACAGACTAAGGTCTCTCAAGGCTACCAAACAGAAGAAGTGAAACGAAGCAGCGTGTCTTCTCATTAGAATCTAAAAGCAACGAGGCAATAACTTGTTGCTCGTAGCAGTCTCCAGTTAGCCGTGAATGCCATTCAGAGCTATGAGCAACGTAGACACGCACGCTGCATGAGAAGATCAGCTTTTTCTCAAGTCTGCCAGTGGATCCTAACAGCGCGGAACAGTGTGACAGAATCCACCATCACCAAGGGCTTCCGAAAGTCTGGGATAGTACTAGATTAAGGGGACAGCGTAATGCGTGTTTTTGTGTGCGTGTTTTTGAGGTTTGCAATATAACTGTCCGGAGTCTGCATTTGGGTCCTTGAACACACCACATCATGTGACGTTGTAATTGTTAGGGGGGTCTGGGGCCCACAGGGAGCAGGACTCAAAAGCAGACTCAAGGCGAGGTAGATAGGTTCCACGTACAAGTTCTTTACTTCGATTAGGGTTCGGTACACAGGAGAGGCACACAGGGAAATATCGCGGATACACTCCTCAAACATCTCCGAGACAAACTGGCACAGGACAAGGAGGAAACACAGACTAAATACACAGGGGAACGAGGCCCAGGTGGAAGCAATGAGGGCGGGCTTGTAATCACCCAGGAGGACGGCACACGAGAGAGGGGAGGTGTCTGAAACGAGAGACAAGGTGAGTGATAAACACAACAGGAACAGACTGTGGCAACAAACACTACCCAGAAGGTCTAGGCGTAACAGTAATATACAAAGATATATTATATATTCGCTAATGCTAATCACGGTTAGCATTTCCCCATTGGCCGTAATGTTAAAATTAGCTTAGAAGCTAGCAACATGTTATGATGTTCATAGAAGAAGACAACTTTAGTACGGTACTGTTAAAAGCATCTTGCTGTTCAACAGGGACACCTGTGGCTTATAGACCAGTGCGGCTTATCTATGTACAAATTCTTTGTTCTGTTAAAAAAAATCAGCTGGTGCGGCCTATATGCTGGTGCGCTCTATCGCCCGGAAAGTAAGGTACTTCAATATCTGTACATATCAACAAAGTAATGCTTATGATCAGAAAGATTTGGTTATGGTTAATGAACTATGATGGTCGTGTGGTCAAAGTCAGCAAACTGAAACACTTGGGTAGCATTGGAGAAAGATTCAAAGGAAATAATTGCAGATCTGTGACAGAATCATAACTGAGCAGCTTCACGCCCATTCACCATCCAAACCTCGACACACTTACTTTCCACCTGGTTGCAAACAGTAAAGGAAGCGCTACAGCCTGCATTTGCTGCAATGCTGGAATCATGTGCAGAATTATCCAATATGGGTGAGATAAAAAATACTTTTTTTAAATAATCATCTTTTTCATTGTAAGACTATTTACACTGTCTGTGAGTTGTTCTGTTACATTTTTTTTTCTTGCAATAAAAAATTGTTAACAAAAGCAGCCACATTTTAAGTAAAGAGCAGTCAATATAACATCGTCACAATAATATTTCTTAACATTAAAAAAAGTACCTTTTTGTGTGACAAAATAATCTCAATTAAAGGCACACTTACTTTATCTACCAAATCAGTAGCATGCAGATCTTCACCAGGTTTGTCTGCAGTAACCACTGCTGTAACGTTTGATACAGGCAGTGACTCAACTACATCTCACAGGCGTAAACGAGACTTGAAGCATTTATTTTGGGTGTTCTGGGAGAGCTCCTTAAGCAATTAGCCATAAATGAGCACCCAAAACAGTATGCTGTTCTGTGCAACTACAACAGAGATACGTTTTTTAAACAATTCATTCACAAACATCTTTTTTGGGGTGGGGGTGGGGGAATGCAATTTTAATTGGAATCTCTGCGGATGTATTCTTTTTTTTTACCATTCGTCTTCATAAAAATGTTATCAACTAGACCTTTAAATTTAAGACATTATCTCTATTCTACCTCTATTTGGTCATGTATAGAACATCAAAAAGGCCTTAAAGTAACATGCCAGAAAACATTTTAGTTTATTTCAGGAAATCTAAACACCCAAAGCCACAATGCAATTACAGAAAAAACTAAAAACATTAACTGAAACTAAAACTGAAGCAAAATCAGATTAAAGCCAATGAACTGCAATAACACTGCTCTAAAGCATTGACATAGACCTTCATGCACCTTGTTCCTAAACATTTGTTTTTTTACACATGGCCTGAAACCCCTCATAAAGTGCTGATAAATGCTTTGTAGATTTAATACCATTAAACATTCACATGGTAATTTCATATTTTTATTTTAGCTTTTCTGCTGACATTAGTGAGTGTCCAGGAGCGTTTTTTCCTTTGTGGCACAAGTCTGTTTTTACAGCTGGGATTCATGTTCACTGTCAGACATGAGTCTTAATGAGTGTTTGTCTGTGTGTGTTTGTGTGTGTATGTGTGTGATTTTCTGAGCACAGGGAATATCAATAAAATAACATTTAACAAGGTTCTAGATTTACCCTTCACCTTAGTCTGACCTGTCACTCAACTGTCTGTGTGTGTGCATGTGTTTGTAGCTTATGTAATAGTGTGCCCCTGTATGTGTGCATATTTACTGCAGGCAAAACACATCAGGTATGATTAAAGTAATCTAATTACAAAATCCTGCCTACT